>NC_134525.1:33474379-33847713 GCF_027942865.1 Odontesthes bonariensis
AGGTTTTAAAGTCATCTCTTTATTGTCAGTCTATGATGTGGACCTGGAGGAGTTTTTTGCGCAGTCGTCCTTACGAAGTTGGGTACGGGTTTGTGGCCAATCTTCTTACTTCTTGTTTTCTTGCGATGGTGGTATAGTGGTAAGCATAGCTGCCTTCCAAACAGTTGACCTGGGTTCGATTACCAGCCATCGCAGAGGACTTTGCTCATCAAGACAATGCCCCTTCTTTGAAGAGCAGAGGATTGGCAATGTTTTCTTCATACTGCTTTAAATGCCACGTGTCACTGGCAACAAGTCAAAGGTGAACCCTTCCTTACTTCCAATGGTAGGCAGTATAGCCCCACTCACCCCTACCTTTGACCCTCAACAGGATTAACTGGATATGAAAACTACATGCTTTTATGTCACAGGAATAAAATAAGTCTATCAGCAAACCCTACCAGACACTGTTTGCAAAGTTGGAAAAGTCAACCAATGTGTTGCTCTTTTACTACCTTTTGAAGCCAATTGGTTTGGGGCCATACAAGGTGCTGTGACCAAGTCCTGAAAACCATAGCCAACAGCATCTACAGTAGAATGTCACAATGCAACCACATCAGGCCAACTGCGTACATAGGTTTTAAAGTCATTTCTATATCGTCAGTCTATGATGTAGACCTGGAGGATTTTTTTAGCGCATTCGTCTGTACGAAGTTGAGTTCGGGTTTGTGGCCAATCTTCTTACTTCTTGTTGTCTTGCGATGGTGGTATAGTGGTGAGCATAGCTGCCTTCCAAGCAGTTGACCTGGGTTCGATTCCCAGCCATCGCAGAGGACTTTGCTCATTGAGACTTTGCCCCTTCTCTGAAGAGCAGAGGATTGGCAGTGTTATCTTCATACTGCTTTAAATGCCACATGTGTCACTGGCAACAACTCAAAGGTAAACCCTTCCTTACTTCCAATGGTAGGCAGTATAGCCCCACTCACCCCCACCTTTGACCCTCAACAGGATTAACTGGATATGAAAACTACATGCTTGTATGTCACAGGAACAAATTAAGTCTATCAGCAAACCCTACCAGACACTGTTTGCAAAGTTGTAAGAGTCAACCAATGTGTTGCTCTTTTACTACCTTTTGAAGCCAATTGGTTTGGGGCCATACCGCTGGTGCTGTGACCAAGTCCTGAAAACCATAGCCAACAGCATCTACAGTAGAATTTCACAATGCAACCACATCAGGCCCACTGCATACATAGGTTTTAAAGTCATCTCTATATCGTCAGTCTATGATGTAGACCTGGAGGAGTTTTTAGCGCATTCGTCTGTACGAAGTTGAGTTCGGGTTTGTGGCCAATCTTCTTACTTCTTGTTGTCTTGCGATGGTGGTATAGTGGTGAGCATAGCTGCCTTCCAAGCAGTTGACCTGGTTTCAATTCCCAGCCATCGCAGAGGACTTTGCTCATCGAGACATCGCCCCTTCTCTGAAGATCAGAGGATTGGCAGTGTTTTCTTCATACTGCTTTAAATGCCACATGTGTCACTGGCAACAACTCAAAGGTGAACCCTTCCTTACTTCCAATAGTAGGCAGTATAGCCCCACTCACCCCCACCTTTGACCCTCAACAGGATTAACTGGATATGAAAACTACATGCTTTTATGTCACAGGAATAAAATAAGTCTATCAGCAAATCCTACCAGACACTGTTTGCAAAGTAGGACAAGTCAACAAATGTGTTGCTCTTTTACTACCTTTTGAAGCCAATTAGTTTGGGGCCATACCGCTGGTGCTGTGACCAAGTCCTGAAAACCATGGCCAACAGCATCTACAGTAGAATGTCACAATGCAACCACATCAGGCCAACTGCGTACATAGGTTTTAAAGTCATTTCTATATCGTCAGTCTATGATGTAGACCTGGAGGATTTTTTAGCGCATTCGTCTGTACGAAGTTGAGTTCGGGTTTGTGGCCAATCTTCTTACCTCTTGTTGTCTTGCGATGGTGGTATAGTGGTGAGCATAGCTGCCTTCCAAGCAGTTGACCTGGGTTCGATTCCCAGCCATCGCAAAGGGTTTTGCTCATTGAGACTTTGCCCCTTCTCTGAAGAGCAGAGGATTGGCAGTGTTTTCTTCATACTGCTTTAAATGCCACATGTGTCACTGGCAACAACTCAAAGGTGAACCCTTCCTTACTTCCAATGGTAGGCAGTTTAGACCCACTCACCCCCACCTTTGACCCTCAACAGGATTAACTGGATATGGACAATACATGCTTGTATGTCACAGGAACAAATTAAGTCTATCAGCAAACCCTACCAGACACTGTTTGCAAAGTTGTAAGAGTCAACCAATGTGTTGCTTTTTTACTACCTTTTGAAGCCAATTGGTTTGGGGCCATACCGCTGGTGCTGTGACCAAGTCCTGAAAACCATAGCCAACAGCATCTACAGTAGAATGTCACAATGCAACCACATCAGGTCTACTGCGTACAGAGGTTTTAAAGTCATCTCTATATTGTCAGTCTATGATGTGGACCTGGAGGAGTTTTTTGCGCATTCGTCCTTACGAAGTTGAGTTCGGGTTTGTGGCCAATCTTCTTACTTCTTGTTGTCTTGCGATGGTGGTATCGTGGTGAGCATAGCTGCCTTCCAAACAGTTGACCTGGGTTAGATTCCCAGCCTTCGCAAAGGGGTTTGCTCATTGAGACTTTGCCCCTTCTCTGAAGAGCAGAGGATTGGCAGTGTTTTCTTCATACTGCTTTAAATGCCACATGTGTCACTGGCAACAACTCAAAGGTGAACCCTTCCTTACTTCCAATGGTAGGCAGTATAGCCCCACTCACCCCCACCTTTGACCCTCAACAGGATTAACTGGATATGGACAATACATGCTTGTATGTCACAGGAACAAATTAAGTCTATCAGCAAACCCTACCAGACACTGTTTGCAAAGTTGTAAGAGTCAACCAATGTGTTGCTTTTTTACTACCTTTTGAAGCCAATTGGTTTGGGGCCATACCGCTGGTGCTGTGACCAAGTCCTGAAAACCATAGCCAACAGCATCTACAGTAGAATGTCACAATGCAACCACATCAGGTCTTCTGCGTACAGAGGTTTTAAAGTCATCTCTATATTGTCAGTCTATGATGTAGACCTGGAGGAGTTTTTTGCGCATTCGTCCTTACGAAGTTGGGTTCGGGTTTGTGGCCAATCTTCTTACCTCTTGTTGTCTTGCGATGGTGGTATAGTGGTGAGCATAGCTGCCTTCCAAGCAGTTGACCTGGGTTCGAGGAGGACTTTGCTCATCAAGACATTGCCCCTTCTCTGAAGAGCAGAGGATTGGCAATGTTTTTTTCATACTGCTTTAAATGCCACAAGTGTCACTGGCAACAACTCAAAGGTGAACCCTTCCTTATCTTAATGGTAGGCAGTAAAGCCCCACTCATCCCCACCTTTGACCCTCAACAGGATTAACTGGATATGAAAACTACATGCTTTTATGTCACAGGAATAAAATAAGTCTATCAGCAAACCCTACCAGACACTGTTTGCAAAGTTGGACAAGTCAATAAATGTGTTGCTCTTTTACTACCTTTTGAAGCCAATTGGTTTGGGGCCATACCGCTGGTGCTGTGACCAAGTCCTGAAAACCATAGCCAACAGCATCTACAGTAGAATTTCACAATGCAACCACATCAGGCCCACTGCATACATAGGTTTTAAAGTCATCTCTATATCGTCAGTCTATGATGTAGACCTGGAGGAGTTTTTAGCGCATTCGTCTGTACGAAGTTGAGTTCGGGTTTGTGGCCAATCTTCTTACTTCTTGTTGTCTTGCGATGGTGGTATAGTGGTGAGCATAGCTGCCTTCCAAGCAGTTGACCTGGTTTCAATTCCCAGCCATTGCAGAGGACTTTGCTCATCGAGACTTCGCCCCTTCTCTGAAGAGCAGAGGATTGGCAGTATTTTCTTCATACTGCTTTAAATACCACATGTGTCACTGGCAACAACTCAAAGGTGAACCCTTCCTTAATTCCAATAGTAGGCAGTATAGCCCCACTCACCCCCACCTTTGACCCTCAACAGGATTAACTGGATATGAAAACTACATGCTTTTATGTCACAGGAATAAAATAAGTCTATCAGCAAACCCTACCAGACACTGTTTGCAAAGTTGGAAAAGTCAACCAATGTGTTGCTCTTTTACTACCTTTTGAAGCCAATTGGTTTGGGGCCATACCGCTGGTGCTGTGACCAAGTCCTGAAAACCATGGCCAACAGCATCTACAGTAGAATGTCACAATGCAACCACATCAGGCCAACTGCGTACATAGGTTTTAAAGTCATTTCTATATCGTCAGTCTATGATGTAGACCTGGAGGATTTTTTAGCGCATTCGTCTGTACGAAGTTGAGTTCGGGTTTGTGGCCAATCTTCTTACCTCTTGTTGTCTTGCGATGGTGGTATAGTGGTGAGCATAGCTGCCTTCCAAGCAGTTGACCTGGGTTCGATTCCCAGCCTTCGCAAAGGGTTTTGCTCATTGAGACTTTGCCCCTTCTCTGAAGAGCAGAGGATTGGCAGTGTTTTCTTCATACTGCTTTAAATGCCACATGTGTCACTGGCAACAACTCAAAGGTGAACCCTTCCTTACTTCCAATGGTAGGCAGTATAGCCCCACTCACCCCCACCTTTGACCCTCAACAGGATTAACTGGATATGGACAATACATGCTTGTATGTCACAGGAACAAATTAAGTCTATCAGCAAACCCTACCAGACACTGTTTGCAAAGTTGTAAGAGTCAACCAATGTGTTGCTTTTTTACTACCTTTTGAAGCCAATTGGTTTGGGGCCATACCGCTGGTGCTGTGACCAAGTCCTGAAAACCATAGCCAACAGCATCTACAGTAGAATGTCACAATGCAACCACATCAGGTCTACTGCGTACAGAGGTTTTAAAGTCATCTCTATATTGTCAGTCTATGATGTGGACCAGGAGGAGTTTTTTGCGCATTCGTCCTTACGAAGTTGAGTTCGGGTTTGTGGCCAATCTTCTTACTGTTGTCTTGCGATGGTGGTATAGTGGTGAGCATAGCTGCCTTCCAAGCAGTTGACCTGGGTTCGATTCCCAGCCTTCGCAAAGGGTTTTGCTCATTGAGACTTTGCCCCTTCTCTGAAGAGCAGAGGATTGGCAGTGTTTTCTTCATACTGCTTTAAATGCCACATGTGTCACTGGCAACAACTCAAAGGTAAACCCTTCCTTACTTCCAATTGTAGGCAGTGTAGCCCCACTCATCCCCTACCTTTGACCCTATACAGGATTAACTGGATATGAAAACTACATGCTTGTATGTCACAGGAACAAATTAAGTCTATCAGCAAACCCTACCAGACACTGTTTGCAAAGTTGGACAAGTCAACAAATGTGTTGCTCTTTTACTACCTTTTGAAGCCAATTGGTTTGGGGCCATACCGCTGGTGCTGTGACCAAGTCCTGAAAACCATAGCCAACAGCATCTACAGTAGAATTTCACAATGCAACCACATCAGGCCCACTGCATACATAGGTTTTAAAGTCATCTCTATATCGTCAGTCTATGATGTAGACCTGGAGGAGTTTTTAGCGCATTCGTCTGTACGAAGTTGAGTTCGGGTTTGTGGCCAATCTTCTTACTTCTTGTTGTCTTGCGATGGTGGTATAGTGGTGAGCATAGCTGCCTTCCAAGCAGTTGACCTGGTTTCAATTCCCAGCCATTGCAGAGGACTTTGCTCATCGAGACTTCGCCCCTTCTCTGAAGAGCAGAGGATTGGCAGTGTTTTCTTCATACTGCTTTAAATACCACATGTGTCACTGGCAACAACTCAAAGGTGAACCCTTCCTTACTTCCAATAGTAGGCAGTATAGCCCCACTCACCCCCACCTTTGACCCTCAACAGGATTAACTGGATATGAAAACTACATGCTTTTACGTCACAGGAATAAAATAAGTCTATCAGCAAACCCTACCAGACACTGTTTGCAAAGTTGGACAAGTCAACAAATGTGTTGCTCTTTTACTACCTTTTGAAGCCAATTGGTTTGGGGCCATACCGCTGGTGCTGTGACCAAGTCCTGAAAACCATGGCCAACAGCATCTACAGTAGAATGTCACAATGCAACCACATCAGGCCAACTGCGTACATAGGTTTTAAAGTCATTTCTATATCGTCAGTCTATGATGTAGACCTGGAGGATTTTTTAGCGCATTCGTCTGTACGAAGTTGAGTTCGGGTTTGTGGCCAATCTTCTTACCTCTTGTTGTCTTGCGATGGTGGTATAGTGGTGAGCATAGCTGCCTTCCAAGCAGTTGACCTGGGTTCGATTCCCAGCCATCGCAAAGGGTTTTGCTCATTGAGACTTTGCCCCTTCTCTGAAGAGCAGAGGATTGGCAGTGTTTTCTTCATACTGCTTTAAATGCCACATGTGTCACTGGCAACAACTCAAAGGTGAACCCTTCCTTACTTCCAATGGTAGGCAGTATAGCCCCACTCACCCCCACCTTTGACCCTCAACAGGATTAACTGGATATGGACAATACATGCTTGTATGTCACAGGAAAAAATTAAGTCTATCAGCAAACCCTACCAGACACTGTTTGCAAAGTTGTAAGAGTCAACCAATGTGTTGCTTTTTTACTACCTTTTGAAGCCAATTGGTTTGGGGCCATACCGCTGGTGCTGTGACCAAGTCCTGAAAACCATAGCCAACAGCATCTACAGTAGAATGTCACAATGCAACCACATCAGGTCTACTGCGTACAGAGGTTTTAAAGTCATCTCTATATTGTCAGTCTATGATGTGGACCAGGAGGAGTTTTTTGCGCATTCGTCCTTACGAAGTTGAGTTCGGGTTTGTGGCCAATCTTCTTACTTCTTGTTGTCTTGCGATGGTGGTATAGTGGTGAGCATAGCTGCCTTCCAAGCAGTTGACCTGGGTTCGATTCCCAGCCTTCGCAAAGGGTTTTGCTCATTGAGACTTTGCCCCTTCTCTGAAGAGCAGAGGATTGGCAGTGTTTTCTTCATACTGCTTTAAATGCCACATGTGTCACTGGCAACAACTCAAAGGTAAACCCTTCCTTACTTCCAATTGTAGGCAGTGTAGCCCCACTCATCCCCTACCTTTGACCCTCAACAGGATTAACTGGATATGAAAACTACGTGCTTTTATGTCACAGGAATAAAATAAGTCTATCAGCAAACCCTACCAGACACTGTTTGCAAAGTTGGAAAAGTCAACCAATGTGTTGCTCTTTTACTACCTTTTGAAGCCAATTGGTTTGGGGCCATACCGCTGGTGCTGTGACCAAGTCCTGAAAACCATAGCCAACAGCATCTACAGTAGAATGTCACAATGCAACCACATCAGGCCAACTGCGTACATAGGTTTTAAAGTCATTTCTATATCGTCAGTCTATGATGTAGACCTGGAGGATTTTTTAGCGCATTCGTCTGTACGAAGTTGAGTTCGGGTTTGTGGCCAATCTTCTTACCTCTTGTTGTCTTGTGATGGTGGTATAGTGGTGAGCATAGCTGCCTTCCAAGCAGTTGACCTGGTTTCAATTCCCAGCCATTGCAGAGGACTTTGCTCATCGAGACTTCGCCCCTTCTCTGAAGAGCAGAGGATTGGCAGTGTTTTCTTCATACTGCTTTAAATACCACATGTGTCACTGGCAACAACTCAAAGGTGAACCCTTCCTTACTTCCAATAGTAGGCAGTATAGCCCCACTCACCCCCACCTTTGACCCTCAACAGGATTAACTGGATATGAAAACTACATGCTTTTATGTCACAGGAATAAAATAAGTCTATCAGCAAACCCTACCAGACACTGTTTGCAAAGTTGGACAAGTCAACAAATGTGTTGCTCTTTTACTACCTTTTGAAGCCAATTGGTTTGGGGCCATACCGCTGGTGCTGTGACCAAGTCCTGAAAACCATGGCCAACAGCATCTACAGTAGAATGTCACAATGCAACCACATCAGGCCAACTGCGTACATAGGTTTTAAAGTCATTTCTATATCGTCAGTCTATGATGTAGACCTGGAGGATTTTTTAGTGCATTCGTCTGTACGAAGTTGAGTTCGGGTTTGTGGCCAATCTTCTTACTTCTTGTTGTCTTGCGATGGTGGTATAGTGGTGAGCATAGCTGCCTTCCAAGCAGTTGACCTGGTTTCGATTCCCAGCCATCGCACAGGACTTTGCTCATCGAGACTTTGCCCCTTCTCTGAAGAGCAGAGGATTGGCAATGTTATCTTCATACTGCTTTAAATGCCACATGTGTCACTGGCAACAACTCAAAGGTGAACCCTTCCTTACTTCCAATGGTAGGCAGTATAGCCCCACTCACCCCCACCTTTGACCCTCAACAGGATTAACTGGATATGAAAACTACATGCTTGTATGTCACAGGAACAAATTAAGTCTATCAGCAAACCCTACCAGACACTGTTTGCAGAGTTGTAAGAGTCAACCAATGTGTTGCTCTTTTACTACCTTTTGAAGCCAATTGGTTTGGGGCCATACCGCTGGTGCTGTGACCAAGTCCTGAAAACCATAGCCAACAGCATCTACAGTAGAATGTCACAATGCAACCACATCAGGTCTACTGCGTACAGAGGTTTTAAAGTCATCTCTTTATTGTCAGTCTATGATGTGGACCTGGAGGAGTTTTTTGCGCAGTCGTCCTTACGAAGTTGGGTACGGGTTTGTGGCCAATCTTCTTACTTCTTGTTTTCTTGCGATGGTGGTATAGTGGTAAGCATAGCTGCCTTCCAAACAGTTGACCTGGGTTCGATTACCAGCCATCGCAGAGGACTTTGCTCATCAAGACAATGCCCCTTCTTTGAAGAGCAGAGGATTGGCAATGTTTTCTTCATACTGCTTTAAATGCCACGTGTCACTGGCAACAAGTCAAAGGTGAACCCTTCCTTACTTCCAATGGTAGGCAGTATAGCCCCACTCACCCCTACCTTTGACCCTCAACAGGATTAACTGGATATGAAAACTACATGCTTTTATGTCACAGGAATAAAATAAGTCTATCAGCAAACCCTACCAGACACTGTTTGCAAAGTTGGAAAAGTCAACCAATGTGTTGCTCTTTTACTACCTTTTGAAGCCAATTGGTTTGGGGCCATACAAGGTGCTGTGACCAAGTCCTGAAAACCATAGCCAACAGCATCTACAGTAGAATGTCACAATGCAACCACATCAAGCCAACTGCGTACATAGGTTTTAAAGTCATTTCTATATCGTCAGTCTATGATGTAGACCTGGAGGATTTTTTAGCGCATTCGTCTGTACGAAGTTGAGTTCGGGTTTGTGGCCAATCTTCTTACCTCTTGTTGTCTTGCGATGGTGGTATAGTGGTGAGCATAGCTGCCTTCCAAGCAGTTGACCTGGGTTCGATTCCCAGCCATCGCAAAGGGTTTTGCTCATTGAGACTTTGCCCCTTCTCTGAAGAGCAGAGGATTGGCAGTGTTTTCTTCATACTGCTTTAAATGCCACATGTGTCACTGGCAACAACTCAAAGGTGAACCCTTCCTTACTTCCAATGGTAGGCAGTTTAGACCCACTCACCCCCACCTTTGACCCTCAACAGGATTAACTGGATATGGACAATACATGCTTGTATGTCACAGGAACAAATTAAGTCTATCAGCAAACCCTACCAGACACTGTTTGCAAAGTTGTAAGAGTCAACCAATGTGTTGCTTTTTTACTACCTTTTGAAGCCAATTGGTTTGGGGCCATACCGCTGGTGCTGTGACCAAGTCCTGAAAACCATAGCCAACAGCATCTACAGTAGAATGTCACAATGCAACCACATCAGGTCTACTGCGTACAGAGGTTTTAAAGTCATCTCTATATTGTCAGTCTATGATGTGGACCTGGAGGAGTTTTTTGCGCATTCGTCCTTACGAAGTTGAGTTCGGGTTTGTGGCCAATCTTCTTACTTCTTGTTGTCTTGCGATGGTGGTATCGTGGTGAGCATAGCTGCCTTCCAAACAGTTGACCTGGGTTAGATTCCCAGCCTTCGCAAAGGGTTTTGCTCATTGAGACTTTGCCCCTTCTCTGAAGAGCAGAGGATTGGCAGTGTTTTCTTCATACTGCTTTAAATGCCACATGTGTCACTGGCAACAACTCAAAGGTGAACCCTTCCTTACTTCCAATGGTAGGCAGTATAGCCCCACTCACCCCCACCTTTGACCCTCAACAGGATTAACTGGATATGGACAATACATGCTTGTATGTCACAGGAACAAATTAAGTCTATCAGCAAACCCTACCAGACACTGTTTGCAAAGTTGTAAGAGTCAACCAATGTGTTGCTTTTTTACTACCTTTTGAAGCCAATTGGTTTGGGGCCATACCGCTGGTGCTGTGACCAAGTCCTGAAAACCATAGCCAACAGCATCTACAGTAGAATGTCACAATGCAACCACATCAGGTCTTCTGCGTACAGAGGTTTTAAAGTCATCTCTATATTGTCAGTCTATGATGTAGACCTGGAGGAGTTTTTTGCGCATTCGTCCTTACGAAGTTGGGTTCGGGTTTGTGGCCAATCTTCTTACCTCTTGTTGTCTTGCGATGGTGGTATAGTGGTGAGCATAGCTGCCTTCCAAGCAGTTGACCTGGGTTCGAGGAGGACTTTGCTCATCAAGACATTGCCCCTTCTCTGAAGAGCAGAGGATTGGCAATGTTTTTTTCATACTGCTTTAAATGCCACAAGTGTCACTGGCAACAACTCAAAGGTGAACCCTTCCTTATCTTAATGGTAGGCAGTAAAGCCCCACTCATCCCCACCTTTGACCCTCAACAGGATTAACTGGATATGAAAACTACATGCTTTTATGTCACAGGAATAAAATAAGTCTATCAGCAAACCCTACCAGACACTGTTTGCAAAGTTGGACAAGTCAACAAATGTGTTGCTCTTTTACTACCTTTTGAAGCCAATTGGTTTGGGGCCATACCGCTGGTGCTGTGACCAAGTCCTGAAAACCATAGCCAACAGCATCTACAGTAGAATTTCACAATGCAACCACATCAGGCCCACTGCATACATAGGTTTTAAAGTCATCTCTATATCGTCAGTCTATGATGTAGACCTGGAGGAGTTTTTAGCGCATTCGTCTGTACGAAGTTGAGTTCGGGTTTGTGGCCAATCTTCTTACTTCTTGTTGTCTTGCGATGGTGGTATAGTGGTGAGCATAGCTGCCTTCCAAGCAGTTGACCTGGTTTCAATTCCCAGCCATTGCAGAGGACTTTGCTCATCGAGACTTCGCCCCTTCTCTGAAGAGCAGAGGATTGGCAGTGTTTTCTTCATACTGCTTTAAATACCACATGTGTCACTGGCAACAACTCAAAGGTGAACCCTTCCTTACTTCCAATAGTAGGCAGTATAGCCCCACTCACCCCCACCTTTGACCCTCAACAGGATTAACTGGATATGGACAATACATGCTTGTATGTCACAGGAACAAATTAAGTCTATCAGCAAACCCTACCAGACACTGTTTGCAAAGTTGTAAGAGTCAACCAATGTGTTGCTTTTTTACTACCTTTTGAAGCCAATTGGTTTGGGGCCATACCGCTGGTGCTGTGACCAAGTCCTGAAAACCATAGCCAACAGCATCTACAGTAGAATGTCACAATGCAACCACATCAGGTCTACTGCGTACAGAGGTTTTAAAGTCATCTCTATATTGTCAGTCTATGATGTGGACCTGGAGGAGTTTTTTGCGCATTCGTCCTTACGAAGTTGAGTTCGGGTTTGTGGCCAATCTTCTTACTTCTTGTTGTCTTGCGATGGTGGTATCGTGGTGAGCATAGCTGCCTTCCAAACAGTTGACCTGGGTTAGATTCCCAGCCTTCGCAAAGGGTTTTGCTCATTGAGACTTTGCCCCTTCTCTGAAGAGCAGAGGATTGGCAGTGTTTTCTTCATACTGCTTTAAATGCCACATGTGTCACTGGCAACAACTCAAAGGTGAACCCTTCCTTACTTCCAATGGTAGGCAGTATAGCCCCACTCACCCCCACCTTTGACCCTCAACAGGATTAACTGGATATGGACAATACATGCTTGTATGTCACAGGAACAAATTAAGTCTATCAGCAAACCCTACCAGACACTGTTTGCAAATTTGTAAGAGTCAACCAATGTGTTGCTTTTTTACTACCTTTTGAAGCCAATTGGTTTGGGGCCATACCGCTGGTGCTGTGACCAAGTCCTGAAAACCATAGCCAACAGCATCTACAGTAGAATGTCACAATGCAACCACATCAGGTCTTCTGCGTACAGAGGTTTTAAAGTCATCTCTATATTGTCAGTCTATGATGTAGACCTGGAGGAGTTTTTTGCGCATTCGTCCTTACGAAGTTGGGTTCGGGTTTGTGGCCAATCTTCTTACCTCTTGTTGTCTTGCGATGGTGGTATAGTGGTGAGCATAGCTGCCTTCCAAGCAGTTGACCTGGGTTCGAGGAGGACTTTGCTCATCAAGACATTGCCCCTTCTCTGAAGAGCAGAGGATTGGCAATGTTTTTTTCATACTGCTTTAAATGCCACAAGTGTCACTGGCAACAACTCAAAGGTGAACCCTTCCTTATCTTAATGGTAGGCAGTAAAGCCCCACTCATCCCCACCTTTGACCCTCAACAGGATTAACTGGATATGAAAACTACATGCTTTTATGTCACAGGAATAAAATAAGTCTATCAGCAAACCCTACCAGACACTGTTTGCAAAGTTGGACAAGTCAACAAATGTGTTGCTCTTTTACTACCTTTTGAAGCCAATTGGTTTGGGGCCATACCGCTGGTGCTGTGACCAAGTCCTGAAAACCATAGCCAACAGCATCTACAGTAGAATTTCACAATGCAACCACATCAGGCCCACTGCATACATAGGTTTTAAAGTCATCTCTATATCGTCAGTCTATGATGTAGACCTGCAGGAGTTTTTAGCGCATTCGTCTGTACGAAGTTGAGTTCGGGTTTGTGGCCAATCTTCTTACTTCTTGTTGTCTTGCGATGGTGGTATAGTGGTGAGCATAGCTGCCTTCCAAGCAGTTGACCTGGTTTCAATTCCCAGCCATTGCAGAGGACTTTGCTCATCGAGACTTCGCCCCTTCTCTGAAGAGCAGAGGATTGGCAGTGTTTTCTTCATACTGCTTTAAATACCACATGTGTCACTGGCAACAACTCAAAGGTGAACCCTTCCTTACTTCCAATAGTAGGCAGTATAGCCCCACTCACCCCCACCTTTGACCCTCAAAAGGATTAACTGGATATGAAAACTACATGCTTTTATGTCACAGGAATAAAATAAGTCTATCAGCAAACCCTACCAGACACTGTTTGCAAAGTTGGACAAGTCAACAAATGTGTTGCTCTTTTACTACCTTTTGAAGCCAATTGGTTTGGGGCCATACCGCTGGTGCTGTGACCAAGTCCTGAAAACCATGGCCAACAGCATCTACAGTAGAATGTCACAATGCAACCACATCAGGCCAACTGCGTACATAGGTTTTAAAGTCATTTCTATATCGTCAGTCTATGATGTAGACCTGGAGGATTTTTTAGTGCATTCGTCTGTACGAAGTTGAGTTCGGGTTTGTGGCCAATCTTCTTACTTCTTGTTGTCTTGCGATGGTGGTATAGTGGTGAGCATAGCTGCCTTCCAAGCAGTTGACCTGGTTTCGATTCCCAGCCATCGCACAGGACTTTGCTCATCGAGACTTTGCCCCTTCTCTGAAGAGCAGAGGATTGGCAATGTTATCTTCATACTGCTTTAAATGCCACATGTGTCACTGGCAACAACTCAAAGGTGAACCCTTCCTTACTTCCAATGGTAGGCAGTATAGCCCCACTCACCCCCACCTTTGACCCTCAACAGGATTAACTGGATATGAAAACTACATGCTTGTATGTCACAGGAACAAATTAAGTCTATCAGCAAACCCTACCAGACACTGTTTGCAGAGTTGTAAGAGTCAACCAATGTGTTGCTCTTTTACTACCTTTTGAAGCCAATTGGTTTGGGGCCATACCGCTGGTGCTGTGACCAAGTCCTGAAAACCATAGCCAACAGCATCTACAGTAGAATGTCACAATGCAACCACATCAGGTCTACTGCGTACAGAGGTTTTAAAGTCATCTCTTTATTGTCAGTCTATGATGTGGACCTGGAGGAGTTTTTTGCGCAGTCGTCCTTACGAAGTTGGGTACGTGTTTGTGGCCAATCTTCTTACTTCTTGTTTTCTTGCGATGGTGGTATAGTGGTAAGCATAGCTGCCTTCCAAACAGTTGACCTGGGTTCGATTACCAGCCATCGCAGAGGACTTTGCTCATCAAGACAATGCCCCTTCTTTGAAGAGCAGAGGATTGGCAATGTTTTCTTCATACTGCTTTAAATGCCACGTGTCACTGGCAACAAGTCAAAGGTGAACCCTTCCTTACTTCCAATGGTAGGCAGTATAGCCCCACTCACCCCTACCTTTGACCCTCAACAGGATTAACTGGATATGAAAACTACATGCTTTTATGTCACAGGAATAAAATAAGTCTATCAGCAAACCCTACCAGACACTGTTTGCAAAGTTGGAAAAGTCAACCAATGTGTTGCTCTTTTACTACCTTTTGAAGCCAATTGGTTTGGGGCCATACAAGGTGCTGTGACCAAGTCCTGAAAACCATAGCCAACAGCATCTACAGTAGAATGTCACAATGCAACCACATCAGGCCAACTGCGTACATAGGTTTTAAAGTCATTTCTATATCGTCAGTCTATGATGTAGACCTGGAGGATTTTTTAGTGCATTCGTCTGTACGAAGTTGAGTTCGGGTTTGTGGCCAATCTTCTTACCTCTTGTTGTCTTGCGATGGTGGTATAGTGGTGAGCATAGCTGCCTTCCAAGCAGTTGACCTGGGTTCGATTCCCAGCCATCGCAAAGGGTTTTGCTCATTGAGACTTTGCCCCTTCTCTGAAGAGCAGAGGATTGGCAGTGTTTTCTTCATACTGCTTTAAATGCCACATGTGTCACTGGCAACAACTCAAAGGTGAACCCTTCCTTACTTCCAATGGTAGGCAGTATAGCCCCACTCACCCCCACCTTTGACCCTCAACAGGATTAACTGGATATGGACAATACATGCTTGTATGTCACAGGAAAAAATTAAGTCTATCAGCAAACCCTACCAGACACTGTTTGCAAAGTTGTAAGAGTCAACCAATGTGTTGCTTTTTTACTACCTTTTGAAGCCAATTGGTTTGGGGCCATACCGCTGGTGCTGTGACCAAGTCCTGAAAACCATAGCCAACAGCATCTACAGTAGAATGTCACAATGCAACCACATCAGGTCTACTGCGTACAGAGGTTTTAAAGTCATCTCTATATTGTCAGTCTATGATGTGGACCAGGAGGAGTTTTTTGCGCATTCGTCCTTACGAAGTTGAGTTCGGGTTTGTGGCCAATCTTCTTACTTCTTGTTGTCTTGCGATGGTGGTATAGTGGTGAGCATAGCTGCCTTCCAAGCAGTTGACCTGGGTTCGATTCCCAGCCTTCGCAAAGGGTTTTGCTCATTGAGACTTTGCCCCTTCTCTGAAGAGCAGAGGATTGGCAGTGTTTTCTTCATACTGCTTTAAATGCCACATGTGTCACTGGCAACAACTCAAAGGTAAACCCTTCCTTACTTCCAATTGTAGGCAGTGTAGCCCCACTCATCCCCTACCTTTGACCCTCAACAGGATTAACTGGATATGAAAACTACGTGCTTTTATGTCACAGGAATAAAATAAGTCTATCAGCAAACCCTACCAGACACTGTTTGCAAAGTTGGAAAAGTCAACCAATGTGTTGCTCTTTTACTACCTTTTGAAGCCAATTGGTTTGGGGCCATACCGCTGGTGCTGTGACCAAGTCCTGAAAACCATAGCCAACAGCATCTACAGTAGAATGTCACAATGCAACCACATCAGGCCAACTGCGTACATAGGTTTTAAAGTCATTTCTATATCGTCAGTCTATGATGTAGACCTGGAGGATTTTTTAGCGCATTCGTCTGTACGAAGTTGAGTTCGGGTTTGTGGCCAATCTTCTTACCTCTTGTTGTCTTGTGATGGTGGTATAGTGGTGAGCATAGCTGCCTTCCAAGCAGTTGACCTGGTTTCAATTCCCAGCCATTGCAGAGGACTTTGCTCATCGAGACTTCGCCCCTTCTCTGAAGAGCAGAGGATTGGCAGTGTTTTCTTCATACTGCTTTAAATACCACATGTGTCACTGGCAACAACTCAAAGGTGAACCCTTCCTTACTTCCAATAGTAGGCAGTATAGCCCCACTCACCCCCACCTTTGACCCTCAACAGGATTAACTGGATATGAAAACTACATGCTTTTATGTCACAGGAATAAAATAAGTCTATCAGCAAACCCTACCAGACACTGTTTGCAAAGTTGGACAAGTCAACAAATGTGTTGCTCTTTTACTACCTTTTGAAGCCAATTGGTTTGGGGCCATACCGCTGGTGCTGTGACCAAGTCCTGAAAACCATGGCCAACAGCATCTACAGTAGAATGTCACAATGCAACCACATCAGGTCTACTGCGTACAGAGGTTTTAAAGTCATCTCTTTATTGTCAGTCTATGATGTGGACCTGGAGGAGTTTTTTGCGCAGTCGTCCTTACGAAGTTGGGTACGGGTTTGTGGCCAATCTTCTTACTTCTTGTTTTCTTGCGATGGTGGTATAGTGGTAAGCATAGCTGCCTTCCAAACAGTTGACCTGGGTTCGATTACCAGCCATCGCAGAGGACTTTGCTCATCAAGACAATGCCCCTTCTTTGAAGAGCAGAGGATTGGCAATGTTTTCTTCATACTGCTTTAAATGCCACGTGTCACTGGCAACAAGTCAAAGGTGAACCCTTCCTTACTTCCAATGGTAGGCAGTATAGCCCCACTCACCCCTACCTTTGACCCTCAACAGGATTAACTGGATATGAAAACTACATGCTTTTATGTCACAGGAATAAAATAAGTCTATCAGCAAACCCTACCAGACACTGTTTGCAAAGTTGGAAAAGTCAACCAATGTGTTGCTCTTTTACTACCTTTTGAAGCCAATTGGTTTGGGGCCATACAAGGTGCTGTGACCAAGTCCTGAAAACCATAGCCAACAGCATCTACAGTAGAATGTCACAATGCAACCACATCAAGCCAACTGCGTACATAGGTTTTAAAGTCATTTCTATATCGTCAGTCTATGATGTAGACCTGGAGGAGTTTTTTGCGCATTCGTCCTTACGAAGTTGAGTTCGGGTTTGTGGCCAATCTTCTTACTTCTTGTTGTCTTGCGATGGTGGTATCGTGGTGAGCATAGCTGCCTTCCAAACAGTTGACCTGGGTTAGATTCCCAGCCTTCGCAAAGGGTTTTGCTCATTGAGACTTTGCCCCTTCTCTGAAGAGCAGAGGATTGGCAGTGTTTTCTTCATACTGCTTTAAATGCCACATGTGTCACTGGCAACAACTCAAAGGTGAACCCTTCCTTACTTCCAATGGTAGGCAGTATAGCCCCACTCACCCCCACCTTTGACCCTCAACAGGATTAACTGGATATGGACAATACATGCTTGTATGTCACAGGAACAAATTAAGTCTATCAGCAAACCCTACCAGACACTGTTTGCAAAGTTGTAAGAGTCAACCAATGTGTTGCTTTTTTACTACCTTTTGAAGCCAATTGGTTTGGGGCCATACCGCTGGTGCTGTGACCAAGTCCTGAAAACCATAGCCAACAGCATCTACAGTAGAATGTCACAATGCAACCACATCAGGTCTTCTGCGTACAGAGGTTTTAAAGTCATCTCTATATTGTCAGTCTATGATGTAGACCTGGAGGAGTTTTTTGCGCATTCGTCCTTACGAAGTTGGGTTCGGGTTTGTGGCCAATCTTCTTACCTCTTGTTGTCTTGCGATGGTGGTATAGTGGTGAGCATAGCTGCCTTCCAAGCAGTTGACCTGGGTTCGAGGAGGACTTTGCTCATCAAGACATTGCCCCTTCTCTGAAGAGCAGAGGATTGGCAATGTTTTTTTCATACTGCTTTAAATGCCACAAGTGTCACTGGCAACAACTCAAAGGTGAACCCTTCCTTATCTTAATGGTAGGCAGTAAAGCCCCACTCATCCCCACCTTTGACCCTCAACAGGATTAACTGGATATGAAAACTACATGCTTTTATGTCACAGGAATAAAATAAGTCTATCAGCAAACCCTACCAGACACTGTTTGCAAAGTTGGACAAGTCAACAAATGTGTTGCTCTTTTACTACCTTTTGAAGCCAATTGGTTTGGGGCCATACCGCTGGTGCTGTGACCAAGTCCTGAAAACCATAGCCAACAGCATCTACAGTAGAATTTCACAATGCAACCACATCAGGCCCACTGCATACATAGGTTTTAAAGTCATCTCTATATCGTCAGTCTATGATGTAGACCTGGAGGAGTTTTTAGCGCATTCGTCTGTACGAAGTTGAGTTCGGGTTTGTGGCCAATCTTCTTACTTCTTGTTGTCTTGCGATGGTGGTATAGTGGTGAGCATAGCTGCCTTCCAAGCAGTTGACCTGGTTTCAATTCCCAGCCATTGCAGAGGACTTTGCTCATCGAGACTTCGCCCCTTCTCTGAAGAGCAGAGGATTGGCAGTGTTTTCTTCATACTGCTTTAAATACCACATGTGTCACTGGCAACAACTCAAAGGTGAACCCTTCCTTACTTCCAATAGTAGGCAGTATAGCCCCACTCACCCCCACCTTTGACCCTCAACAGGATTAACTGGATATGAAAACTACATGCTTTTATGTCACAGGAATAAAATAAGTCTATCAGCAAACCCTACCAGACACTGTTTGCAAAGTTGGACAAGTCAACAAATGTGTTGCTCTTTTACTACCTTTTGAAGCCAATTGGTTTGGGGCCATACCGCTGGTGCTGTGACCAAGTCCTGAAAACCATGGCCAACAGCATCTACAGTAGAATGTCACAATGCAACCACATCAGGCCAACTGCGTACATAGGTTTTAAAGTCATTTCTATATCGTCAGTCTATGATGTAGACCTGGAGGATTTTTTAGTGCATTCGTCTGTACGAAGTTGAGTTCGGGTTTGTGGCCAATCTTCTTACTTCTTGTTGTCTTGCGATGGTGGTATCGTGGTGAGCATAGCTGCCTTCCAAACAGTTGACCTGGGTTAGATTCCCAGCCTTCGCAAAGGGTTTTGCTCATTGAGACTTTGCCCCTTCTCTGAAGAGCAGAGGATTGGCAGTGTTTTCTTCATACTGCTTTAAATGCCACATGTGTCACTGGCAACAACTCAAAGGTGAACCCTTCCTTACTTCCAATGGTAGGCAGTATAGCCCCACTCACCCCCACCTTTGACCCTCAACAGGATTAACTGGATATGGACAATACATGCTTGTATGTCACAGGAACAAATTAAGTCTATCAGCAAACCCTACCAGACACTGTTTGCAAAGTTGTAAGAGTCAACCAATGTGTTGCTTTTTTACTACCTTTTGAAGCCAATTGGTTTGGGGCCATACCGCTGGTGCTGTGACCAAGTCCTGAAAACCATAGCCAACAGCATCTACAGTAGAATGTCACAATGCAACCACATCAGGTCTTCTGCGTACAGAGGTTTTAAAGTCATCTCTATATTGTCAGTCTATGATGTAGACCTGGAGGAGTTTTTTGCGCATTCGTCCTTACGAAGTTGGGTTCGGGTTTGTGGCCAATCTTCTTACCTCTTGTTGTCTTGCGATGGTGGTATAGTGGTGAGCATAGCTGCCTTCCAAGCAGTTGACCTGGGTTCGAGGAGGACTTTGCTCATCAAGACATTGCCCCTTCTCTGAAGAGCAGAGGATTGGCAATGTTTTTTTCATACTGCTTTAAATGCCACAAGTGTCACTGGCAACAACTCAAAGGTGAACCCTTCCTTATCTTAATGGTAGGCAGTAAAGCCCCACTCATCCCCACCTTTGACCCTCAACAGGATTAACTGGATATGAAAACTACATGCTTTTATGTCACAGGAATAAAATAAGTCTATCAGCAAACCCTACCAGACACTGTTTGCAAAGTTGGACAAGTCAACAAATGTGTTGCTCTTTTACTACCTTTTGAAGCCAATTGGTTTGGGGCCATACCGCTGGTGCTGTGACCAAGTCCTGAAAACCATAGCCAACAGCATCTACAGTAGAATTTCACAATGCAACCACATCAGGCCCACTGCATACATAGGTTTTAAAGTCATCTCTATATCGTCAGTCTATGATGTAGACCTGGAGGAGTTTTTAGCGCATTCGTCTGTACGAAGTTGAGTTCGGGTTTGTGGCCAATCTTCTTACTTCTTGTTGTCTTGCGATGGTGGTATAGTGGTGAGCATAGCTGCCTTCCAAGCAGTTGACCTGGTTTCAATTCCCAGCCATTGCAGAGGACTTTGCTCATCGAGACTTCGCCCCTTCTCTGAAGAGCAGAGGATTGGCAGTGTTTTCTTCATACTGCTTTAAATACCACATGTGTCACTGGCAACAACTCAAAGGTGAACCCTTCCTTACTTCCAATAGTAGGCAGTATAGCCCCACTCACCCCCACCTTTGACCCTCAACAGGATTAACTGGATATGAAAACTACATGCTTTTATGTCACAGGAATAAAATAAGTCTATCAGCAAACCCTACCAGACACTGTTTGCAAAGTTGGACAAGTCAACAAATGTGTTGCTCTTTTACTACCTTTTGAAGCCAATTGGTTTGGGGCCATACCGCTGGTGCTGTGACCAAGTCCTGAAAACCATGGCCAACAGCATCTACAGTAGAATGTCACAATGTAACCACATCAGGCCAACTGCGTACATAGGTTTTAAAGTCATTTCTATATCGTCAGTCTATGATGTAGACCTGGAGGATTTTTTAGTGCATTCGTCTGTACGAAGTTGAGTTCGGGTTTGTGGCCAATCTTCTTACTTCTTGTTGTCTTGCGATGGTGGTATAGTGGTGAGCATAGCTGCCTTCCAAGCAGTTGACCTGGTTTCGATTCCCAGCCATCGCACAGGACTTTGCTCATCGAGACTTTGCCCCTTCTCTGAAGAGCAGAGGATTGGCAATGTTATCTTCATACTGCTTTAAATGCCACATGTGTCACTGGCAACAACTCAAAGGTGAACCCTTCCTTACTTCCAATGGTAGGCAGTATAGCCCCACTCACCCCCACCTTTGACCCTCAACAGGATTAACTGGATATGAAAACTACATGCTTGTATGTCACAGGAACAAATTAAGTCTATCAGCAAACCCTACCAGACACTGTTTGCAGAGTTGTAAGAGTCAACCAATGTGTTGCTCTTTTACTACCTTTTGAAGCCAATTGGTTTGGGGCCATACCGCTGGTGCTGTGACCAAGTCCTGAAAACCATAGCCAACAGCATCTACAGTAGAATGTCACAATGCAACCACATCAGGTCTACTGCGTACAGAGGTTTTAAAGTCATCTCTTTATTGTCAGTCTATGATGTGGACCTGGAGGAGTTTTTTGCGCAGTCGTCCTTACGAAGTTGGGTACGTGTTTGTGGCCAATCTTCTTACTTCTTGTTTTCTTGCGATGGTGGTATAGTGGTAAGCATAGCTGCCTTCCAAACAGTTGACCTGGGTTCGATTACCAGCCATCGCAGAGGACTTTGCTCATCAAGACAATGCCCCTTCTTTGAAGAGCAGAGGATTGGCAATGTTTTCTTCATACTGCTTTAAATGCCACGTGTCACTGGCAACAAGTCAAAGGTGAACCCTTCCTTACTTCCAATGGTAGGCAGTATAGCCCCACTCACCCCTACCTTTGACCCTCAACAGGATTAACTGGATATGAAAACTACATGCTTTTATGTCACAGGAATAAAATAAGTCTATCAGCAAACCCTACCAGACACTGTTTGCAAAGTTGGAAAAGTCAACCAATGTGTTGCTCTTTTACTACCTTTTGAAGCCAATTGGTTTGGGGCCATACAAGGTGCTGTGACCAAGTCCTGAAAACCATAGCCAACAGCATCTACAGTAGAATGTCACAATGCAACCACATCAGGCCAACTGCGTACATAGGTTTTAAAGTCATTTCTATATCGTCAGTCTATGATGTAGACCTGGAGGATTTTTTAGTGCATTCGTCTGTACGAAGTTGAGTTCGGGTTTGTGGCCAATCTTCTTACTACTTGTTGTCTTGCGATGGTGGTATAGTGGTGAGCATAGCTGCCTTCCAAGCAGTTGACCTGGGTTCGATTCCCAGCCATCGCACAGGACTTTGCTCATCGAGACTTTGCCCCTTCTCTGAAGAGCAGAGGATTGGCAATGTTATCTTCATACTGCTTTAAATGCCACATGTGTCACTGGCAACAACTCAAAGGTGAACCCTTCCTTACTTCCAATGGTAGGCAATATAGCCCCACTCACCCCCACCTTTGACCCTCAACAGGATTAACTGGATATGAAAACTACATGCTTGTATGTCACAGGAACAAATTAAGTCTATCAGCAAACCCTACCAGACACTGTTTGCAAAGTTGTAAGAGTCAACCAATGTGTTGCTCTTTTACTACCTTTTGAAGCCAATTGGTTTGGGGCCATACCGCTGGTGCTGTGACCAAGTCCTGAAAACCATAGCCAACAGCATCTACAGTAGAATTTCACAATGCAACCACATCAGGCCCACTGCATACATAGGTTTTAAAGTCATCTCTATATCGTCAGTCTATGATGTAGACCTGGAGGAGTTTTTAGTGCATTCGTCTGTACGAAGTTGAGTTCGGGTTTGTGGCCAATCTTCTTACTTCTTGTTGTCTTGCGATGGTGGTATAGTGGTGAGCATAGCTGCCTTCCAAGCAGTTGACCTGGTTTCGATTCCCAGCCATCGCACAGGACTTTGCTCATCGAGACTTTGCCCCTTCTCTGAAGAGCAGAGGATTGGCAATGTTATCTTCATACTGCTTTAAATGCCACAGGTGTCACTTGCAACAACTCAAAGGTGAACCCTTCCTTACCTTAATGCTAGGCAGTAAAGCCCCACTCATCCCCACCTTTGACCCTCAACAGGATTAACTGGATATGAAAACTACATGCTTTTATGTCACTGGAATAAAATAAGTCTATCAGCAAACCCTACCAGACACTGTTTGCAAAGTTGGACAAGTCAACAAATGTGTTGCTCTTTTACTACCTTTTGAAGCCAATTGGTTTGGGGCCATACCGCTGGTGCTGTGACCAAGTCCTGAAAACCATGGCCAACAGCATCTACAGTAGAATGTCACAATGCAACCACATCAGGCCAACTGCGTACATAGGTTTTAAAGTCATTTCTATATCGTCAGTCTATGATGTAGACCTGGAGGATTTTTTTAGCGCATTCGTCTGTACGAAGTTGAGTTCGGGTTTGTGGCCAATCTTCTTACCTCTTGTTGTCTTGCGATGGTGGTATAGTGGTGAGCATAGCTGCCTTCCAAGCAGTTGACCTGGGTTCGATTCCCAGCCATCGCAGAGGACTTTGCTCATTGAGACTTTGCCCCTTCTCTGAAGAGCAGAGGATTGGCAGTGTTATCTTCATACTGCTTTAAATGCCACATGTGTCACTGGCAACAACTCAAAGGTAAACCCTTCCTTACTTCCAATGGTAGGCAGTATAGCCCCACTCACCCCCACCTTTGACCCTCAACAGGATTAACTGGATATGAAAACTACATGCTTGTATGTCACAGGAACAAATTAAGTCTATCAGCAAACCCTACCAGACACTGTTTGCAAAGTTGTAAGAGTCAACCAATGTGTTGCTCTTTTACTACCTTTTGAAGCCAATTGGTTTGGGGCCATACCGCTGGTGCTGTGACCAAGTCCTGAAAACCATAGCCAACAGCATCTACAGTAGAATTTCACAATGCAACCACATCAGGCCCACTGCATACATAGGTTTTAAAGTCATCTCTATATCGTCAGTCTATGATGTAGACCTGGAGGAGTTTTTAGCGCATTCGTCTGTACGAAGTTGAGTTCGGGTTTGTGGCCAATCTTCTTACTTCTTGTTGTCTTGCGATGGTGGTATAGTGGTGAGCATAGCTGCCTTCCAAGCAGTTTACCTGGTTTCAATTCCCAGCCATCGCAGAGGACTTTGCTCATCGAGACATCGCCCCTTCTCTGAAGATCAGAGGATTGGCAGTGTTTTCTTCATACTGCTTTAAATGCCACATGTGTCACTGGCAACAACTCAAAGGTGAACCCTTCCTTACTTCCAATAGTAGGCAGTATAGCCCCACTCACCCCCACCTTTGACCCTCAACAGGATTAACTGGATATGAAAACTACATGCTTTTATGTCACAGGAATAAAATAAGTCTATCAGCAAATCCTACCAGACACTGTTTGCAAAGTAGGACAAGTCAACAAATGTGTTGCTCTTTTACTACCTTTTGAAGCCAATTAGTTTGGGGCCATACCGCTGGTGCTGTGACCAAGTCCTGAAAACCATGGCCAACAGCATCTACAGTAGAATGTCACAATGCAACCACATCAGGCCAACTGCGTACATAGGTTTTAAAGTCATTTCTATATCGTCAGTCTATGATGTAGACCTGGAGGATTTTTTAGCGCATTCGTCTGTACGAAGTTGAGTTCGGGTTTGTGGCCAATCTTCTTACCTCTTGTTGTCTTGCGATGGTGGTATAGTGGTGAGCATAGCTGCCTTCCAAGCAGTTGACCTGGGTTCGATTCCCAGCCATCGCAAAGGGTTTTGCTCATTGAGACTTTGCCCCTTCTCTGAAGAGCAGAGGATTGGCAGTGTTTTCTTCATACTGCTTTAAATGCCACATGTGTCACTGGCAACAACTCAAAGGTGAACCCTTCCTTACTTCCAATGGTAGGCAGTTTAGACCCACTCACCCCCACCTTTGACCCTCAACAGGATTAACTGGATATGGACAATACATGCTTGTATGTCACAGGAACAAATTAAGTCTATCAGCAAACCCTACCAGACACTGTTTGCAAAGTTGTAAGAGTCAACCAATGTGTTGCTTTTTTACTACCTTTTGAAGCCAATTGGTTTGGGGCCATACCGCTGGTGCTGTGACCAAGTCCTGAAAACCATAGCCAACAGCATCTACAGTAGAATGTCACAATGCAACCACATCAGGTCTACTGCGTACAGAGGTTTTAAAGTCATCTCTATATTGTCAGTCTATGATGTGGACCTGGAGGAGTTTTTTGCGCATTCGTCCTTACGAAGTTGAGTTCGGGTTTGTGGCCAATCTTCTTACTTCTTGTTGTCTTGCGATGGTGGTATCGTGGTGAGCATAGCTGCCTTCCAAACAGTTGACCTGGGTTAGATTCCCAGCCTTCGCAAAGGGGTTTGCTCATTGAGACTTTGCCCCTTCTCTGAAGAGCAGAGGATTGGCAGTGTTTTCTTCATACTGCTTTAAATGCCACATGTGTCACTGGCAACAACTCAAAGGTGAACCCTTCCTTACTTCCAATGGTAGGCAGTATAGCCCCACTCACCCCCACCTTTGACCCTCAACAGGATTAACTGGATATGGACAATACATGCTTGTATGTCACAGGAACAAATTAAGTCTATCAGCAAACCCTACCAGACACTGTTTGCAAAGTTGTAAGAGTCAACCAATGTGTTGCTTTTTTACTACCTTTTGAAGCCAATTGGTTTGGGGCCATACCGCTGGTGCTGTGACCAAGTCCTGAAAACCATAGCCAACAGCATCTACAGTAGAATGTCACAATGCAACCACATCAGGTCTTCTGCGTACAGAGGTTTTAAAGTCATCTCTATATTGTCAGTCTATGATGTAGACCTGGAGGAGTTTTTTGCGCATTCGTCCTTACGAAGTTGGGTTCGGGTTTGTGGCCAATCTTCTTACCTCTTGTTGTCTTGCGATGGTGGTATAGTGGTGAGCATAGCTGCCTTCCAAGCAGTTGACCTGGGTTCGAGGAGGACTTTGCTCATCAAGACATTGCCCCTTCTCTGAAGAGCAGAGGATTGGCAATGTTTTTTTCATACTGCTTTAAATGCCACAAGTGTCACTGGCAACAACTCAAAGGTGAACCCTTCCTTATCTTAATGGTAGGCAGTAAAGCCCCACTCATCCCCACCTTTGACCCTCAACAGGATTAACTGGATATGAAAACTACATGCTTTTATGTCACAGGAATAAAATAAGTCTATCAGCAAACCCTACCAGACACTGTTTGCAAAGTTGGACAAGTCAACAAATGTGTTGCTCTTTTACTACCTTTTGAAGCCAATTGGTTTGGGGCCATACCGCTGGTGCTGTGACCAAGTCCTGAAAACCATAGCCAACAGCATCTACAGTAGAATTTCACAATGCAACCACATCAGGCCCACTGCATACATAGGTTTTAAAGTCATCTCTATATCGTCAGTCTATGATGTAGACCTGGAGGAGTTTTTAGCGCATTCGTCTGTACGAAGTTGAGTTCGGGTTTGTGGCCAATCTTCTTACTTCTTGTTGTCTTGCGATGGTGGTATAGTGGTGAGCATAGCTGCCTTCCAAGCAGTTGACCTGGTTTCAATTCCCAGCCATTGCAGAGGACTTTGCTCATCGAGACTTCGCCCCTTCTCTGAAGAGCAGAGGATTGGCAGTGTTTTCTTCATACTGCTTTAAATACCACATGTGTCACTGGCAACAACTCAAAGGTGAACCCTTCCTTACTTCCAATAGTAGGCAGTATAGCCCCACTCACCCCCACCTTTGACCCTCAACAGGATTAACTGGATATGAAAACTACATGCTTTTATGTCACAGGAATAAAATAAGTCTATCAGCAAACCCTACCAGACACTGTTTGCAAAGTTGGACAAGTCAACAAATGTGTTGCTCTTTTACTACCTTTTGAAGCCAATTGGTTTGGGGCCATACCGCTGGTGCTGTGACCAAGTCCTGAAAACCATGGCCAACAGCATCTACAGTAGAATGTCACAATGCAACCACATCAGGCCAACTGCGTACATAGGTTTTAAAGTCATTTCTATATCGTCAGTCTATGATGTAGACCTGGAGGATTTTTTAGCGCATTCGTCTGTACGAAGTTGAGTTCGGGTTTGTGGCCAATCTTCTTACCTCTTGTTGTCTTGCGATGGTGGTATAGTGGTGAGCATAGCTGCCTTCCAAGCAGTTGACCTGGGTTCGATTCCCAGCCATCGCAAAGGGTTTTGCTCATTGAGACTTTGCCCCTTCTCTGAAGAGCAGAGGATTGGCAGTGTTTTCTTCATACTGCTTTAAATGCCACATGTGTCACTGGCAACAACTCAAAGGTGAACCCTTCCTTACTTCCAATGGTAGGCAGTATAGCCCCACTCACCCCCACCTTTGACCCTCAACAGGATTAACTGGATATGGACAATACATGCTTGTATGTCACAGGAACAAATTAAGTCTATCAGCAAACCCTACCAGACACTGTTTGCAAAGTTGTAAGAGTCAACCAATGTGTTGCTTTTTTACTACCTTTTGAAGCCAATTGGTTTGGGGCCATACCGCTGGTGCTGTGACCAAGTCCTGAAAACCATAGCCAACAGCATCTACAGTAGAATGTCACAATGCAACCACATCAGGTCTACTGCGTACAGAGGTTTTAAAGTCATCTCTATATTGTCAGTCTATGATGTGGACCAGGAGGAGTTTTTTGCGCATTCGTCCTTACGAAGTTGAGTTCGGGTTTGTGGCCAATCTTCTTACTTCTTGTTGTCTTGCGATGGTGGTATAGTGGTGAGCATAGCTGCCTTCCAAGCAGTTGACCTGGGTTCGATTCCCAGCCTTCGCAAAGGGTTTTGCTCATTGAGACTTTGCCCCTTCTCTGAAGAGCAGAGGATTGGCAGTGTTTTCTTCATACTGCTTTAAATGCCACATGTGTCACTGGCAACAACTCAAAGGTAAACCCTTCCTTACTTCCAATTGTAGGCAGTGTAGCCCCACTCATCCCCTACCTTTGACCCTCAACAGGATTAACTGGATATGAAAACTACGTGCTTTTATGTCACAGGAATAAAATAAGTCTATCAGCAAACCCTACCAGACACTGTTTGCAAAGTTGGAAAAGTCAACCAATGTGTTGCTCTTTTACTACCTTTTGAAGCCAATTGGTTTGGGGCCATACCGCTGGTGCTGTGACCAAGTCCTGAAAACCATAGCCAACAGCATCTACAGTAGAATGTCACAATGCAACCACATCAGGCCAACTGCGTACATAGGTTTTAAAGTCATTTCTATATCGTCAGTCTATGATGTAGACCTGGAGGATTTTTTAGCGCATTCGTCTGTACGAAGTTGAGTTCGGGTTTGTGGCCAATCTTCTTACCTCTTGTTGTCTTGCGATGGTGGTATAGTGGTGAGCATAGCTGCCTTCCAAGCAGTTGACCTGGGTTCGAGGAGGACTTTACTCATCAAGACATTGCCCCTTCTCTGAAGAGCAGAGGATTGGCAATGTTTTTTTCATACTGCTTTAAATGCCACAAGTGTCACTGGCAACAACTCAAAGGTGAACCCTTCCTTATCTTAATGGTAGGCAGTAAAGCCCCACTCATCCCCACCTTTGACCCTCAACAGGATTAACTGGATATGAAAACTACATGCTTTTATGTCACAGGAATAAAATAAGTCTATCAGCAAACCCTACCAGACACTGTTTGCAAAGTTGGACAAGTCAACAAATGTGTTGCTCTTTTACTACCTTTTGAAGCCAATTGGTTTGGGGCCATACCGCTGGTGCTGTGACCAAGTCCTGAAAACCATAGCCAACAGCATCTACAGTAGAATTTCACAATGCAACCACATCAGGCCCACTGCATACATAGGTTTTAAAGTCATCTCTATATCGTCAGTCTATGATGTAGACCTGGAGGA
Source organism: Odontesthes bonariensis (assembly GCF_027942865.1). Taxonomy (NCBI): domain Eukaryota; kingdom Metazoa; phylum Chordata; class Actinopteri; order Atheriniformes; family Atherinopsidae; genus Odontesthes; species Odontesthes bonariensis. The sequence continues at coordinate 33,503,353 of NC_134525.1, forward strand.
GTTTTTAGCGCATTCGTCTGTACGAAGTTGAGTTCGGGTTTGTGGCCAATCTTCTTACTTCTTGTTGTCTTGCGATGGTGGTATAGTGGTGAGCATAGCTGCCTTCCAAGCAGTTGACCTGGTTTCAATTCCCAGCCATTGCAGAGGACTTTGCTCATCGAGACTTCGCCCCTTCTCTGAAGAGCAGAGGATTGGCAGTGTTTTCTTCATACTGCTTTAAATACCACATGTGTCACTGGCAACAACTCAAAGGTGAACCCTTCCTTACTTCCAATAGTAGGCAGTATAGCCCCACTCACCCCCACCTTTGACCCTCAACAGGATTAACTGGATATGAAAACTACATGCTTTTATGTCACAGGAATAAAATAAGTCTATCAGCAAACCCTACCAGACACTGTTTGCAAAGTTGGACAAGTCAACAAATGTGTTGCTCTTTTACTACCTTTTGAAGCCAATTGGTTTGGGGCCATACCGCTGGTGCTGTGACCAAGTCCTGAAAACCATGGCCAACAGCATCTACAGTAGAATGTCACAATGCAACCACATCAGGCCAACTGCGTACATAGGTTTTAAAGTCATTTCTATATCGTCAGTCTATGATGTAGACCTGGAGGATTTTTTAGCGCATTCGTCTGTACGAAGTTGAGTTCGGGTTTGTGGCCAATCTTCTTACCTCTTGTTGTCTTGCGATGGTGGTATAGTGGTGAGCATAGCTGCCTTCCAAGCAGTTGACCTGGGTTCGATTCCCAGCCATCGCAAAGGGTTTTGCTCATTGAGACTTTGCCCCTTCTCTGAAGAGCAGAGGATTGGCAGTGTTTTCTTCATACTGCTTTAAATGCCACATGTGTCACTGGCAACAACTCAAAGGTGAACCCTTCCTTACTTCCAATGGTAGGCAGTATAGCCCCACTCACCCCCACCTTTGACCCTCAACAGGATTAACTGGATATGGACAATACATGCTTGTATGTCACAGGAACAAATTAAGTCTATCAGCAAACCCTACCAGACACTGTTTGCAAAGTTGTAAGAGTCAACCAATGTGTTGCTTTTTTACTACCTTTTGAAGCCAATTGGTTTGGGGCCATACCGCTGGTGCTGTGACCAAGTCCTGAAAACCATAGCCAACAGCATCTACAGTAGAATGTCACAATGCAACCACATCAGGTCTACTGCGTACAGAGGTTTTAAAGTCATCTCTATATTGTCAGTCTATGATGTGGACCAGGAGGAGTTTTTTGCGCATTCGTCCTTACGAAGTTGAGTTCGGGTTTGTGGCCAATCTTCTTACTTCTTGTTGTCTTGCGATGGTGGTATAGTGGTGAGCATAGCTGCCTTCCAAGCAGTTGACCTGGGTTCGATTCCCAGCCTTCGCAAAGGGTTTTGCTCATTGAGACTTTGCCCCTTCTCTGAAGAGCAGAGGATTGGCAGTGTTTTCTTCATACTGCTTTAAATGCCACATGTGTCACTGGCAACAACTCAAAGGTAAACCCTTCCTTACTTCCAATGGTAGGCAGTATAGCCCCACTCACCCCCACCTTTGACCCTCAACAGGATTAACTGGATATGAAAACTACATGCTTGTATGTCACAGGAACAAATTAAGTCTATCAGCAAACCCTACCAGACACTGTTTGCAAAGTTGTAAGAGTCAACCAATGTGTTGCTCTTTTACTACCTTTTGAAGCCAATTGGTTTGGGGCCATACCGCTGGTGCTGTGACCAAGTCCTGAAAACCATAGCCAACAGCATCTACAGTAGAATTTCACAATGCAACCACATCAGGCCCACTGCATACATAGGTTTTAAAGTCATCTCTATATCGTCAGTCTATGATGTAGACCTGGAGAATTTTTTAGTGCATTCGTCTGTACGAAGTTGAGTTCGGGTTTGTGGCCAATTTTCTTACTTCTTGTTGTCTTGCGATGGTGGTATAGTGGTGAGCATAGCTGCCTTCCAAGCAGTTGACCTGGTTTCAATTCCCAGCCATCGCAAAGGGTTTTGTTCATTAAGACTTTGCCCCTTCTCTGAAGAGCAGAGGATTGGCAGTGTTTTCTTCATACTGCTTTAAATGCCACATGTGTCACTGGCAACAACTCAAAGGTGAACCCTTCCTTACTTCCAATGGTAGGCAGTATAGCCCCACTCACCCCCACCTTTGACCCTCAACAGGATTAACTGGATATGAAAACTACATGCTTTTATGTCACAGGAATAAAATAAGTCTATCAGCAAACCCTACCAGACACTGTTTGCAAAGTTGGACAAGTCAACAAATGTGTTGCTCTTTTACTACCTTTTGAAGCCAATTGGTTTGGGGCCATACCGCTGGTGCTGTGACCAAGTCCTGAAAACCATGGCCAACAGCACCTACAGTAGAATGTCACAATGCAACCACATCAGGCCAACTGCGTACATAGGTTTTAAAGTCATTTCTATATCGTCAGTCTATGATGTAGACCTGGAGGATTTTTTAGCGCGTTCGTCTGTACGAAGTTGAGTTCGGGTTTGTGGCCAATCTTCTTACCTCTTGTTATCTTGCGATGGTGGTATAGTGGTGAGCATAGCTGCCTTCCAAGCAGTTGACCTGGGTTTGATTCCCAGCCATCGCAGAGGACTTTGGTCATCGAGATTTTGCCCCTTCTCTGAAGAGCAGAGGATTGGCAGTGTTTTCGTCATACTGCTTTAAATGCCACATGTGTCACTGGCAACAACTCAAAGGTGAACCCTTCCTTACTTCCAATGGTAGGCAGTATAGCCCCACTCACCCCTACCTTTGACCCTCAACAGGATTAACTGGATATGAAAACTACATGCTTTTATGTCACAGGAATAAAATTAGTCTATCCGCAAACCCTACCAGACACTGTTTGCAAAGTTGGAAAAGTCAACCAATGTGTTGCTCTTTTACTACCTTTTGAAGCCAATTGGTTTGGGGCCATACAAGGTGCTGTGACCAAGTCCTGAAAACCATAGCCAACAGCATCTACAGTAGAATGTCACAATGCAACCACATCAGGCCAACAACGTACATAGGTTTTAAAGTCATTTCTATATCGTCAGTCTATGATGTAGACCTGGAGGATTTTTTAGCGCATTCGTCTGTACGAAGTTGAGTTCGGGTTTGTGGCCAATCTTCTTACTTCTTGTTGTCTTGCGATGGTGGTATAGTGGTGAGCATAGCTGCCTTCCAAGCAGTTCACCTGGTTTCGATTCCCAGCCATCGCACAGGACTTTGCTCATCGAGACTTTGCCCCTTCTCTGAAGAGCAGAGGATTGGCAATGTTATCTTCATACTGCTTTAAATGCCACAGGTGTCACTTGCAACAACTCAAAGGTGAACCCTTCCTTACCTTAATGGTAGGCAGTAAAGCCCCACTCATCCCCACCTTTGACCCTCAACAGGATTAACTGGATATGAAAACTACATGCTTGTATGTCACAGGAACAAATTAAGTCTATCAGCAAACCCTACCAGACACTGTTTGCAAAGTTGGAAAAGTCAACCAATGTGTTGCTCTTTTACTACCTTTTGAAGCCAATTGGTTTGGGGCCATACCGCTGGTGCTGTGACCAAGTCCTGAAAACCATAGCCAACAGCATCTACAGTAGAATTTCACAATGCAACCACATCAGGCCCACTGCATACATAGGTTTTAAAGTCATCTCTATATCGTCAGTCTATGATGTAGACCTGGAGGAGTTTTTAGTGCATTCGTCTGTACGAAGTTGAGTTCGGGTTTGTGGCCAATCTTCTTACTTCTTGTTGTCTTGCGATGGTGGTATAGTGGTGAGCATAGCTGCCTTCCAAGCAGTTGACCTGGGTTCGATTCCCAGCCATCGCAGAGGGCTATGCTCATTGAGCTTTTCCCCCTTCTCTGTCGATCAGAGGATTGGCAATGTAATCTTCATACTGCTTTAAATGCCACAGGTGTCACTTGCAACAATTCAAAGGTGAACCCTTCCTTACCTTAATGGTAGGCAGTAAAGCCCCACTCATCCCCACCTTTGACCCTCAACAGGATTAACTGGATATGAAAACTACATGCTTGTATGTCACAGGAACAAATTAAGTCTATCAGCAAACCCTACCAGACACTGTTTGCAAAGTTGGAAAAGTCAACCAATGTGTTGCTCTTTTACTACCTTTTGAAGCCAATTGGTTTGGGGCCATACCGCTGGTGCTGTGACCAAGTCCTGAAAACCATAGCCAACAGCATCTACAGTAGAATTTCACAATGCAACCACATCAGGCCCACTGCATACATAGGTTTTAAAGTCATCTCTATATCGTCAGTCTATGATGTAGACCTGGAGGAGTTTTTAGTGCATTCGTCTGTACGAAGTTGAGTTCGGGTTTGTGGCCAATCTTCTTACTTCTTGTTGTCTTGCGATGGTGGTATAGTGGTGAGCATAGCTGCCTTCCAAGCAGTTGACCTGGGTTCGATTCCCAGCCATCGCAGAGGGCTATGCTCATTGAGCTTTTCCCCCTTCTCTGTCGATCAGAGGATTGGCAATGTTATCTTCATACTGCTTTAAATGCCACAGGTGTCACTTGCAACAACTCAAAGGTGAACCCTTCCTTACCTTAATGCTAGGCAGTAAAGCCCCACTCATCCCCACCTTTGACCCTCAACAGGATTAACTGGATATGAAAACTACATGCTTTTATGTCACTGGAATAAAATAAATCTATCAGCAAACCCTACCAGACACTGTTTGCAAAGTTGGACAAGTCAACAAATGTGTTGCTCTTTTACTACCTTTTGAAGCCAATTGGTTTGGGGCCATACCGCTGGTGCTGTGACCAAGTCCTGAAAACCATGGCCAACAGCATCTACAGTAGAATGTCACAATGCAACCACATCAGGCCAACTGCGTACATAGGTTTTAAAGTCATTTCTATATCGTCAGTCTATGATGTAGACCTGGAGGATTTTTTAGCGCATTCGTCTGTACGAAGTTGAGTTCGGGTTTGTGGCCAATCTTCTTACCTCTTGTTGTCTTGCGATGGTGGTATAGTGGTGAGCATAGCTGCCTTCCAAGCAGTTGACCTGGGTTCGATTCCCAGCCTTCGCAAAGGGTTTTGCTCATTGAGACTTTGCCCCTTCTCTGAAGAGCAGAGGATTGGCAGTGTTTTCTTCATACTGCTTTAAATGCCACATGTGTCACTGGCAACAACTCAAAGGTAAACCCTTCCTTACTTCCAATTGTAGGCAGTGTAGCCCCACTCATCCCCTACCTTTGACCCTCAACAGGATTAACTGGATATGAAAACTACGTGCTTTTATGTCACAGGAATAAAATAAGTCTATCAGCAAACCCTACCAGACACTGTTTGCAAAGTTGGAAAAGTCAACCAATGTGTTGCTCTTTTACTACCTTTTGAAGCCAATTGGTTTGGGGCCATACCGCTGGTGCTGTGACCAAGTCCTGAAAACCATAGCCAACAGCATCTACAGTAGAATGTCACAATGCAACCACATCAGGCCAACTGCGTACATAGGTTTTAAAGTCATTTCTATATCGTCAGTCTATGATGTAGACCTGGAGGATTTTTTAGCGCATTCGTCTGTACGAAGTTGAGTTCGGGTTTGTGGCCAATCTTCTTACCTCTTGTTGTCTTGCGATGGTGGTATAGTGGTAAGCATAGCTGCCTTCCAAGCAGTTGACCTGGTTTTGATTCCCAGCCATCGCAGAGGACTTTGCTCATTGAGACTTTGCCCCTTCTCTGAAGAGCAGAGGATTGGCAGTGTTATCTTCATACTGCTTTAAATGCCACATGTGTCACTGGCAACAACTCAAAGGTAAACCCTTCCTTACTTCCAATGGTAGGCAGTATAGCCCCACTCACCCCCACCTTTGACCCTCAACAGGATTAACTGGATATGAAAACTACATGCTTGTATGTCACAGGAACAAATTAAGTCTATCAGCAAACCCTACCAGACACTGTTTGCAAAGTTGTAAGAGTCAACCAATGTGTTGCTCTTTTACTACCTTTTGAAGCCAATTGGTTTGGGGCCATACCGCTGGTGCTGTGACCAAGTCCTGAAAACCATGGCCAACAGCATCTACAGTAGAATGTCACAATGCAACCACATCAGGCCAACTGCGTACATAGGTTTTAAAGTCATTTCTATATCGTCAGTCTATGATGTAGACCTGGAGGATTTTTTAGCGCATTCGTCTGTACGAAGTTGAGTTCGGGTTTGTGGCCAATCTTCTTACCTCTTGTTGTCTTGCGATGGTGGTATAGTGGTGAGCATAGCTGCCTTCCAAGCAGTTGACCTGGGTTCGATTCCCAGCCATCGCAAAGGGTTTTGCTCATTGAGACTTTGCCCCTTCTCTGAAGAGCAGAGGATTGGCAGTGTTTTCTTCATACTGCTTTAAATGCCACATGTGTCACTGGCAACAACTCAAAGGTGAACCCTTCCTTACTTCCAATGGTAGGCAGTATAGCCCCACTCACCCCCACCTTTGACCCTCAACAGGATTAACTGGATATGGACAATACATGCTTGTATGTCACAGGAACAAATTAAGTCTATCAGCAAACCCTACCAGACACTGTTTGCAAAGTTGTAAGAGTCAACCAATGTGTTGCTTTTTTACTACCTTTTGAAGCCAATTGGTTTGGGGCCATACCGCTGGTGCTGTGACCAAGTCCTGAAAACCATAGCCAACAGCATCTACAGTAGAATTTCACAATGCAACCACATCAGGCCCACTGCATACATAGGTTTTAAAGTCATCTCTATATCGTCAGTCTATGATGTAGACCTGGAGGAGTTTTTAGCGCATTCGTCTGTACGAAGTTGAGTTCGGGTTTGTGGCCAATCTTCTTACTTCTTGTTGTCTTGCGATGGTGGTATAGTGGTGAGCATAGCTGCCTTCCAAGCAGTTGACCTGGGTTCAATTCCCAGCCATCGCAGAGGACTTTGCTCATCGAAACTTTGCCCCTTCTCTGAAGAGCAGAGGATTGGCAGTGTTTTCTTCATACTGCTTTAAATGCCACATGTGTCACTGGCAACAACTCAAAGGTGAACCCTTCCTTACTTCCAATGGTAGGCAGTATAGCCCCACTCACCCCCACCTTTGACCCTCAACAGGATTAACTGGATATGAAAACTACATGCTTTTATGTCACAGGAATAAAATAAGTCTATCAGCAAACCCTACCAGACACTGTTTGCAAAGTTGGACAAGTCAACAAATGTGTTGCTCTTTTACTACCTTTTGAAGCCAATTGGTTTGGGGCCATACCGCTGGTGCTGTGACCAAGTCCTGAAAACCATGGCCAACAGCACCTACAGTAGAATGTCACAATGCAACCACATCAGGCCAACTGCGTACATAGGTTTTAAAGTCATTTCTATATCGTCAGTCTATGATGTAGACCTGGAGGATTTTTTAGCGCGTTCGTCTGTACGAAGTTGAGTTCGGGTTTGTGGCCAATCTTCTTACCTCTTGTTATCTTGCGATGGTGGTATAGTGGTGAGCATAGCTGCCTTCCAAGCAGTTGACCTGGGTTCGATTCCCAGCCATCGCAGAGGACTTTGCTCATCGAGATTTTGCCCCTTCTCTGAAGAGCAGAGGATTGGCAGTGTTTTCGTCATACTGCTTTAAATGCCACATGTGTCACTGGCAACAACTCAAAGGTGAACCCTTCCTTACTTCCAATGGTAGGCAGTATAGCCCCACTCACCCCTACCTTTGACCCTCAACAGGATTAACTGGATATGAAAACGACATGCTTTTATGTCACAGGAATAAAATTAGTCTATCCGCAAACCCTACCAGACACTGTTTGCAAAGTTGGAAAAGTCAACCAATGTGTTGCTCTTTTACTACCTTTTGAAGCCAATTGGTTTGGGGCCATACAAGGTGCTGTGACCAAGTCCTGAAAACCATAGCCAACAGCATCTACAGTAGAATGTCACAATGCAACCACATCAGGCCAACAACGTACATAGGTTTTAAAGTCATTTCTATATCGTCAGTCTATGATGTAGACCTGGAGGATTTTTTAGCGCATTCGTCTGTACGAAGTTGAGTTCGGGTTTGTGGCCAATCTTCTTACCTCTTGTTGTCTTGCGATGGTGGTATAGTGGTAAGCATAGCTGCCTTCCAAGCAGTTGACCTGGTTTTGATTCCCAGCCATCGCAGAGAACTTTGCTCATTGAGACTTTGCCCCTTCTCTGAAGAGCAGAGGATTGGCAGTGTTATCTTCATACTGCTTTAAATGCCACATGTGTCACTGGCAACAACTCAAAGGTAAACCCTTCCTTACTTCCAATGGTAGGCAGTATAGCCCCACTCACCCCCACCTTTGACCCTCAACAGGATTAACTGGATATGAAAACTACATGCTTGTATGTCACAGGAACAAATTAAGTCTATCAGCAAACCCTACCAGACACTGTTTGCAAAGTTGTAAGAGTCAACCAATGTGTTGCTCTTTTACTACCTTTTGAAGCCAATTGGTTTGGGGCCATACCGCTGGTGCTGTGACCAAGTCCTGAAAACCATAGCCAACAGCATCTACAGTAGAATTTCACAATGCAACCACATCAGGCCCACTGCATACATAGGTTTTAAAGTCATCTCTATATCGTCAGTCTATGATGTAGACCTGGAGAATTTTTTAGTGCATTCGTCTGTACGAAGTTGAGTTCGGGTTTGTGGCCAATTTTCTTACTTCTTGTTGTCTTGCGATGGTGGTATAGTGGTGAGCATAGCTGCCTTCCAAGCAGTTGACCTGGGTTCAATTCCCAGCCATCGCAGAGGACTTTGCTCATCGAAACTTTGCCCCTTCTCTGAAGAGCAGAGGATTGGCAGTGTTTTCTTCATACTGCTTTAAATGCCACATGTGTCACTGGCAACAACTCAAAGGTGAACCCTTCCTTACTTCCAATGGTAGGCAGTATAGCCCCACTCACCCCCACCTTTGACCCTCAACAGGATTAACTGGATATGAAAACTACATGCTTTTATGTCACAGGAATAAAATAAGTCTATCAGCAAACCCTACCAGACACTGTTTGCAAAGTTGGACAAGTCAACAAATGTGTTGCTCTTTTACTACCTTTTGAAGCCAATTGGTTTGGGGCCATACCGCTGGTGCTGTGACCAAGTCCTGAAAACCATGGCCAACAGCACCTACAGTAGAATGTCACAATGCAACCACATCAGGCCAACTGCGTACATAGGTTTTAAAGTCATTTCTATATCGTCAGTCTATGATGTAGACCTGGAGGATTTTTTAGCGCGTTCGTCTGTACGAAGTTGAGTTCGGGTTTGTGGCCAATCTTCTTACCTCTTGTTATCTTGCGATGGTGGTATAGTGGTGAGCATAGCTGCCTTCCAAGCAGTTGACCTGGGTTCGATTCCCAGCCATCGCAGAGGACTTTGCTCATCGAGATTTTGCCCCTTCTCTGAAGAGCAGAGGATTGGCAGTGTTTTCGTCATACTGCTTTAAATGCCACATGTGTCACTGGCAACAACTCAAAGGTGAACCCTTCCTTACTTCCAATGGTAGGCAGTATAGCCCCACTCACCCCTACCTTTGACCCTCAACAGGATTAACTGGATATGAAAACTACATGCTTTTATGTCACAGGAATAAAATTAGTCTATCCGCAAACCCTACCAGACACTGTTTGCAAAGTTGGAAAAGTCAACCAATGTGTTGCTCTTTTACTACCTTTTGAAGCCAATTGGTTTGGGGCCATACAAGGTGCTGTGACCAAGTCCTGAAAACCATAGCCAACAGCATCTACAGTAGAATGTCACAATGCAACCACATCAGGCCAACAACGTACATAGGTTTTAAAGTCATTTCTATATCGTCAGTCTATGATGTAGACCTGGAGGATTTTTTAGCGCATTCGTCTGTACGAAGTTGAGTTCGGGTTTGTGGCCAATCTTCTTACCTCTTGTTGTCTTGCGATGGTGGTATAGTGGTAAGCATAGCTGCCTTCCAAGCAGTTGACCTGGTTTTGATTCCCAGCCATCGCAGAGAACTTTGCTCATTGAGACTTTGCCCCTTCTCTGAAGAGCAGAGGATTGGCAGTGTTATCTTCATACTGCTTTAAATGCCACATGTGTCACTGGCAACAACTCAAAGGTAAACCCTTCCTTACTTCCAATGGTAGGCAGTATAGCCCCACTCACCCCCACCTTTGACCCTCAACAGGATTAACTGGATATGAAAACTACATGCTTGTATGTCACAGGAACAAATTAAGTCTATCAGCAAACCCTACCAGACACTGTTTGCAAAGTTGTAAGAGTCAACCAATGTGTTGCTCTTTTACTACCTTTTGAAGCCAATTGGTTTGGGGCCATACCGCTGGTGCTGTGACCAAGTCCTGAAAACCATAGCCAACAGCATCTACAGTAGAATTTCACAATGCAACCACATCAGGCCCACTGCATACATAGGTTTTAAAGTCATCTCTATATCGTCAGTCTATGATGTAGACCTGGAGAATTTTTTAGTGCATTCGTCTGTACGAAGTTGAGTTCGGGTTTGTGGCCAATTTTCTTACTTCTTGTTGTCTTGCGATGGTGGTATAGTGGTGAGCATAGCTGCCTTCCAAGCAGGTGACCTGGTTTCAATTCCCAGCCATCGCAAAGGGTTTTGTTCATTAAGACTTTGCCCCTTCTCTGAAGAGCAGAGGATTGGCAGTGTTATCTTCATACTGCTTTAAATGCCACAGGTGTCACTTGCAACAACTCAAAGGTGAACCCTTCCTTATCTTAATGGTAGGCAGTAAAGCCCCACTCATCCCCACCTTTGACCCTCAACAGGATTAACTGGATATGAAAACTACATGCTTTTATGTCACAGGAATAAAATAAGTCTATCAGCAAACCCTACCAGACACTGTTTGCAAAGTTGGACAAGTCAACAAATGTGTTGCTCTTTTACTACCTTTTGAAGCCAATTGGTTTGGGGCCATACCGCTGGTGCTGTGACCAAGTCCTGAAAACCATAGCCAACAGCATCTACAGTAGAATTTCACAATGCAACCACATCAGGCCCACTGCATACATAGGTTTTAAAGTCATCTCTATATCGTCAGTCTATGATGTAGACCTGGAGGAGTTTTTAGCGCATTCGTCTGTACGAAGTTGAGTTCGGGTTTGTCGCCAATCTTCTTACTTCTTGTTGTCTTGCGATGGTGGTATAGTGGTGAGCATAGCTGCCTTCCAAGCAGTTGACCTGGGTTCAATTCCCAGCCATCGCAGAGGACTTTGCTCATCGAAACTTTGCCCCTTCTCTGAAGAGCAGAGGATTGGCAGTGTTTTCTTCATACTGCTTTAAATGCCACATGTGTCACTGGCAACAACTCAAAGGTGAACCCTTCCTTACTTCCAATGGTAGGCAGTATAGCCCCACTCACCCCCACCTTTGACCCTCAACAGGATTAACTGGATATGAAAACTACATGCTTTTATGTCACAGGAATAAAATAAGTCTATCAGCAAACCCTACCAGACACTGTTTGCAAAGTTGGACAAGTCAACAAATGTGTTGCTCTTTTACTACCTTTTGAAGCCAATTGGTTTGGGGCCATACCGCTGGTGCTGTGACCAAGTCCTGAAAACCATGGCCAACAGCACCTACAGTAGAATGTCACAATGCAACCACATCAGGCCAACTGCGTACATAGGTTTTAAAGTCATTTCTATATCGTCAGTCTATGATGTAGACCTGGAGGATTTTTTAGCGCGTTCGTCTGTACGAAGTTGAGTTCGGGTTTGTGGCCAATCTTCTTACCTCTTGTTATCTTGCGATGGTGGTATAGTGGTGAGCATAGCTGCCTTCCAAGCAGTTGACCTGGGTTCGATTCCCAGCCATCGCAGAGGACTTTGGTCATCGAGATTTTGCCCCTTCTCTGAAGAGCAGAGGATTGGCAGTGTTTTCGTCATACTGCTTTAAATGCCACATGTGTCACTGGCAACAACTCAAAGGTGAACCCTTCCTTACTTCCAATGGTAGGCAGTATAGCCCCACTCACCCCTACCTTTGACCCTCAACAGGATTAACTGGATATGAAAACTACATGCTTTTATGTCACAGGAATAAAATTTGTCTATCCGCAAACCCTACCAGACACTGTTTGCAAAGTTGGAAAAGTCAACCAATGTGTTGCTCTTTTACTACCTTTTGAAGCCAATTGGTTTGGGGCCATACAAGGTGCTGTGACCAAGTCCTGAAAACCATAGCCAACAGCATCTACAGTAGAATGTCACAATGCAACCACATCAGGCCAACAACGTACTTAGGTTTTAAAGTCATTTCTATATCGTCAGTCTATGATGTAGACCTGGAGGATTTTTTAGTGCATTCGTCTGTACGAAGTTGAGTTCGGGTTTGTGGCCAATCTTCTTACTTCTTGTTGTCTTGCGATGGTGGTATAGTGGTGAGCATAGCTGCCTTCCAAGCAGTTCACCTGGTTTCGATTCCCAGCCATCGCACAGGACTTTGCTCATCGAGACTTTGCCCCTTCTCTGAAGAGCAGAGGATTGGCAGTGTTTTCTTCATACTCCTTTAAATGCCACATGTGTCACTGGCAACAACTCAAAGGTAAACCCTTCCTTACTTCCAATTGTAGGCAGTGTAGCCCCACTCATCCCCTACCTTTGACCCTCAACAGGATTAACTGGATATGAAAACTACGTGCTTTTATGTCACAGGAATAAAATAAGTCTATCCGCAAACCCTACCAGACACTGTTTGCAAAGTTGGAAAAGTCAACCAATGTGTTGCTCTTTTACTACCTTTTGAAGCCAATTGGTTTGGGGCCATACCGCTGGTGCTGTGACCAAGTCCTGAAAACCATAGCCAACAGCATCTACAGTAGAATGTCACAATGCAACCACATCAGGCCAACTGCGTACATAGGTTTTAAAGTCATTTCTATATCGTCAGTCTATGATGTAGACCTGGAGGATTTTTTAGCGCATTCGTCTGTACGAAGTTGAGTTCGGGTTTGTGGCCAATCTTCTTACCTCTTGTTGTCTTGCGATGGTGGTATAGTGGTAAGCATAGCTGCCTTCCAAGCAGTTGACCTGGTTTTGATTCCCAGCCATCGCAGAGGACTTTGCTCATTGAGACTTTGCCCCTTCTCTGAAGAGCAGAGGATTGGCAGTGTTATCTTCATACTGCTTTAAATGCCACATGTGTCACTGGCAACAACTCAAAGGTAAACCCTTCCTTACTTCCAATGGTAGGCAGTATAGCCCCACTCACCCCCACCTTTGACCCTCAACAGGATTAACTGGATATGAAAACTACATGCTTGTATGTCACAGGAACAAATTAAGTCTATCAGCAAACCCTACCAGACACTGTTTGCAAAGTTGTAAGAGTCAACCAATGTGTTGCTCTTTTACTACCTTTTGAAGCCAATTGGTTTGGGGCCATACCGCTGGTGCTGTGACCAAGTCCTGAAAACCATAGCCAACAGCATCTACAGTAGAATTTCACAATGCAACCACATCAGGCCCACTGCATACATAGGTTTTAAAGTCATCTCTATATCGTCAGTCTATGATGTAGACCTGGAGAATTTTTTAGTGCATTCGTCTGTACGAAGTTGAGTTCGGGTTTGTGGCCAATCTTCTTACTTCTTGTTGTCTTGCGATGGTGGTATAGTGGTGAGCATAGCTGCCTTCCAAGCAGTTGACCTGGTTTCAATTCCCAGCCATCGCAAAGGGTTTTGTTCATTAAGACTTTGCCCCTTCTCTGAAGAGCAGAGGATTGGCAGTGTTATCTTCATACTGCTTTAAATGCCACAGGTGTCACTTGCAACAACTCAAAGGTGAACCCTTCCTTATCTTAATGGTAGGCAGTAAAGCCCCACTCATCCCCACCTTTGACCCTCAACAGGATTAACTGGATATGAAAACTACATGCTTTTATGTCACAGGAATAAAATAAGTCTATCAGCAAACCCTACCAGACACTGTTTGCAAAGTTGGACAAGTCAAAAAATGTGTTGCTCTTTTACTACCTTTTGAAGCCAATTGGTTTGGGGCCATACCGCTGGTGCTGTGACCAAGTCCTGAAAACCATAGCCAACAGCATCTACAGTAGAATTTCACAATGCAACCACATCAGGCCCACTGCATACATAGGTTTTAAAGTCATCTCTATATCGTCAGTCTATGATGTAGACCTGGAGGAGTTTTTAGCGCATTCGTCTGTACGAAGTTGAGTTCGGGTTTGTCGCCAATCTTCTTACTTCTTGTTGTCTTGCGATGGTGGTATAGTGGTGAGCATAGCTGCCTTCCAAGCAGTTGACCTGGGTTCAATTCCCAGCCATCGCAGAGGACTTTGCTCATCGAAACTTTGCCCCTTCTCTGAAGAGCAGAGGATTGGCAGTGTTTTCTTCATACTGCTTTAAATGCCACATGTGTCACTGGCAACAACTCAAAGGTGAACCCTTCCTTACTTCCAATGGTAGGCAGTATAGCCCCACTCACCCCCACCTTTGACCCTCAACAGGATTAACTGGATATGAAAACTACATGCTTTTATGTCACAGGAATAAAATAAGTCTATCAGCAAACCCTACCAGACACTGTTTGCAAAGTTGGACAAGTCAACAAATGTGTTGCTCTTTTACTACCTTTTGAAGCCAATTGGTTTGGGGCCATACCGCTGGTGCTGTGACCAAGTCCTGAAAACCATAGCCAACAGCATCTACAGTAGAATGTCACAATGCAACCACATCAGGCCAACTGCGTACATAGGTTTTAAAGTCATTTCTATATCGTCAGTCTATGATGTAGACCTGGAGGATTTTTTAGCGCATTCGTCTGTACGAAGTTGAGTTCGGGTTTGTGGCCAATCTTCTTACTTCTTGTTGTCTTGCGATGTTGGTATAGTGGTGAGCATAGCTGCCTTCCAAGCAGTTCACCTGGTTTCGATTCCCAGCCATCGCACAGGACTTTGCTCATCGAGACTTTGCCCCTTCTCTGAAGAGCAGAGGATTGGCAATGTTATCTTCATACTGCTTTAAATGCCACAGGTGTCACTTGCAACAACTCAAAGGTGAACCCTTCCTTACCTTAATGGTAGGCAGTAAAGCCCCACTCATCCCCACCTTTGACCCTCAACAGGATTAACTGGATATGAAAACTACATGCTTGTATGTCACAGGAACAAATTAAGTCTATCAGCAAACCCTACCAGACACTGTTTGCAAAGTTGGAAAAGTCAACCAATGTGTTGCTCTTTTACTACCTTTTGAAGCCAATTGGTTTGGGGCCATACCGCTGGTGCTGTGACCAAGTCCTGAAAACCATAGCCAACAGCATCTACAGTAGAATTTCACAATGCAACCACATCAGGCCCACTGCATACATAGGTTTTAAAGTCATCTCTATATCGTCAGTCTATGATGTAGACCTGGAGGAGTTTTTAGTGCATTCGTCTGTACGAAGTTGATTTCGGGTTTGTGGCCAATCTTCTTACTTCTTGTTGTCTTGCGATGGTGGTATAGTGGTGAGCATAGCTGCCTTCCAAGCAGTTGACCTGGGTTCGATTCCCAGCCATCGCAGAGGGCTATGCTCATTGAGCTTTTCCCCCTTCTCTGTCGATCAGAGGATTGGCAATGTTATCTTCATACTGCTTTAAATGCCACAGGTGTCACTTGCAACAATTCAAAGGTGAACCCTTCCTTACCTTAATGGTAGGCAGTAAAGCCCCACTCATCCCCACCTTTGACCCTCAACAGGATTAACTGGATATGAAAACTACATGCTTGTATGTCACAGGAACAAATTAAGTCTATCAGCAAACCCTACCAGACACTGTTTGCAAAGTTGGAAAAGTCAACCAATGTGTTGCTCTTTTACTACCTTTTGAAGCCAATTGGTTTGGGGCCATACCGCTGGTGCTGTGACCAAGTCCTGAAAACCATAGCCAACAGCATCTACAGTAGAATTTCACAATGCAACCACATCAGGCCCACTGCATACATAGGTTTTAAAGTCATCTCTATATCGTCAGTCTATGATGTAGACCTGGAGGAGTTTTTAGTGCATTCGTCTGTACGAAGTTGAGTTCGGGTTTGTGGCCAATCTTCTTACCTCTTGTTGTCTTGCGATGGTGGTATAGTGGTGAGCATAGCTGCCTTCCAAGCAGTTGACCTGGGTTCGATTCCCAGCCATCGCAGAGGGCTATGCTCATTGAGCTTTTCCCCCTTCTCTGTCGATCAGAGGATTGGCAATGTTATCTTCATACTGCTTTAAATGCCACATGTGTCACTGGCAACAACTCAAAGGTGAACCCTTCCTTACTTCCAATGGTAGGCAGTATAGCCCCACTCACCCCCACCTTTGACCCTCAACAGGATTAACTGGATATGAAAACTACATGCTTGTATGTCACAGGAACAAATTAAGTCTAACAGCAAACCCTACCAGACACTGTTTGCAAAGTTGGACAAGTCAACAAATGTGTTGCTCTTTTACTACCTTTTGAAGCCAATTGGTTTGGGGCCATACCGCTGGTGCTGTGACCAAGTCCTGAAAACCATGGCCAACAGCATCTACAGTAGAATGTCACAATGCAACCACATCAGGCCAACTGCGTACATAGGTTTTAAAGTCATTTCTATATCGTCAGTCTATGATGTAGACCTGGAGGATTTTTTAGCGCATTCGTCTGTACGAAGTTGAGTTCGGGTTTGTGGCCAATCTTCTGACCTCTTGTTGTCTTGCGATGGTGGTATAGTGGTGAGCATAGCTGCCTTCCAAGCAGTTGACCTGGGTTCGATTCCCAGCCATGGCAGAGGACTTTGCTCATCGAGACTTTGCCCCTTCTCTGAAGAGCAGAGGATTGGCAATGTTATCTTCATACTGCTTTAAATGCCACATGTGTCACTGGCAACAACTCAAAGGTAAACCCTTCCTTACTTCCAATGATAGTTAGTATAGCCCCACTCACCCCCACCTTTGACCCTCAACAGGATTAACTGGATATGAAAACTACATGCTTGTATGTCACAGGAACAAATTAAGTCTATCAGCAAACCCTACCAGACACTGTTTGCAAAGTTGTAAGAGTCAACCAATGTGTTGCTCTTTTACTACCTTTTGAAGCCAATTGGTTTGGGGCCATACCGCTGGTGCTGTGACCAAGTCCTGAAAACCATAGCCAACAGCATCTACAGTAGAATTTCACAATGCAACCACATCAGGCCCACTGCATACATAGGTTTTAAAGTCATCTCTATATCGTCAGTCTATGATGTAGACCTGGAGGAGTTTTTAGCGCATTCGTCTGTACGAAGTTGAGTTCGGGTTTGTGGCCAATCTTCTTACTTCTTGTTGTCTTGCGATGGTGGTATAGTGGTGAGCATAGCTGCCTTCCAAGCAGTTGACCTGGTTTCAATTCCCAGCCATCGCAGAGGACTTTGCTCATTGAGACATCGCCCCTTCTCTGAAGAGCAGAGGATTGGCAGTGTTTTCTTCATACTGCTTTAAATGCCACATGTGTCACTGGCAACAACTCAAAGGTGAACCCTTCCTTACTTCCAATAGTAGGCAGTATAGCCCCACTCATCCCCCACCTTTGACCCTCAACAGGATTAACTGGATATGAAAACTACATGCTTTTATGTCACAGGAATAAAATAAGTCTATCAGCAAACCCTACCAGACACTGTTTGCAAAGTTGGACAAGTCAACAAATGTGTTGCTCTTTTACTACTTTTGGAACCAATTGGTTTGGGGCCATACCGCTGGTGCTGTGACCAAGTCCTGAAAACCATGGCCAACAGCATCTACAGTAGAATGTCACAATGCAACCACATCAGGCCAACTGCGTACATAGGTTTTAAAGTCATTTCTATATCGTCAGTCTATGATGTAGACCTGGAGGATTTTTTAGCGCATTCGTCTGTACGAAGTTGAGTTTGGGTTTGTGGCCAATCTTCTTACCTCTTGTTGTCTTGCAATGGTGGTATAGTGGTGAGCATAGCTGCCTTCCAAACAGTTGACCTGGGTTCGATTCCCAGCCTTCGCAAAGGGGTTTGCTCATTGAGACTTTGCCCCTTCTCTGAAGAGCAGAGGATTGGCAGTGTTTTCTTCATACTGCTTTAAATGCCACATGTGTATGGGATCAAATAAGGGTCAGAAAGATTTTGTACTTGTACAATGATGTTCACATGTGTAACAAAGTTTTGAAGTTTTAAAAACATTTTGTGCATGTGTAACAAAGTTTTGAAGTTGTAAAAATAGTTTGTGTATGTGTAACAAAGTTTTGAAGTTGTAAAAACATTTTGTGCATGTGTAAAACTAAATCCAACGGACACACAAATTTCCCACATTCAAGTACAACCCTGACGTTACAAGTTTACAAACTCAAGTTACGAGAACGAATTTTGACCCTGTTTTGACGCCTGAGTGAATAGCCAATCAGCACGGTGCTTACTGACTTGCATTATTTTGGTTACAGATAAATCAGCTTTTGTGGATAAAAAAAACAAAATACACAAGTATATTTTACAATAAGTTTATTGGTTTAATTAAGTTCATTTTACAATTATGTATTCTTTCAGACAAGTTACTTTGAGTTTAATTTGTGGCCCAAGAACAAAAGGAGGAAGCACTCCATACTGCCTACTTTTATAACCTTGGTGACATCATCAGGAGAAACAATCTATGGTGATAGTGGTAATGTGAAGTTTGAATTAATTATTTTATTGTTCGTATGATTTTTTTGGATTGTTAAAGCCAGATGTGCATTAGGATGTAAAGTGATTTGCTAGAACGTGCATTGAAGGGGAAGTAATGATAGTTTGTGTTACAGGTCCCAGGCTATGGGCACTGTACACAGATAAGATTCTCTACAAAACAGTGTCTCAACCTTCCCTCATGGTTCCTGTCGTAGTTCATGAATGCTCTCTACATAGTTTACTACTGCAGTATATATGTCTGCCCCAAAACCCGAGGAAGGTGCAGTTGGATTGAACAGTTCATCCAATCGTTCCAGTTCTTGCATACTCAAGGGACATGCCAGTTCAGGCACCTGCACTCCAGTTTGACCCATGTCTGTCATTGCCACGTCTGAAAGATGGGGCACCTAAAACAGTACAAAAATTGTTATGGCTGTTGTCCACAACATTGGTAAATAAAATATTGTTTTCCCTTTTGCTACATCGTGAAATTGCCGATATCTTTAATTAACTTACCTGAGCAGAAGCGTTTGACTCCATCCTGTTTTTCCTCCATCAGTACCAACGTGTGCCCACTGAGTGTCGTTGGAGCTCAGATCCTGGCCGGCAGAAATTGCTGCTCCTTGATTGGATGGTTGGTTGGCACGTGGGTGGGCACCGGGTTGATTGGCAAGTCAGTAAGCAACGTGCTGATTGGCAATTCACTCAGGCGTCAAAACAGGGTCAAAATTCGTACTCGTAACTTGAGTTTTATAAACTTGTAACTTCAGGGTCGTACTTGAAGGGGGGAAATTTGTGTGTCCGTCGGATTTAGTTTTACACACAAAACTTTGTTACACATACACAAACTATTTTTACTTCAAAACTTTGTTACACATGCACAAAATGTTTTTACAACTTCAAAACTTTGTTACACATACACAAACTATTTTTACAACTTCAAAACTTTGTTACACATACACAAACTATTTTTACAACTTCAAAACTTTGTTACACATGCACAAAATGTTTTTACAACTTCAAAACTTTGTTACACATGCACAAAATGTTTTTACATAGACACAAAATATTTTTACAACTTCAAAACTTTATTACACATGTGAACATCATTGTACAAGTACAAAATCTTTCTGACCCTTATTTGATCCCATACATGTGTCACTGGCAACAACTCAAAGGTGAACCCTTCCTTACTTCCAATGGTAGGCAGTATAGCCCCACTCACCCCCACCTTTGACCCTCAACAGGATTAACTGGATATGGACAATACATGCTTGTATGTCACAGGAACAAATTAAGTCTATCAGCAAACCCTACCAGACACTGTTTGCAAAGTTGTAAGAGTCAACCAATGTGTTGCTTTTTTACTACCTTTTGAAGCCAATTGGTTTGGGGCCATACCGCTGGTGCTGTGACCAAGTCCTGAAAACCATAGCCAACAGCATCTACAGTAGAATGTCACAATGCAACCACATCAGGTCTACTGCGTACAGAGGTTTTAAAGTCATCTCTATATTGTCAGTCTATGATGTAGACCTGGAGGAGTTTTTTGCGCATTCGTCCTTACGAAGTTGGGTTCGGGTTTGTGGCCAATCTTCTTACCTCTTGTTGTCTTGCGATGGTGGTATAGTGGTGAGCATAGCTGCCTTCCAAGCAGTTGACCTGGGTTTGAGGAGGACTTTGCTCATCAAGACATTGCCCCTTCTCTGAAGAGCAGAGGATTGGCAATGTTTTCTTCATACTGCTTTAAATGCCACATGTGTCACTGGCAACAACTCAAAGGTAAACCCTTCCTTACTTCCAATTGTAGGCAGTGTAGCCCCACTCACCCCTACCTTTGACCCTCAACAGGATTAACTGGATATGAAAACTACATGCTTTTATGTCACAGGAATAAAATAAGTCTATCAGCAAACCCTACCAGACACTGTTTGCAAAGTTGGAAAAGTCAACCAATGTGTTGCTCTTTTACTACCTTTTGAAGCCAATTGGTTTGGGGCCATACCGCTGGTGCTGTGACCAAGTCCTGAAAACCATAGCCAACAGCATCTACAGTAGAATGTCACAATGCAACCACATCAGGCCAACTGCGTACATAGGTTTTAAAGTCATTTCTATATCGTCAGTCTATGATGTAGACCTGGAGGATTTTTTAGTGCATTCGTCTGTACGAAGTTGAGTTCGGGTTTGTGGCCAATCTTCTTACCTCTTGTTGTCTTGCGATGGTGGTATAGTGGTAAGCATAGCTGCCTTCCAAGCAGTTGACCTGGGTTCGATTACCAGCCATCGCAGAGGACTTTGCTCATTAAGACAATGCCCCTTCTCTGAAGAGCAGAGGATTGGCAATGTTTTCTTCATACTGCTTTAAATGCCACATGTGTCACTGGCAACAACTCAAAGGTGAACCCTTCCTTACTTCCAATGGTAGGCAGTATAGCCCCACTCACCCCTACCTTTGACCCTCAACAGGATTAACTGGATTTGAAAACTACATGCTTTTATGTCACAGGAATAAAATAAGTATATCAGCAAACCCTACCAGACACTGTTTGCAAAGTTGGAAAAGTCAACCAATGTGTTGCTCTTTTACTACCTTTTGAAGCCAATTGGTTTGGGGCCATACAAGGTGCTGTGACCAAGTCCTGAAAACCATAGCCAACAGCATCTACAGTAGAATGTCACAATGCAACCACATCAGGCCAACTGCGTACATAGGTTTTAAAGTCATTTCTATATCGTCAGTCTATGATGTAGACCTGGAGGATTTTTTAGTGCATTCGTCTGTACGAAGTTGAGTTCGGGTTTGTGGCCAATCTTCTTACTACTTGTTGTCTTGCGATGGTGGTGTAGTGGTGAGCATAGCTGCCTTCCAAGCAGTTGACCTGGTTTCGATTCCCAGCCATCGCACAGGACTTTGCTCATCGAGACTTTGCCCCTTCTCTGAAGAGCAGAGGATTGGCAATGTTATCTTCATACTGCTTTAAATGCCACATGTGTCACTGGCAACAAGTCAAAGGTGAACCCTTCCTTACTTCCAATGGTAGGCAGTATAGCCCCACTCACCCCCACCTTTGACCCTCAACAGGATTAACTGGATATGAAAACTACATGCTTGTATGTCACAGGAACAAATTAAGTCTATCAGCAAACCCTACCAGACACTGTTTGCAAAGTTGTAAGAGTCAACCAATGTGTTGCTCTTTTACTACCTTTTGAAGCCAATTGGTTTGGGGCCATACCGCTGGTGCTGTGACCAAGTCCTGAAAACCATAGCCAACAGCATCTACAGTAGAATTTCACAATGCAACCACATCAGGCCCACTGCATACATAGGTTTTAAAGTCATCTCTATATCGTCAGTCTATGATGTAGACCTGGAGGAGTCTTTAGTGCATTCGTCTGTACTAAGTTGAGTTCGGGTTTGTGGCCAATCTTCTTACTTGTTGTTGTCTTGCGATGGTGGTATAGTGGTGAGCATAGCTCCCTTCCAAGCAGTTGACCTGGGTTCGATTCCCAGCCATCGCAGAGGGCTATGCTCATTGAGCTTTTCCCCCTTCTCTGTCGATCAGAGGATTGGCAATGTTATCTTCATACTGCTTTAAATGCCACATGTGTCACTGGCAACAACTCAAAGGTGAACCCTTCCTTACCTTAATGGTAGGCAGTAAAGCCCCACTCATCCCCACCTTTGACCCTCAACAGGATTAACTGGATATGAAAACTACATGCTTGTATGTCACAAGAACAAATTAAGTCTATCAGCAAACCCTACCAGACACTGTTTGCAAAGTTGTAAGAGTCAACCAATGTGTTGCTCTTTTACTACCTTTTGAAGCCAATTGGTTTGGGGCCATACCGCTGGTGCTGTGACCAAGTCCTGAAAACCATAGCCAACAGCATCTACAGTAGAATTTCACAATGCAACCACATCAGGCCCACTGCATACATAGGTTTTAAAGTCATCTCTATATCGTCAGTCTATGATGTAGACCTGGAGGAGTTTTTAGCGCATTCGTCTGTACGAAGTTGAGTTCGGGTTTGTGGCCAATCTTCTTACTTCTTGTTGTCTTGCGATGGTGGTATAGTGGTGAGCATAGCTGCCTTCCAAGCAGTTGACCTGGTTTCAATTCCCAGCCATCGCAGAGGACTTTGCTCATCGAGACATCGCCCCTTCTCTGAAGAGCAGAGGATTGGCAGTGTTTTCTTCATACTGCTTTAAATGCCACATGTGTCACTGGCAACAACTCAAAGGTGAACCCTTCCTTACTTCCAATAGTAGGCAGTTTAGACCCACTCACCCCCACCTTTGACCCTCAACAGGATTAACTGGATATGGACAATACATGCTTGTATGTCACAGGAACAAATTAAGTCTATCAGCAAACCCTACCAGACACTGTTTGCAAAGTTGTAAGAGTCAACCAATGTGTTGCTTTTTTACTACCTTTTGAAGCCAATTGGTTTGGGGCCATACCGCTGGTGCTGTGACCAAGTCCTGAAAACCATAGCCAACAGCATCTACAGTAGAATGTCACAATGCAACCACATCAGGTGTACTGCGTACAGAGGTTTTAAAGTCATCTCTATATTGTCAGTCTATGATGTGGACCTGGAGGAGTTTTTTGCGCATTCGTCCTTACGAAGTTGAGTTCGGGTTTGTGGCCAATCTTCTTACTTCTTGTTGTCTTGCGATGGTGGTATAGTGGTGAGCATAGCTGCCTTCCAAACAGTTGACCTGGGTTCGATTCCCAGCCTTCGCAAAGGGGTTTGCTCATTGAGACTTTGCCCCTTCTCTGAAGAGCAGAGGATTGGCAGTGTTTTCTTCATACTGCTTTAAATGCCACATGTGTCACTGGCAACAACTCAAAGGTGAACCCTTCCTTACTTCCAATGGTAGGCAGTATAGCCCCACTCACCCCCACCTTTGACCCTCAACAGGATTAACTGGATATGGACAATACATGCTTGTATGTCACAGGAACAAATTAAGTCTATCAGCAAACCCTACCAGACACTGTTTGCAAAGTTGTAAGAGTCAACCAATGTGTTGCTTTTTTACTACCTTTTGAAGCCAATTGGTTTGGGGCCATACCGCTGGTGCTGTGACCAAGTCCTGAAAACCATAGCCAACAGCATCTACAATAGAATGTCACAATGCAACCACATCAGGTCTACTGCGTACAGAGGTTTTAAAGTCATCTCTATATTGTCAGTCTATGATGTAGACCTGGAGGAGTTTTTTGCGCATTCGTCCTTACGTAGTTGGGTTCGGGTTTGTGGCCAATCTTCTTACCTCTTGTTGTCTTGCGATGGTGGTATAGTGGTGAGCATAGCTGCCTTCCAAGCAGTTGACCTGGGTTCGAGGAGGACTTTGCTCATCAAGACATTGCCCCTTCTCTGAAGAGCAGAGGATTGGCAATGTTTTTTTCATACTGCTTTAAATGCCACATGTGTCACTGGCAACAACTCAAAGGTAAACCCTTCCTTACTTCCAATGGTAGGCAGTATAGCCCCACTCACCCCCACCTTTGACCCTCAACAGGATTAACTGGATATGAAAACTACATGCTTGTATGTCACAGGAACAAATTAAGTCTATCAGCAAACCCTACCAGACACTGTTTGCAAAGTTGTAAGAGTCAACCAATGTGTTGCTCTTTTACTACCTTTTGAAGCCAATTGGTTTGGGGCCATACCGCTGGTGCTGTGACCAAGTCCTGAAAACCATAGCCAACAGCATCTACAGTAGAATGTCACAATGCAACCACATCAGGCCAACTGCGTACATAGGTTTTAAAGTCATTTCTATATCGTCAGTCTATGATGTAGACCTGGAGGATTTTTTAGTGCATTCGTCTGTACGAAGTTGAGTTCGGGTTTGTGGCCAATCTTCTTACTTCTTGTTGTCTTGCGATGGTGGTATAGTGGTGAGCATAGCTGCCTTCCAAGCAGTTGACCTGGTTTCGATTCCCAGCCATCGCACAGGACTTTGCTCATTGAGACTTTGCCCCTTCTCTGAAGAGCAGAGGATTGGCAATGTTATCTTCATACTGCTTTAAATGCCACATGTGTCACTGGCAACAACTCAAAGGTGAACCCTTCCTTACTTCCAATGGTAGGCAGTATAGCCCCACTCACCCCCACCTTTGACCCTCAACAGGATTAACTGGATATGAAAACTACATGCTTGTATGTCACAGGAACAAATTAAGTCTATCAGCAAACCCTACCAGACACTGTTTGCAGAGTTGTAAGAGTCAACCAATGTGTTGCTCTTTTACTACCTTTTGAAGCCAATTGGTTTGGGGCCATACCGCTGGTGCTGTGACCAAGTCCTGAAAACCATAGCCAACAGCATCTACAGTAGAATGTCACAATGCAACCACATCAGGTCTACTGCGTACAGAGGTTTTAAAGTCATCTCTTTATTGTCAGTCTATGATGTGGACCTGGAGGAGTTTTTTGCGCAGTCGTCCTTACGAAGTTGGGTACGGGTTTGTGGCCAATCTTCTTACTTCTTGTTTTCTTGCGATGGTGGTATAGTGGTAAGCATAGCTGCCTTCCAAACAGTTGACCTGGGTTCGATTACCAGCCATCGCAGAGGACTTTGCTCATCAAGACAATGCCCCTTCTTTGAAGAGCAGAGGATTGGCAATGTTTTCTTCATACTGCTTTAAATGCCACGTGTCACTGGCAACAAGTCAAAGGTGAACCCTTCCTTACTTCCAATGGTAGGCAGTATAGCCCCACTCACCCCTACCTTTGACCCTCAACAGGATTAACTGGATATGAAAACTACATGCTTTTATGTCACAGGAATAAAATAAGTCTATCAGCAAACCCTACCAGACACTGTTTGCAAAGTTGGAAAAGTCAACCAATGTGTTGCTCTTTTACTACCTTTTGAAGCCAATTGGTTTGGGGCCATACAAGGTGCTGTGACCAAGTCCTGAAAACCATAGCCAACAGCATCTACAGTAGAATGTCACAATGCAACCACATCAGGCCAACTGCGTACATAGGTTTTAAAGTCATTTCTATATCGTCAGTCTATGATGTAGACCTGGAGGATTTTTTAGTGCATTCGTCTGTACGAAGTTGAGTTCGGGTTTGTGGCCAATCTTCTTACTACTTGTTGTCTTGCGATGGTGGTATAGTGGTGAGCATAGCTGCCTTCCAAGCAGTTGACCTGGTTTCGATTCCCAGCCATCGCACAGGACTTTGCTCATCGAGACTTTGCCCCTTCTCTGAAGAGCAGAGGATTGGCAATGTTATCTTCATACTGCTTTAAATGCCACATGTGTCACTGGCAACAACTCAAAGGTGAACCCTTCCTTACTTCCAATGGTAGGCAATATAGCCCCACTCACCCCCACCTTTGACCCTCAACAGGATTAACTGGATATGAAAACTACATGCTTGTATGTCACAGGAACAAATTAAGTCTATCAGCAAACCCTACCAGACACTGTTTGCAAAGTTGTAAGAGTCAACCAATGTGTTGCTCTTTTACTACCTTTTGAAGCCAATTGGTTTGGGGCCATACCGCTGGTGCTGTGACCAAGTCCTGAAAACCATAGCCAACAGCATCTACAGTAGAATTTCACAATGCAACCACATCAGGCCCACTGCATACATAGGTTTTAAAGTCATCTCTATATCGTCAGTCTATGATGTAGACCTGGAGGAGTTTTTAGTGCATTCGTCTGTACGAAGTTGAGTTCGGGTTTGTGGCCAATCTTCTTACTTCTTGTTGTCTTGCGATGGTGGTATAGTGGTGAGCATAGCTGCCTTCCAAGCAGTTGACCTGGTTTCGATTCCCAGCCATCGCACAGGACTTTGCTCATCGAGACTTTGCCCCTTCTCTGAAGAGCAGAGGATTGGCAATGTTATCTTCATACTGCTTTAAATGCCACATGTGTCACTGGCAACAACTCAAAGGTAAACCCTTCCTTACTTCCAATGGTAGGCAGTATAGCCCCACTCACCCCCACCTTTGACCCTCAACAGGATTAACTGGATATGAAAACTACATGCTTGTATGTCACAGGAACAAATTAAGTCTATCAGCAAACCCTACCAGACACTGTTTGCAAAGTTGTAAGAGTCAACCAATGTGTTGCTCTTTTACTACCTTTTGAAGCCAATTGGTTTGGGGCCATACCGCTGGTGCTGTGACCAAGTCCTGAAAACCATAGCCAACAGCATCTACAGTAGAATTTCACAATGCAACCACATCAGGCCAACTGCGTACATAGGTTTTAAAGTCATTTCTATATCGTCAGTCTATGATGTAGACCTGGAGGATTTTTTTAGCGCATTCGTCTGTACGAAGTTGAGTTCGGGTTTGTGGCCAATCTTCTTACCTCTTGTTGTCTTGCGATGGTGGTATAGTGGTGAGCATAGCTGCCTTCCAAGCAGTTCACCTGGGTTCGATTCCCAGCCATCGCAGAGGACTTTGCTCATTGAGACTTTGCCCCTTCTCTGAAGAGCAGAGGATTGGCAGTGTTATCTTCATACTGCTTTAAATGCCACATGTGTCACTGGCAACAACTCAAAGGTGAACCCTTCCTTACCTTAATGGTAGGCAGTAAAGCCCCACTCATCCCCACCTTTGACCCTCAACAGGATTAACTGGATATGAAAACTACATGCTTGTATGTCACAAGAACAAATTAAGTCTATCAGCAAACCCTACCAGACACTGTTTGCAAAGTTGTAAGAGTCAACCAATGTGTTGCTCTTTTACTACCTTTTGAAGCCAATTGGTTTGGGGCCATACCGCTGGTGCTGTGACCAAGTCCTGAAAACCATAGCCAACAGCATCTACAGTAGAATTTCACAATGCAACCACATCAGGCCCACTGCATACATAGGTTTTAAAGTCATCTCTATATCGTCAGTCTATGATATAGACCTGGAGGAGTTTTTAGTGCATTCGTCTGTACGAAGTTGAGTTCGGGTTTGTGGCCAATCTTCTTACTTCTTGTTGTCTTGCGATGGTGGTATAGTGGTGAGCATAGCTGCCTTCCAAGCAGTTGACCTGGTTTCGATTCCCA
Organism: Odontesthes bonariensis; assembly: GCF_027942865.1. Taxonomy (NCBI): domain Eukaryota; kingdom Metazoa; phylum Chordata; class Actinopteri; order Atheriniformes; family Atherinopsidae; genus Odontesthes; species Odontesthes bonariensis. Next base: position 33,531,116 of record NC_134525.1, read on the forward strand.
GCCATCGCAGAGGGCTATGCTCATTGAGCTTTTCCCCCTTCTCTGTCGATCAGAGAATTGGCAATGTTATCTTCATACTGCTTTAAATGCCACAGGTGTCACTTGCAACAACTCAAAGGTGAACCCTTCCTTACCTTAATGCTAGGCAGTAAAGCCCCACTCATCCCCACCTTTGACCCTCAACAGGATTAACTGGATATGAAAACTACATGCTTTTATGTCACTGGAATAAAATAAGTCTATCAGCAAACCCTACCAGACACTGTTTGCAAAGTTGGACAAGTCAACAAATGTGTTGCTCTTTTACTACCTTTTGAAGCCAATTGGTTTGGGGCCATACCGCTGGTGCTGTGACCAAGTCCTGAAAACCATGGCCAACAGCATCTACAGTAGAATGTCACAATGCAACCACATCAGGCCAACTGCGTACATAGGTTTTAAAGTCATTTCTATATCGTCAGTCTATGATGTAGACCTGGAGGATTTTTTTAGCGCATTCGTCTGTACGAAGTTGAGTTCGGGTTTGTGGCCAATCTTCTTACCTCTTGTTGTCTTGCGATGGTGGTATAGTGGTGAGCATAGCTGCCTTCCAAGCAGTTCACCTGGGTTCGATTCCCAGCCATCGCAGAGGACTTTGCTCATTGAGACTTTGCCCCTTCTCTGAAGAGCAGAGGATTGGCAGTGTTATCTTCATACTGCTTTAAATGCCACATGTGTCACTGGCAACAACTCAAAGGTAAACCCTTCCTTACTTCCAATGGTAGGCAGTATAGCCCCACTCACCCCCACCTTTGACCCTCAACAGGATTAACTGGATTTGAAAACTACATGCTTTTATGTCACAGGAATAAAATAAGTATATCAGCAAACCCTACCAGACACTGTTTGCAAAGTTGGAAAAGTCAACCAATGTGTTGCTCTTTTACTACCTTTTGAAGCCAATTGGTTTGGGGCCATACAAGGTGCTGTGACCAAGTCCTGAAAACCATAGCCAACAGCATCTACAGTAGAATGTCACAATGCAACCACATCAGGCCAACTGCGTACATAGGTTTTAAAGTCATTTCTATATCGTCAGTCTATGATGTAGACCTGGAGGATTTTTTAGTGCATTCGTCTGTACGAAGTTGAGTTCGGGTTTGTGGCCAATCTTCTTACTACTTGTTGTCTTGCGTTGGTGGTGTAGTGGTGAGCATAGCTGCCTTCCAAGCAGTTGACCTGGTTTCGATTCCCAGCCATCGCACAGGACTTTGCTCATCGAGACTTTGCCCCTTCTCTGAAGAGCAGAGGATTGGCAATGTTATCTTCATACTGCTTTAAATGCCACATGTGTCACTGGCAACAAGTCAAAGGTGAACCCTTCCTTACTTCCAATGGTAGGCAGTATAGCCCCACTCACCCCCACCTTTGACCCTCAACAGGATTAACTGGATATGAAAACTACATGCTTGTATGTCACAGGAACAAATTAAGTCTATCAGCAAACCCTACCAGACACTGTTTGCAAAGTTGTAAGAGTCAACCAATGTGTTGCTCTTTTACTACCTTTTGAAGCCAATTGGTTTGGGGCCATACCGCTGGTGCTGTGACCAAGTCCTGAAAACCATAGCCAACAGCATCTACAGTAGAATTTCACAATGCAACCACATCAGGCCCACTGCATACATAGGTTTTAAAGTCATCTCTATATCGTCAGTCTATGATGTAGACCTGGAGGAGTCTTTAGTGCATTCGTCTGTACTAAGTTGAGTTCGGGTTTGTGGCCAATCTTCTTACTTGTTGTTGTCTTGCGATGGTGGTATAGTGGTGAGCATAGCTCCCTTCCAAGCAGTTGACCTGGGTTCGATTCCCAGCCATCGCAGAGGGCTATGCTCATTGAGCTTTTCCCCCTTCTCTGTCGATCAGAGGATTGGCAATGTTATCTTCATACTGCTTTAAATGCCACATGTGTCACTGGCAACAACTCAAAGGTGAACCCTTCCTTACCTTAATGGTAGGCAGTAAAGCCCCACTCATCCCCACCTTTGACCCTCAACAGGATTAACTGGATATGAAAACTACATGCTTGTATGTCACAAGAACAAATTAAGTCTATCAGCAAACCCTACCAGACACTGTTTGCAAAGTTGTAAGAGTCAACCAATGTGTTGCTCTTTTACTACCTTTTGAAGCCAATTGGTTTGGGGCCATACCGCTGGTGCTGTGACCAAGTCCTGAAAACCATAGCCAACAGCATCTACAGTAGAATTTCACAATGCAACCACATCAGGCCCACTGCATACATAGGTTTTAAAGTCATCTCTATATCGTCAGTCTATGATGTAGACCTGGAGGAGTTTTTAGCGCATTCGTCTGTACGAAGTTGAGTTCGGGTTTGTGGCCAATCTTCTTACTTCTTGTTGTCTTGCGATGGTGGTATAGTGGTGAGCATAGCTGCCTTCCAAGCAGTTGACCTGGTTTCAATTCCCAGCCATCGCAGAGGACTTTGCTCATCGAGACATCGCCCCTTCTCTGAAGAGCAGAGGATTGGCAGTGTTTTCTTCATACTGCTTTAAATGCCACATGTGTCACTGGCAACAACTCAAAGGTGAACCCTTCCTTACTTCCAATAGTAGGCAGTTTAGACCCACTCACCCCCACCTTTGACCCTCAACAGGATTAACTGGATATGGACAATACATGCTTGTATGTCACAGGAACAAATTAAGTCTATCAGCAAACCCTACCAGACACTGTTTGCAAAGTTGTAAGAGTCAACCAATGTGTTGCTTTTTTACTACCTTTTGAAGCCAATTGGTTTGGGGCCATACCGCTGGTGCTGTGACCAAGTCCTGAAAACCATAGCCAACAGCATCTACAGTAGAATGTCACAATGCAACCACATCAGGTGTACTGCGTACAGAGGTTTTAAAGTCATCTCTATATTGTCAGTCTATGATGTGGACCTGGAGGAGTTTTTTGCGCATTCGTCCTTACGAAGTTGAGTTCGGGTTTGTGGCCAATCTTCTTACTTCTTGTTGTCTTGCGATGGTGGTATAGTGGTGAGCATAGCTGCCTTCCAAACAGTTGACCTGGGTTCGATTCCCAGCCTTCGCAAAGGGGTTTGCTCATTGAGACTTTGCCCCTTCTCTGAAGAGCAGAGGATTGGCAGTGTTTTCTTCATACTGCTTTAAATGCCACATGTGTCACTGGCAACAACTCAAAGGTGAACCCTTCCTTACTTCCAATGGTAGGCAGTATAGCCCCACTCACCCCCACCTTTGACCCTCAACAGGATTAACTGGATATGGACAATACATGCTTGTATGTCACAGGAACAAATTAAGTCTATCAGCAAACCCTACCAGACACTGTTTGCAAAGTTGTAAGAGTCAACCAATGTGTTGCTTTTTTACTACCTTTTGAAGCCAATTGGTTTGGGGCCATACCGCTGGTGCTGTGACCAAGTCCTGAAAACCATAGCCAACAGCATCTACAATAGAATGTCACAATGCAACCACATCAGGTCTACTGCGTACAGAGGTTTTAAAGTCATCTCTATATTGTCAGTCTATGATGTAGACCTGGAGGAGTTTTTTGCGCATTCGTCCTTACGTAGTTGGGTTCGGGTTTGTGGCCAATCTTCTTACCTCTTGTTGTCTTGCGATGGTGGTATAGTGGTGAGCATAGCTGCCTTCCAAGCAGTTGACCTGGGTTCGAGGAGGACTTTGCTCATCAAGACATTGCCCCTTCTCTGAAGAGCAGAGGATTGGCAATGTTTTTTTCATACTGCTTTAAATGCCACATGTGTCACTGGCAACAACTCAAAGGTAAACCCTTCCTTACTTCCAATGGTAGGCAGTATAGCCCCACTCACCCCCACCTTTGACCCTCAACAGGATTAACTGGATATGAAAACTACATGCTTGTATGTCACAGGAACAAATTAAGTCTATCAGCAAACCCTACCAGACACTGTTTGCAAAGTTGTAAGAGTCAACCAATGTGTTGCTCTTTTACTACCTTTTGAAGCCAATTGGTTTGGGGCCATACCGCTGGTGCTGTGACCAAGTCCTGAAAACCATAGCCAACAGCATCTACAGTAGAATGTCACAATGCAACCACATCAGGCCAACTGCGTACATAGGTTTTAAAGTCATTTCTATATCGTCAGTCTATGATGTAGACCTGGAGGATTTTTTAGTGCATTCGTCTGTACGAAGTTGAGTTCGGGTTTGTGGCCAATCTTCTTACTTCTTGTTGTCTTGCGATGGTGGTATAGTGGTGAGCATAGCTGCCTTCCAAGCAGTTGACCTGGTTTCGATTCCCAGCCATCGCACAGGACTTTGCTCATTGAGACTTTGCCCCTTCTCTGAAGAGCAGAGGATTGGCAATGTTATCTTCATACTGCTTTAAATGCCACATGTGTCACTGGCAACAACTCAAAGGTGAACCCTTCCTTACTTCCAATGGTAGGCAGTATAGCCCCACTCACCCCCACCTTTGACCCTCAACAGGATTAACTGGATATGAAAACTACATGCTTGTATGTCACAGGAACAAATTAAGTCTATCAGCAAACCCTACCAGACACTGTTTGCAGAGTTGTAAGAGTCAACCAATGTGTTGCTCTTTTACTACCTTTTGAAGCCAATTGGTTTGGGGCCATACCGCTGGTGCTGTGACCAAGTCCTGAAAACCATAGCCAACAGCATCTACAGTAGAATGTCACAATGCAACCACATCAGGTCTACTGCGTACAGAGGTTTTAAAGTCATCTCTTTATTGTCAGTCTATGATGTGGACCTGGAGGAGTTTTTTGCGCAGTCGTCCTTACGAAGTTGGGTACGGGTTTGTGGCCAATCTTCTTACTTCTTGTTTTCTTGCGATGGTGGTATAGTGGTAAGCATAGCTGCCTTCCAAACAGTTGACCTGGGTTCGATTACCAGCCATCGCAGAGGACTTTGCTCATCAAGACAATGCCCCTTCTTTGAAGAGCAGAGGATTGGCAATGTTTTCTTCATACTGCTTTAAATGCCACGTGTCACTGGCAACAAGTCAAAGGTGAACCCTTCCTTACTTCCAATGGTAGGCAGTATAGCCCCACTCACCCCTACCTTTGACCCTCAACAGGATTAACTGGATATGAAAACTACATGCTTTTATGTCACAGGAATAAAATAAGTCTATCAGCAAACCCTACCAGACACTGTTTGCAAAGTTGGAAAAGTCAACCAATGTGTTGCTCTTTTACTACCTTTTGAAGCCAATTGGTTTGGGGCCATACAAGGTGCTGTGACCAAGTCCTGAAAACCATAGCCAACAGCATCTACAGTAGAATGTCACAATGCAACCACATCAGGCCAACTGCGTACATAGGTTTTAAAGTCATTTCTATATCGTCAGTCTATGATGTAGACCTGGAGGATTTTTTAGTGCATTCGTCTGTACGAAGTTGAGTTCGGGTTTGTGGCCAATCTTCTTACTACTTGTTGTCTTGCGATGGTGGTATAGTGGTGAGCATAGCTGCCTTCCAAGCAGTTGACCTGGTTTCGATTCCCAGCCATCGCACAGGACTTTGCTCATCGAGACTTTGCCCCTTCTCTGAAGAGCAGAGGATTGGCAATGTTATCTTCATACTGCTTTAAATGCCACATGTGTCACTGGCAACAACTCAAAGGTGAACCCTTCCTTACTTCCAATGGTAGGCAATATAGCCCCACTCACCCCCACCTTTGACCCTCAACAGGATTAACTGGATATGAAAACTACATGCTTGTATGTCACAGGAACAAATTAAGTCTATCAGCAAACCCTACCAGACACTGTTTGCAAAGTTGTAAGAGTCAACCAATGTGTTGCTCTTTTACTACCTTTTGAAGCCAATTGGTTTGGGGCCATACCGCTGGTGCTGTGACCAAGTCCTGAAAACCATAGCCAACAGCATCTACAGTAGAATTTCACAATGCAACCACATCAGGCCCACTGCATACATAGGTTTTAAAGTCATCTCTATATCGTCAGTCTATGATGTAGACCTGGAGGAGTTTTTAGTGCATTCGTCTGTACGAAGTTGAGTTCGGGTTTGTGGCCAATCTTCTTACCTCTTGTTGTCTTGCGATGGTGGTATAGTGGTGAGCATAGCTGCCTTCCAAGCAGTTCACCTGGGTTCGATTCCCAGCCATCGCAGAGGACTTTGCTCATTGAGACTTTGCCCCTTCTCTGAAGAGCAGAGGATTGGCAGTGTTATCTTCATACTGCTTTAAATGCCACATGTGTCACTGGCAACAACTCAAAGGTGAACCCTTCCTTACCTTAATGGTAGGCAGTAAAGCCCCACTCATCCCCACCTTTGACCCTCAACAGGATTAACTGGATATGAAAACTACATGCTTGTATGTCACAAGAACAAATTAAGTCTATCAGCAAACCCTACCAGACACTGTTTGCAAAGTTGTAAGAGTCAACCAATGTGTTGCTCTTTTACTACCTTTTGAAGCCAATTGGTTTGGGGCCATACCGCTGGTGCTGTGACCAAGTCCTGAAAACCATAGCCAACAGCATCTACAGTAGAATTTCACAATGCAACCACATCAGGCCCACTGCATACATAGGTTTTAAAGTCATCTCTATATCGTCAGTCTATGATATAGACCTGGAGGAGTTTTTAGTGCATTCGTCTGTACGAAGTTGAGTTCGGGTTTGTGGCCAATCTTCTTACTTCTTGTTGTCTTGCGATGGTGGTATAGTGGTGAGCATAGCTGCCTTCCAAGCAGTTGACCTGGTTTCGATTCCCAGCCATCGCAGAGGGCTATGCTCATTGAGCTTTTCCCCCTTCTCTGTCGATCAGAGAATTGGCAATGTTATCTTCATACTGCTTTAAATGCCACAGGTGTCACTTGCAACAACTCAAAGGTGAACCCTTCCTTACCTTAATGCTAGGCAGTAAAGCCCCACTCATCCCCACCTTTGACCCTCAACAGGATTAACTGGATATGAAAACTACATGCTTTTATGTCACTGGAATAAAATAAGTCTATCAGCAAACCCTACCAGACACTGTTTGCAAAGTTGGACAAGTCAACAAATGTGTTGCTCTTTTACTACCTTTTGAAGCCAATTGGTTTGGGGCCATACCGCTGGTGCTGTGACCAAGTCCTGAAAACCATGGCCAACAGCATCTACAGTAGAATGTCACAATGCAACCACATCAGGCCAACTGCGTACATAGGTTTTAAAGTCATTTCTATATCGTCAGTCTATGATGTAGACCTGGAGGATTTTTTTAGCGCATTCGTCTGTACGAAGTTGAGTTCGGGTTTGTGGCCAATCTTCTTACCTCTTGTTGTCTTGCGATGGTGGTATAGTGGTGAGCATAGCTGCCTTCCAAGCAGTTCACCTGGGTTCGATTCCCAGCCATCGCAGAGGACTTTGCTCATTGAGACTTTGCCCCTTCTCTGAAGAGCAGAGGATTGGCAGTGTTATCTTCATACTGCTTTAAATGCCACATGTGTCACTGGCAACAACTCAAAGGTAAACCCTTCCTTACTTCCAATGGTAGGCAGTATAGCCCCACTCACCCCCACCTTTGACCCTCAACAGGATTAACTGGATATGAAAACTACATGCTTGTATGTCACAGGAACAAATTAAGTCTATCAGCAAACCCTACCAGACACTGTTTGCAAAGTTGTAAGAGTCAACCAATGTGTTGCTCTTTTACTACCTTTTGAAGCCAATTGGTTTGGGGCCATACCGCTGGTGCTGTGACCAAGTCCTGAAAACCATAGCCAACAGCATCTACAGTAGAATTTCACAATGCAACCACATCAGGCCCACTGCATACATAGGTTTTAAAGTCATCTCTATATCGTCAGTCTATGATGTAGACCTGGAGGAGTTTTTAGCGCATTCGTCTGTACGAAGTTGAGTTCGGGTTTGTGGCCAATCTTCTTACTTCTTGTTGTCTTGCGATGGTGGTATAGTGGTGAGCATAGCTGCCTTCCAAGCAGTTGACCTGGTTTCAATTCCCAGCCATCGCAGAGGACTTTGCTCATCGAGACATCGCCCCTTCTCTGAAGATCAGAGGATTGGCAGTGTTTTCTTCATACTGCTTTAAATGCCACATGTGTCACTGGCAACAACTCAAAGGTGAACCCTTCCTTACTTCCAATAGTAGGCAGTATAGCCCCACTCACCCCCACCTTTGACCCTCAACAGGATTAACTGGATATGAAAACTACATGCTTTTATGTCACAGGAATAAAATAAGTCTATCAGCAAATCCTACCAGACACTGTTTGCAAAGTTGGACAAGTCAACAAATGTGTTGCTCTTTTACTACCTTTTGAAGCCAATTGGTTTGGGGCCATACCGCTGGTGCTGTGACCAAGTCCTGAAAACCATGGCCAACAGCATCTACAGTAGAATGTCACAATGCAACCACATCAGGCCAACTGCGTACATAGGTTTTAAAGTCATTTCTATATCGTCAGTCTATGATGTAGACCTGGAGGATTTTTTAGCGCATTCGTCTGTACGAAGTTGAGTTCGGGTTTGTGGCCAATCTTCTTACCTCTTGTTGTCTTGCGATGGTGGTATAGTGGTGAGCATAGCTGCCTTCCAAGCAGTTGACCTGGGTTCGATTCCCAGCCATCGCAAAGGGTTTTGCTCATTGAGACTTTGCCCCTTCTCTGAAGAGCAGAGGATTGGCAGTGTTTTCTTCATACTGCTTTAAATGCCACATGTGTCACTGGCAACAACTCAAAGGTGAACCCTTCCTTACTTCCAATGGTAGGCAGTTTAGACCCACTCACCCCCACCTTTGACCCTCAACAGGATTAACTGGATATGGACAATACATGCTTGTATGTCACAGGAACAAATTAAGTCTATCAGCAAACCCTACCAGACACTGTTTGCAAAGTTGTAAGAGTCAACCAATGTGTTGCTTTTTTACTACCTTTTGAAGCCAATTGGTTTGGGGCCATACCGCTGGTGCTGTGACCAAGTCCTGAAAACCATAGCCAACAGCATCTACAGTAGAATGTCACAATGCAACCACATCAGGTCTACTGCGTACAGAGGTTTTAAAGTCATCTCTATATTGTCAGTCTATGATGTGGACCTGGAGGAGTTTTTTGCGCATTCGTCTGTACGAAGTTGAGTTCGGGTTTGTGGCCAATCTTCTTACTTCTTGTTGTCTTGCGATGGTGGTATAGTGGTGAGCATAGCTGCCTTCCAAGCAGTTGACCTGGGTTCGAGGAGGACTTTGCTCATCAAGACATTGCCCCTTCTCTGAAGAGCAGAGGATTGGCAATGTTTTTTTCATACTGCTTTAAATGCCACAAGTGTCACTGGCAACAACTCAAAGGTGAACCCTTCCTTATCTTAATGGTAGGCAGTAAAGCCCCACTCATCCCCACCTTTGACCCTCAACAGGATTAACTGGATATGAAAACTACATGCTTTTATGTCACAGGAATAAAATAAGTCTATCAGCAAACCCTACCAGACACTGTTTGCAAAGTTGGACAAGTCAACAAATGTGTTGCTCTTTTACTACCTTTTGAAGCCAATTGGTTTGGGGCCATACCGCTGGTGCTGTGACCAAGTCCTGAAAACCATAGCCAACAGCATCTACAGTAGAATTTCACAATGCAACCACATCAGGCCCACTGCATACATAGGTTTTAAAGTCATCTCTATATCGTCAGTCTATGATGTAGACCTGGAGGAGTTTTTAGCGCATTCGTCTGTACGAAGTTGAGTTCGGGTTTGTGGCCAATCTTCTTACTTCTTGTTGTCTTGCGATGGTGGTATAGTGGTGAGCATAGCTGCCTTCCAAGCAGTTGACCTGGTTTCAATTCCCAGCCATTGCAGAGGACTTTGCTCATCGAGACTTCGCCCCTTCTCTGAAGAGCAGAGGATTGGCAGTGTTTTCTTCATACTGCTTTAAATACCACATGTGTCACTGGCAACAACTCAAAGGTGAACCCTTCCTTACTTCCAATAGTAGGCAGTATAGCCCCACTCACCCCCACCTTTGACCCTCAACAGGATTAACTGGATATGAAAACTACATGCTTTTATGTCACAGGAATAAAATAAGTCTATCAGCAAACCCTACCAGACACTGTTTGCAAAGTTGGACAAGTCAACAAATGTGTTGCTCTTTTACTACCTTTTGAAGCCAATTGGTTTGGGGCCATACCGCTGGTGCTGTGACCAAGTCCTGAAAACCATGGCCAACAGCATCTACAGTAGAATGTCACAATGCAACCACATCAGGCCAACTGCGTACATAGGTTTTAAAGTCATTTCTATATCGTCAGTCTATGATGTAGACCTGGAGGATTTTTTAGCGCATTCGTCTGTACGAAGTTGAGTTCGGGTTTGTGACCAATCTTCTTACCTTTTGTTGTCTTGCGATGGTGGTATAGTGGTGAGCATAGCTGCCTTCCAAGCAGTTGACCTGGGTTCGATTCCCAGCCATCGCAAAGGGTTTTGCTCATTGAGACTTTGCCCCTTCTCTGAAGAGCAGAGGATTGGCAGTGTTTTCTTCATACTGCTTTAAATGCCACATGTGTCACTGGCAACAACTCAAAGGTGAACCCTTCCTTACTTCCAATGGTAGGCAGTATAGCCCCACTCACCCCCACCTTTGACCCTCAACAGGATTAACTGGATATGGACAATACATGCTTGTATGTCACAGGAACAAATTAAGTCTATCAGCAAACCCTACCAGACACTGTTTGCAAAGTTGTAAGAGTCAACCAATGTGTTGCTTTTTTACTACCTTTTGAAGCCAATTGGTTTGGGGCCATACCGCTGGTGCTGTGACCAAGTCCTGAAAACCATAGCCAACAGCATCTACAGTAGAATGTCACAATGCAACCACATCAGGTCTACTGCGTACAGAGGTTTTAAAGTCATCTCTATATTGTCAGTCTATGATGTGGACCAGGAGGAGTTTTTTGCGCATTCGTCCTTACGAAGTTGAGTTCGGGTTTGTGGCCAATCTTCTTACTTCTTGTTGTCTTGCGATGGTGGTATAGTGGTGAGCATAGCTGCCTTCCAAGCAGTTGACCTGGTTTCAGTTCCCAGCCATCGCAAAGGGTTTTGTTCATTAAGACTTTGCCCCTTCTCTGAAGAGCAGAGGATTGGCAGTGTTATCTTCATACTGCTTTAAATGCCACAGGTGTCACTTGCAACAACTCAAAGGTGAACCCTTCCTTATCTTAATGGTAGGCAGTAAAGCCCCACTCATCCCCACCTTTGACCCTCAACAGGATTAACTGGATATGAAAACTACATGCTTTTATGTCACAGGAATAAAATAAGTCTATCAGCAAACCCTACCAGACACTGTTTGCAAAGTTGGACAAGTCAACCAATGTGTTGCTCTTTTACTACCTTTTGAAGCCAATTGGTTTGGGGCCATACCGCTGGTGCTGTGACCAAGTCCTGAAAACCATAGCCAACAGCATCTACAGTAGAATTTCACAATGCAACCACATCAGGCCCACTGCATACATAGGTTTTAAAGTCATCTCTATATCGTCAGTCTATGATGTAGACCTGGAGGAGTTTTTAGCGCATTCGTCTGTACGAAGTTGAGTTCGGGTTTGTCGCCAATCTTCTTACTTCTTGTTGTCTTGCGATGGTGGTATAGTGGTGAGCATAGCTGCCTTCCAAGCAGTTGACCTGGGTTCAATTCCCAGCCATCGCAGAGGACTTTGCTCATCGAAACTTTGCCCCTTCTCTGAAGAGCAGAGGATTGGCAGTGTTTTCTTCATACTGCTTTAAATGCCACATGTGTCACTGGCAACAACTCAAAGGTGAACCCTTCCTTACTTCCAATGGTAGGCAGTATAGCCCCACTCACCCCTACCTTTGACCCTCAACAGGATTAACTGGATATGAAAACTACATGCTTTTATGTCACAGGAATAAAATTAGTCTATCCGCAAACCCTACCAGACACTGTTTGCAAAGTTGGACAAGTCAACCAATGTGTTGCTCTTTTACTACCTTTTGAAGCCAATTGGTTTGGGGCCATACAAGGTGCTGTGACCAAGTCCTGAAAACCATAGCCAACAGCATCTACAGTAGAATGTCACAATGCAACCACATCAGGCCAACAACGTACATAGGTTTTAAAGTCATTTCTATATCGTCAGTCTATGATGTAGACCTGGAGGATTTTTTAGTGCATTCGTCTGTACGAAGTTGAGTTCGGGTTTGTGGCCAATCTTCTTACTTCTTGTTGTCTTGCGATGTTGGTATAGTGGTGAGCATAGCTGCCTTCCAAGCAGTTCACCTGGTTTCGATTCCCAGCCATCGCACAGGACTTTGCTCATCGAGACTTTGCCCCTTCTCTGAAGAGCAGAGGATTGGCAATGTTATCTTCATACTGCTTTAAATGCCACAGGTGTCACTTGCAACAACTCAAAGGTGAACCCTTCCTTACCTTAATGGTAGGCAGTAAAGCCCCACTCATCCCCACCTTTGACCCTCAACAGGATTAACTGGATATGAAAACTACATGCTTTTATGTCACTGGAATAAAATAAATCTATCAGCAAACCCTACCAGACACTGTTTGCAAAGTTGGACAAGTCAACAAATGTGTTGCTCTTTTACTACCTTTTGAAGCCAATTGGTTTGGGGCCATACCGCTGGTGCTGTGACCAAGTCCTGAAAACCATGGCCAACAGCATCTACAGTAGAATGTCACAATGCAACCACATCAGGCCAACTGCGTACATAGGTTTTAAAGTCATTTCTATATCGTCAGTCTATGATGTAGACCTGGAGGATTTTTTAGCGCATTCGTCTGTACGAAGTTGAGTTCGGGTTTGTGGCCAATCTTCTTACCTCTTGTTGTCTTGCGATGGTGGTATAGTGGTGAGCATAGCTGCCTTCCAAGCAGTTGACCTGGGTTCGATTCCCAGCCTTCGCAAAGGGTTTTGCTCATTGAGACTTTGCCCCTTCTCTGAAGAGCAGAGGATTGGCAGTGTTTTCTTCATACTGCTTTAAATGCCACATGTGTCACTGGCAACAACTCAAAGGTAAACCCTTCCTTACTTCCAATTGTAGGCAGTGTAGCCCCACTCATCCCCTACCTTTGACCCTCAACAGGATTAACTGGATATGAAAACTACGTGCTTTTATGTCACAGGAATAAAATAAGTCTATCAGCAAACCCTACCAGACACTGTTTGCAAAGTTGGAAAAGTCAACCAATGTGTTGCTCTTTTACTACCTTTTGAAGCCAATTGGTTTGGGGCCATACCGCTGGTGCTGTGACCAAGTCCTGAAAACCATAGCCAACAGCATCTACAGTAGAATGTCACAATGCAACCACATCAGGCCAACTGCGTACATAGGTTTTAAAGTCATTTCTATATCGTCAGTCTATGATGTAGACCTGGAGGAGTTGTTAGTGCATTCGTCTGTACGAAGTTGAGTTCGGGTTTGTGGCCAATCTTCTTACTTCTTGTTGTCTTGCGATGGTGGTATAGTGGTGAGCATAGCTGCCTTCCAAGCAGTTGACCTGGGTTCGATTCCCAGCCATCGCAGAGGGCTATGCTCATTGAGCTTTTCCCCCTTCTCTGTCGATCAGAGGATTGGCAATGTTATCTTCATACTGCTTTAAATGCCACAGGTGTCACTTGCAACAATTCAAAGGTGAACCCTTCCTTACCTTAATGGTAGGCAGTAAAGCCCCACTCATCCCCACCTTTGACCCTCAACAGGATTAACTGGATATGAAAACTACATGCTTGTATGTCACAGGAACAAATTAAGTCTATCAGCAAACCCTACCAGACACTGTTTGCAAAGTTGGAAAAGTCAACCAATGTGTTGCTCTTTTACTACCTTTTGAAGCCAATTGGTTTGGGGCCATACCGCTGGTGCTGTGACCAAGTCCTGAAAACCATAGCCAACAGCATCTACAGTAGAATTTCACAATGCAACCACATCAGGCCCACTGCATACATAGGTTTTAAAGTCATCTCTATATCGTCAGTCTATGATGTAGACCTGGAGGAGTTTTTAGTGCATTCGTCTGTACGAAGTTGAGTTCGGGTTTGTGGCCAATCTTCTTACCTCTTGTTGTCTTGCGATGGTGGTATAGTGGTGAGCATAGCTGCCTTCCAAGCAGTTGACCTGGGTTCGATTCCCAGCCATCGCAGAGGGCTATGCTCATTGAGCTTTTCCCCCTTCTCTGTCGATCAGAGGATTGGCAATGTTATCTTCATACTGCTTTAAATGCCACATGTGTCACTGGCAACAACTCAAAGGTGAACCCTTCCTTACTTCCAATGGTAGGCAGTATAGCCCCACTCACCCCCACCTTTGACCCTCAACAGGATTAACTGGATATGAAAACTACATGCTTGTATGTCACAGGAACAAATTAAGTCTAACAGCAAACCCTACCAGACACTGTTTGCAAAGTTGGACAAGTCAACAAATGTGTTGCTCTTTTACTACCTTTTGAAGCCAATTGGTTTGGGGCCATACCGCTGGTGCTGTGACCAAGTCCTGAAAACCATGGCCAACAGCATCTACAGTAGAATGTCACAATGCAACCACATCAGGCCAACTGCGTACATAGGTTTTAAAGTCATTTCTATATCGTCAGTCTATGATGTAGACCTGGAGGATTTTTTAGCGCATTCGTCTGTACGAAGTTGAGTTCGGGTTTGTGGCCAATCTTCTGACCTCTTGTTGTCTTGCGATGGTGGTATAGTGGTGAGCATAGCTGCCTTCCAAGCAGTTGACCTGGGTTCGATTCCCAGCCATCGCAGAGGACTTTGCTCATCGAGACTTTGCCCCTTCTCTGAAGAGCAGAGGATTGGCAATGTTATCTTCATACTGCTTTAAATGCCACATGTGTCACTGGCAACAACTCAAAGGTAAACCCTTCCTTACTTCCAATGATAGTTAGTATAGCCCCACTCACCCCCACCTTTGACCCTCAACAGGATTAACTGGATATGAAAACTACATGCTTGTATGTCACAGGAACAAATTAAGTCTATCAGCAAACCCTACCAGACACTGTTTGCAAAGTTGTAAGAGTCAACCAATGTGTTGCTCTTTTACTACCTTTTGAAGCCAATTGGTTTGGGGCCATACCGCTGGTGCTGTGACCAAGTCCTGAAAACCATAGCCAACAGCATCTACAGTAGAATTTCACAATGCAACCACATCAGGCCCACTGCATACATAGGTTTTAAAGTCATCTCTATATCGTCAGTCTATGATGTAGACCTGGAGGAGTTTTTAGCGCATTCGTCTGTACGAAGTTGAGTTCGGGTTTGTCGCCAATCTTCTTACTTCTTGTTGTCTTGCGATGGTGGTATAGTGGTGAGCATAGCTGCCTTCCAAGCAGTTGACCTGGTTTCAATTCCCAGCCATCGCAGAGGACTTTGCTCATCGAGACATCGCCCCTTCTCTGAAGAGCAGAGGATTGGCAGTGTTTTCTTCATACTGCTTTAAATGCCACATGTGTCACTGGCAACAACTCAAAGGTGAACCCTTCCTTACTTCCAATAGTAGGCAGTATAGCCCCACTCATCCCCCACCTTTGACCCTCAACAGGATTAACTGGATATGAAAACTACATGCTTTTATGTCACAGGAATAAAATAAGTCTATCAGCAAACCCTACCAGACACTGTTTGCAAAGTTGGACAAGTCAACAAATGTGTTGCTCTTTTACTACTTTTGGAACCAATTGGTTTGGGGCCATACCGCTGGTGCTGTGACCAAGTCCTGAAAACCATGGCCAACAGCATCTACAGTAGAATGTCACAATGCAACCACATCAGGCCAACTGCGTACATAGGTTTTAAAGTCATTTCTATATCGTCAGTCTATGATGTAGACCTGGAGGATTTTTTAGCGCATTCGTCTGTACGAAGTTGAGTTTGGGTTTGTGGCCAATCTTCTTACCTCTTGTTGTCTTGCAATGGTGGTATAGTGGTGAGCATAGCTGCCTTCCAAACAGTTGACCTGGGTTCGATTCCCAGCCTTCGCAAAGGGGTTTGCTCATTGAGACTTTGCCCCTTCTCTGAAGAGCAGAGGATTGGCAGTGTTTTCTTCATACTGCTTTAAATGCCACATGTGTCACTGGCAACAACTCAAAGGTGAACCCTTCCTTACTTCCAATGGTAGGCAGTATAGCCCCACTCACCCCCACCTTTGACCCTCAACAGGATTAACTGGATATGGACAATACATGCTTGTATGTCACAGGAACAAATTAAGTCTATCAGCAAACCCTACCAGACACTGTTTGCAAAGTTGTAAGAGTCAACCAATGTGTTGCTTTTTTACTACCTTTTGAAGCCAATTGGTTTGGGGCCATACCGCTGGTGCTGTGACCAAGTCCTGAAAACCATAGCCAACAGCATCTACAGTAGAATGTCACAATGCAACCACATCAGGTCTACTGCGTACAGAGGTTTTAAAGTCATCTCTATATTGTCAGTCTATGATGTAGACCTGGAGGAGTTTTTTGCGCATTCGTCCTTACGAAGTTGGGTTCGGGTTTGTGGCCAATCTTCTTACCTCTTGTTGTCTTGCGATGGTGGTATAGTGGTGAGCATAGCTGCCTTCCAAGCAGTTGACCTGGGTTTGAGGAGGACTTTGCTCATCAAGACATTGCCCCTTCTCTGAAGAGCAGAGGATTGGCAATGTTTTCTTCATACTGCTTTAAATGCCACATGTGTCACTGGCAACAACTCAAAGGTAAACCCTTCCTTACTTCCAATTGTAGGCAGTGTAGCCCCACTCACCCCTACCTTTGACCCTCAACAGGATTAACTGGATATGAAAACTACATGCTTTTATGTCACAGGAATAAAATAAGTCTATCAGCAAACCCTACCAGACACTGTTTGCAAAGTTGGAAAAGTCAACCAATGTGTTGCTCTTTTACTACCTTTTGAAGCCAATTGGTTTGGGGCCATACCGCTGGTGCTGTGACCAAGTCCTGAAAACCATAGCCAACAGCATCTACAGTAGAATGTCACAATGCAACCACATCAGGCCAACTGCGTACATAGGTTTTAAAGTCATTTCTATATCGTCAGTCTATGATGTAGACCTGGAGGATTTTTTAGTGCATTCGTCTGTACGAAGTTGAGTTCGGGTTTGTGGCCAATCTTCTTACCTCTTGTTGTCTTGCGATGGTGGTATAGTGGTAAGCATAGCTGCCTTCCAAGCAGTTGACCTGGGTTCGATTACCAGCCATCGCAGAGGACTTTGCTCATTAAGACAATGCCCCTTCTCTGAAGAGCAGAGGATTGGCAATGTTTTCTTCATACTGCTTTAAATGCCACATGTGTCACTGGCAACAACTCAAAGGTGAACCCTTCCTTACTTCCAATGGTAGGCAGTATAGCCCCACTCACCCCTACCTTTGACCCTCAACAGGATTAACTGGATTTGAAAACTACATGCTTTTATGTCACAGGAATAAAATAAGTATATCAGCAAACCCTACCAGACACTGTTTGCAAAGTTGGAAAAGTCAACCAATGTGTTGCTCTTTTACTACCTTTTGAAGCCAATTGGTTTGGGGCCATACAAGGTGCTGTGACCAAGTCCTGAAAACCATAGCCAACAGCATCTACAGTAGAATGTCACAATGCAACCACATCAGGCCAACTGCGTACATAGGTTTTAAAGTCATTTCTATATCGTCAGTCTATGATGTAGACCTGGAGGATTTTTTAGTGCATTCGTCTGTACGAAGTTGAGTTCGGGTTTGTGGCCAATCTTCTTACTACTTGTTGTCTTGCGATGGTGGTGTAGTGGTGAGCATAGCTGCCTTCCAAGCAGTTGACCTGGTTTCGATTCCCAGCCATCGCACAGGACTTTGCTCATCGAGACTTTGCCCCTTCTCTGAAGAGCAGAGGATTGGCAATGTTATCTTCATACTGCTTTAAATGCCACATGTGTCACTGGCAACAACTCAAAGGTGAACCCTTCCTTACTTCCAATGGTAGGCAGTATAGCCCCACTCATCCCCACCTTTGACCCTCAACAGGATTAACTGGATATGAAAACTACATGCTTGTATGTCACAAGAACAAATTAAGTCTATCAGCAAACCCTACCAGACACTGTTTGCAAAGTTGTAAGAGTCAACCAATGTGTTGCTCTTTTACTACCTTTTGAAGCCAATTGGTTTGGGGCCATACCGCTGGTGCTGTGACCAAGTCCTGAAAACCATAGCCAACAGCATCTACAGTAGAATTTCACAATGCAACCACATCAGGCCCACTGCATACATAGGTTTTAAAGTCATCTCTATATCGTCAGTCTATGATGTAGACCTGGAGGAGTTTTTAGCGCATTCGTCTGTACGAAGTTGAGTTCGGGTTTGTGGCCAATCTTCTTACTTCTTGTTGTCTTGCGATGGTGGTATAGTGGTGAGCATAGCTGCCTTCCAAGCAGTTGACCTGGTTTCAATTCCCAGCCATCGCAGAGGACTTTGCTCATCGAGACATCGCCCCTTCTCTGAAGAGCAGAGGATTGGCAGTGTTTTCTTCATACTGCTTTAAATGCCACATGTGTCACTGGCAACAACTCAAAGGTGAACCCTTCCTTACTTCCAATAGTAGGCAGTTTAGACCCACTCACCCCCACCTTTGACCCTCAACAGGATTAACTGGATATGGACAATACATGCTTGTATGTCACAGGAACAAATTAAGTCTATCAGCAAACCCTACCAGACACTGTTTGCAAAGTTGTAAGAGTCAACCAATGTGTTGCTTTTTTACTACCTTTTGAAGCCAATTGGTTTGGGGCCATACCGCTGGTGCTGTGACCAAGTCCTGAAAACCATAGCCAACAGCATCTACAGTAGAATGTCACAATGCAACCACATCAGGTGTACTGCGTACAGAGGTTTTAAAGTCATCTCTATATTGTCAGTCTATGATGTGGACCTGGAGGAGTTTTTTGCGCATTCGTCCATACGAAGTTGAGTTCGGGTTTGTGGCCAATCTTCTTACTTCTTGTTGTCTTGCGATGGTGGTATAGTGGTGAGCATAGCTGCCTTCCAAACAGTTGACCTGGGTTCGATTCCCAGCCTTCGCAAAGGGGTTTGCTCATTGAGACTTTGCCCCTTCTCTGAAGAGCAGAGGATTGGCAGTGTTTTCTTCATACTGCTTTAAATGCCACATGTGTCACTGGCAACAACTCAAAGGTGAACCCTTCCTTACTTCCAATGGTAGGCAGTATAGCCCCACTCACCCCCACCTTTGACCCTCAACAGGATTAACTGGATATGGACAATACATGCTTGTATGTCACAGGAACAAATTAAGTCTATCAGCAAACCCTACCAGACACTGTTTGCAAAGTTGTAAGAGTCAACCAATGTGTTGCTTTTTTACTACCTTTTGAAGCCAATTGGTTTGGGGCCATACCGCTGGTGCTGTGACCAAGTCCTGAAAACCATAGCCAACAGCATCTACAATAGAATGTCACAATGCAACCACATCAGGTCTACTGCGTACAGAGGTTTTAAAGTCATCTCTATATTGTCAGTCTATGATGTAGACCTGGAGGAGTTTTTTGCGCATTCGTCCTTACGTAGTTGGGTTCGGGTTTGTGGCCAATCTTCTTACCTCTTGTTGTCTTGCGATGGTGGTATAGTGGTGAGCATAGCTGCCTTCCAAGCAGTTGACCTGGGTTCGAGGAGGACTTTGCTCATCAAGACATTGCCCCTTCTCTGAAGAGCAGAGGATTGGCAATGTTTCTTTCATACTGCTTTAAATGCCACATGTGTCACTGGCAACAACTCAAAGGTAAACCCTTCCTTACTTCCAATGGTAGGCAGTATAGCCCCACTCACCCCCACCTTTGACCCTCAACAGGATTAACTGGATATGAAAACTACATGCTTGTATGTCACAGGAACAAATTAAGTCTATCAGCAAACCCTACCAGACACTGTTTGCAAAGTTGTAAGAGTCAACCAATGTGTTGCTCTTTTACTACCTTTTGAAGCCAATTGGTTTGGGGCCATACCGCTGGTGCTGTGACCAAGTCCTGAAAACCATAGCCAACAGCATCTACAGTAGAATGTCACAATGCAACCACATCAGGCCAACTGCGTACATAGGTTTTAAAGTCATTTCTATATCGTCAGTCTATGATGTAGACCTGGAGGATTTTTTAGTGCATTCGTCTGTACGAAGTTGAGTTCGGGTTTGTGGCCAATCTTCTTACTTCTTGTTGTCTTGCGATGGTGGTATAGTGGTGAGCATAGCTGCCTTCCAAGCAGTTGACCTGGTTTCGATTCCCAGCCATCGCACAGGACTTTGCTCATTGAGACTTTGCCCCTTCTCTGAAGAGCAGAGGATTGGCAATGTTATCTTCATACTGCTTTAAATGCCACATGTGTCACTGGCAACAACTCAAAGGTGAACCCTTCCTTACTTCCAATGGTAGGCAGTATAGCCCCACTCACCCCCACCTTTGACCCTCAACAGGATTAACTGGATATGAAAACTACATGCTTGTATGTCACAGGAACAAATTAAGTCTATCAGCAAACCCTACCAGACACTGTTTGCAGAGTTGTAAGAGTCAACCAATGTGTTGCTCTTTTACTACCTTTTGAAGCCAATTGGTTTGGGGCCATACCGCTGGTGCTGTGACCAAGTCCTGAAAACCATAGCCAACAGCATCTACAGTAGAATGTCACAATGCAACCACATCAGGTCTACTGCGTACAGAGGTTTTAAAGTCATCTCTTTATTGTCAGTCTATGATGTGGACCTGGAGGAGTTTTTTGCGCAGTCGTCCTTACGAAGTTGGGTACGGGTTTGTGGCCAATCTTCTTACTTCTTGTTTTCTTGCGATGGTGGTATAGTGGTAAGCATAGCTGCCTTCCAAACAGTTGACCTGGGTTCGATTACCAGCCATCGCAGAGGACTTTGCTCATCAAGACAATGCCCCTTCTTTGAAGAGCAGAGGATTGGCAATGTTTTCTTCATACTGCTTTAAATGCCACGTGTCACTGGCAACAAGTCAAAGGTGAACCCTTCCTTACTTCCAATGGTAGGCAGTATAGCCCCACTCACCCCTACCTTTGACCCTCAACAGGATTAACTGGATATGAAAACTACATGCTTTTATGTCACAGGAATAAAATAAGTCTATCAGGAAACCCTACCAGACACTGTTTGCAAAGTTGGAAAAGTCAACCAATGTGTTGCTCTTTTACTACCTTTTGAAGCCAATTGGTTTGGGGCCATACAAGGTGCTGTGACCAAGTCCTGAAAACCATAGCCAACAGCATCTACAGTAGAATGTCACAATGCAACCACATCAGGCCAACTGCGTACATAGGTTTTAAAGTCATTTCTATATCGTCAGTCTATGATGTAGACCTGGAGGATTTTTTAGTGCATTCGTCTGTACGAAGTTGAGTTCGGGTTTGTGGCCAATCTTCTTACTACTTGTTGTCTTGCGATGGTGGTATAGTGGTGAGCATAGCTGCCTTCCAAGCAGTTGACCTGGTTTCGATTCCCAGCCATCGCACAGGACTTTGCTCATCGAGACTTTGCCCCTTCTCTGAAGAGCAGAGGATTGGCAATGTTATCTTCATACTGCTTTAAATGCCACATGTGTCACTGGCAACAACTCAAAGGTGAACCCTTCCTTACTTCCAATGGTAGGCAATATAGCCCCACTCACCCCCACCTTTGACCCTCAACAGGATTAACTGGATATGAAAACTACATGCTTGTATGTCACAGGAACAAATTAAGTCTATCAGCAAACCCTACCAGACACTGTTTGCAAAGTTGTAAGAGTCAACCAATGTGTTGCTCTTTTACTACCTTTTGAAGCCAATTGGTTTGGGGCCATACCGCTGGTGCTGTGACCAAGTCCTGAAAACCATAGCCAACAGCATCTACAGTAGAATTTCACAATGCAACCACATCAGGCCCACTGCATACATAGGTTTTAAAGTCATCTCTATATCGTCAGTCTATGATGTAGACCTGGAGGAGTTTTTAGTGCATTCGTCTGTACGAAGTTGAGTTCGGGTTTGTGGCCAATCTTCTTACTTCTTGTTGTCTTGCGATGGTGGTATAGTGGTGAGCATAGCTGCCTTCCAAGCAGTTGACCTGGTTTCGATTCCCAGCCATCGCAGAGGGCTATGCTCATTGAGCTTTTCCCCCTTCTCTGTCGATCAGAGAATTGGCAATGTTATCTTCATACTGCTTTAAATGCCACAGGTGTCACTTGCAACAACTCAAAGGTGAACCCTTCCTTACCTTAATGCTAGGCAGTAAAGCCCCACTCATCCCCACCTTTGACCCTCAACAGGATTAACTGGATATGAAAACTACATGCTTTTATGTCACTGGAATAAAATAAGTCTATCAGCAAACCCTACCAGACACTGTTTGCAAAGTTGGACAAGTCAACAAATGTGTTGCTCTTTTACTACCTTTTGAAGCCAATTGGTTTGGGGCCATACCGCTGGTGCTGTGACCAAGTCCTGAAAACCATGGCCAACAGCATCTACAGTAGAATGTCACAATGCAACCACATCAGGCCAACTGCGTACATAGGTTTTAAAGTCATTTCTATATCGTCAGTCTATGATGTAGACCTGGAGGATTTTTTAGCGCGTTCGTCTGTACGAAGTTGAGTTCGGGTTTGTGGCCAATCTTCTTACCTCTTGTTGTCTTGCGATGGTGGTATAGTGGTGAGCATAGCTGCCTTCCAAGCAGTTCACCTGGGTTCGATTCCCAGCCATCGCAGAGGACTTTGCTCATTGAGACTTTGCCCCTTCTCTGAAGAGCAGAGGATTGGCAGTGTTATCTTCATACTGCTTTAAATGCCACATGTGTCACTGGCAACAACTCAAAGGTAAACCCTTCCTTACTTCCAATGGTAGGCAGTATAGCCCCACTCACCCCCACCTTTGACCCTCAACAGGATTAACTGGATATGAAAACTACATGCTTGTATGTCACAGGAACAAATTAAGTCTATCAGCAAACCCTACCAGACACTGTTTGCAAAGTTGTAAGAGTCAACCAATGTGTTGCTCTTTTACTACCTTTTGAAGCCAATTGGTTTGGGGCCATACCGCTGGTGCTGTGACCAAGTCCTGAAAACCATAGCCAACAGCATCTACAGTAGAATTTCACAATGCAACCACATCAGGCCCACTGCATACATAGGTTTTAAAGTCATCTCTATATCGTCAGTCTATGATGTAGACCTGGAGGAGTTTTTAGCGCATTCGTCTGTACGAAGTTGAGTTCGGGTTTGTGGCCAATCTTCTTACTTCTTGTTGTCTTGCGATGGTGGTATAGTGGTGAGCATAGCTGCCTTCCAAGCAGTTGACCTGGTTTCAATTCCCAGCCATCGCAGAGGACTTTGCTCATCGAGACATCGCCCCTTCTCTGAAGATCAGAGGATTGGCAGTGTTTTCTTCATACTGCTTTAAATGCCACATGTGTCACTGGCAACAACTCAAAGGTGAACCCTTCCTTACTTCCAATAGTAGGCAGTATAGCCCCACTCACCCCCACCTTTGACCCTCAACAGGATTAACTGGATATGAAAACTACATGCTTTTATGTCACAGGAATAAAATAAGTCTATCAGCAAATCCTACCAGACACTGTTTGCAAAGTTGGACAAGTCAACAAATGTGTTGCTCTTTTACTACCTTTTGAAGCCAATTGGTTTGGGGCCATACCGCTGGTGCTGTGACCAAGTCCTGAAAACCATGGCCAACAGCATCTACAGTAGAATGTCACAATGCAACCACATCAGGCCAACTGCGTACATAGGTTTTAAAGTCATTTCTATATCGTCAGTCTATGATGTAGACCTGGAGGATTTTTTAGCGCATTCGTCTGTACGAAGTTGAGTTCGGGTTTGTGGCCAATCTTCTTACCTCTTGTTGTCTTGCGATGGTGGTATAGTGGTGAGCATAGCTGCCTTCCAAGCAGTTGACCTGGTTTCGATTCCCAGCCATCGCAAAGGGTTTTGCTCATTGAGACTTTGCCCCTTCTCTGAAGAGCAGAGGATTGGCAGTGTTTTCTTCATACTGCTTTAAATGCCACATGTGTCACTGGCAACAACTCAAAGGTGAACCCTTCCTTACTTCCAATGGTAGGCAGTTTAGACCCACTCACCCCCACCTTTGACCCTCAACAGGATTAACTGGATATGGACAATACATGCTTGTATGTCACAGGAACAAATTAAGTCTATCAGCAAACCCTACCAGACACTGTTTGCAAAGTTGTAAGAGTCAACCAATGTGTTGCTTTTTTACTACCTTTTGAAGCCAATTGGTTTGGGGCCATACCGCTGGTGCTGTGACCAAGTCCTGAAAACCATAGCCAACAGCATCTACAGTAGAATGTCACAATGCAACCACATCAGGTCTACTGCGTACAGAGGTTTTAAAGTCATCTCTATATTGTCAGTCTATGATGTAGACCTGGAGGAGTTTTTTGCGCATTCGTCTGTACGAAGTTGAGTTCGGGTTTGTGGCCAATCTTCTTACTTCTTGTTGTCTTGCGATGGTGGTATCGTGGTGAGCATAGCTGCCTTCCAAACAGTTGACCTGGGTTAGATTCCCAGCCTTCGCAAAGGGGTTTGCTCATTGAGACTTTGCCCCTTCTCTGAAGAGCAGAGGATTGGCAATGTTTTTTTCATACTGCTTTAAATGCCACAAGTGTCACTGGCAACAACTCAAAGGTGAACCCTTCCTTATCTTAATGGTAGGCAGTAAAGCCCCACTCATCCCCACCTTTGACCCTCAACAGGATTAACTGGATATGAAAACTACATGCTTTTATGTCACAGGAATAAAATAAGTCTATCAGCAAACCCTACCAGACACTGTTTGCAAAGTTGGACAAGTCAACAAATGTGTTGCTCTTTTACTACCTTTTGAAGCCAATTGGTTTGGGGCCATACCGCTGGTGCTGTGACCAAGTCCTGAAAACCATAGCCAACAGCATCTACAGTAGAATTTCACAATGCAACCACATCAGGCCCACTGCATACATAGGTTTTAAAGTCATCTCTATATCGTCAGTCTATGATGTAGACCTGGAGGAGTTTTTAGCGCATTCGTCTGTACGAAGTTGAGTTCGGGTTTGTGACCAATCTTCTTACCTTTTGTTGTCTTGCGATGGTGGTATAGTGGTGAGCATAGCTGCCTTCCAAGCAGTTGACCTGGGTTCGATTCCCAGCCATCGCAAAGGGTTTTGCTCATTGAGACTTTGCCCCTTCTCTGAAGAGCAGAGGATTGGCAGTGTTTTCTTCATACTGCTTTAAATGCCACATGTGTCACTGGCAACAACTCAAAGGTGAACCCTTCCTTACTTCCAATGGTAGGCAGTATAGCCCCACTCACCCCCACCTTTGACCCTCAACAGGATTAACTGGATATGGACAATACATGCTTGTATGTCACAGGAACAAATTAAGTCTATCAGCAAACCCTACCAGACACTGTTTGCAAAGTTGTAAGAGTCAACCAATGTGTTGCTTTTTTACTACCTTTTGAAGCCAATTGGTTTGGGGCCATACCGCTGGTGCTGTGACCAAGTCCTGAAAACCATAGCCAACAGCATCTACAGTAGAATGTCACAATGCAACCACATCAGGTCTACTGCGTACAGAGGTTTTAAAGTCATCTCTATATCGTCAGTCTATGATGTAGACCTGGAGGAGTTTTTAGCGCATTCGTCTGTACGAAGTTGAGTTCGGGTTTGTGGCCAATCTTCTTACTTCTTGTTGTCTTGCGATGGTGGTATAGTGGTGAGCATAGCTGCCTTCCAAGCAGTTGACCTGGTTTCAATTCCCAGCCATCGCAAAGGGTTTTGTTCATTAAGACATTGCCCCTTCTCTGAAGAGCAGAGGATTGGCAGTGTTATCTTCATACTGCTTTAAATGCCACAGGTGTCACTTGCAACAACTCAAAGGTGAACCCTTCCTTATCTTAATGGTAGGCAGTAAAGCCCCACTCATCCCCACCTTTGACCCTCAACAGGATTAACTGGATATGAAAACTACATGCTTTTATGTCACAGGAATAAAATAAGTCTATCAGCAAACCCTACCAGACACTGTTTGCAAAGTTGGACAAGTCAACCAATGTGTTGCTCTTTTACTACCTTTTGAAGCCAATTGGTTTGGGGCCATACCGCTGGTGCTGTGACCAAGTCCTGAAAACCATAGCCAACAGCATCTACAGTAGAATTTCACAATGCAACCACATCAGGCCCACTGCATACATAGGTTTTAAAGTCATCTCTATATCGTCAGTCTATGATGTAGACCTGGAGGAGTTTTTAGCGCATTCGTCTGTACGAAGTTGAGTTCGGGTTTGTGGCCAATCTTCTTACTTCTTGTTGTCTTGCGATGGTGGTATAGTGGTGAGCATAGCTGCCTTCCAAGCAGTTGACCTGGGTTCAATTCCCAGCCATCGCAGAGGACTTTGCTCATCGAAACTTTGCCCCTTCTCTGAAGAGCAGAGGATTGGCAGTGTTTTCTTCATACTGCTTTAAATGCCACATGTGTCACTGGCAACAACTCAAAGGTGAACCCTTCCTTACTTCCAATGGTAGGCAGTATAGCCCCACTCACCCCCACCTTTGACCCTCAACAGGATTAACTGGATATGAAAACTACATGCTTTTATGTCACAGGAATAAAATAAGTCTATCAGCAAACCCTACCAGACACTGTTTGCAAAGTTGGACAAGTCAACAAATGTGTTGCTCTTTTACTACCTTTTGAAGCCAATTGGTTTGGGGCCATACCGCTGGTGCTGTGACCAAGTCCTGAAAACCATGGCCAACAGCACCTACAGTAGAATGTCACAATGCAACCACATCAGGCCAACTGCGTACATAGGTTTTAAAGTCATTTCTATATCGTCAGTCTATGATGTAGACCTGGAGGATTTTTTAGCGCGTTCGTCTGTACGAAGTTGAGTTCGGGTTTGTGGCCAATCTTCTTACCTCTTGTTATCTTGCGATGGTGGTATAGTGGTGAGCATAGCTGCCTTCCAAGCAGTTGACCTGGGTTCGATTCCCAGCCATCGCAGAGGACTTTGCTCATCGAGATTTTGCCCCTTCTCTGAAGAGCAGAGGATTGGCAGTGTTTTCGTCATACTGCTTTAAATGCCACATGTGTCACTGGCAACAACTCAAAGGTGAACCCTTCCTTACTTCCAATGGTAGGCAGTATAGCCCCACTCACCCCTACCTTTGACCCTCAACAGGATTAACTGGATATGAAAACTACATGCTTTTATGTCACAGGAATAAAATTAGTCTATCCGCAAACCCTACCAGACACTGTTTGCAAAGTTGGAAAAGTCAACCAATGTGTTGCTCTTTTACTACCTTTTGAAGCCAATTGGTTTGGGGCCATACAAGGTGCTGTGACCAAGTCCTGAAAACCATAGCCAACAGCATCTACAGTAGAATGTCACAATGCAACCACATCAGGCCAACAACGTACATAGGTTTTAAAGTCATTTCTATATCGTCAGTCTATGATGTAGACCTGGAGGATTTTTTAGTGCATTCGTCTGTACGAAGTTGAGTTCGGGTTTGTGGCCAATCTTCTTACTTCTTGTTGTCTTGCGATGTTGGTATAGTGGTGAGCATAGCTGCCTTCCAAGCAGTTCACCTGGTTTCGATTCCCAGCCATCGCACAGGACTTTGCTCATCGAGACTTTGCCCCTTCTCTGAAGAGCAGAGGATTGGCAATGTTATCTTCATACTGCTTTAAATGCCACATGTGTCACTGGCAACAACTCAAAGGTAAACCCTTCCTTACTTCCAATGGTAGGCAGTATAGCCCCACTCACCCCCACCTTTGACCCTCAACAGGATTAACTGGATATGAAAACTACATGCTTGTATGTCACAGGAACAAATTAAGTCTATCAGCAAACCCTACCAGACACTGTTTGCAAAGTTGTAAGAGTCAACCAATGTGTTGCTCTTTTACTACCTTTTGAAGCCAATTGGTTTGGGGCCATACCGCTGGTGCTGTGACCAAGTCCTGAAAACCATAGCCAACAGCATCTACAGTAGAATTTCACAATGCAACCACATCAGGCCCACTGCATACATAGGTTTTAAAGTCATCTCTATATCGTCAGTCTATGATGTAGACCTGGAGGAGTTTTTAGCGCATTCGTCTGTACGAAGTTGAGTTCGGGTTTGTGGCCAATCTTCTTACTTCTTGTTGTCTTGCGATGGTGGTATAGTGGTGAGCATAGCTGCCTTCCAAGCAGTTGACCTGGTTTCAATTCCCAGCCATCGCAGAGGACTTTGCTCATCGAGACATCGCCCCTTCTCTGAAGATCAGAGGATTGGCAGTGTTTTCTTCATACTGCTTTAAATGCCACATGTGTCACTGGCAACAACTCAAAGGTGAACCCTTCCTTACTTCCAATAGTAGGCAGTATAGCCCCACTCACCCCCACCTTTGACCCTCAACAGGATTAACTGGATATGAAAACTACATGCTTTTATGTCACAGGAATAAAATAAGTCTATCAGCAAATCCTACCAGACACTGTTTGCAAAGTTGGACAAGTCAACAAATGTGTTGCTCTTTTACTACCTTTTGAAGCCAATTGGTTTGGGGCCATACCGCTGGTGCTGTGACCAAGTCCTGAAAACCATGGCCAACAGCATCTACAGTAGAATGTCACAATGCAACCACATCAGGCCAACTGCGTACATAGGTTTTAAAGTCATTTCTATATCGTCAGTCTATGATGTAGACCTGGAGGATTTTTTAGCGCATTCGTCTGTACGAAGTTGAGTTCGGGTTTGTGGCCAATCTTCTTACCTCTTGTTGTCTTGCGATGGTGGTATAGTGGTGAGCATAGCTGCCTTCCAAGCAGTTGACCTGGTTTCGATTCCCAGCCATCGCAAAGGGTTTTGCTCATTGAGACTTTGCCCCTTCTCTGAAGAGCAGAGGATTGGCAGTGTTTTCTTCATACTGCTTTAAATGCCACATGTGTCACTGGCAACAACTCAAAGGTGAACCCTTCCTTACTTCCAATGGTAGGCAGTTTAGACCCACTCACCCCCACCTTTGACCCTCAACAGGATTAACTGGATATGGACAATACATGCTTGTATGTCACAGGAACAAATTAAGTCTATCAGCAAACCCTACCAGACACTGTTTGCAAAGTTGTAAGAGTCAACCAATGTGTTGCTTTTTTACTACCTTTTGAAGCCAATTGGTTTGGGGCCATACCGCTGGTGCTGTGACCAAGTCCTGAAAACCATAGCCAACAGCATCTACAGTAGAATGTCACAATGCAACCACATCAGGTCTACTGCGTACAGAGGTTTTAAAGTCATCTCTATATTGTCAGTCTATGATGTAGACCTGGAGGAGTTTTTTGCGCATTCGTCTGTACGAAGTTGAGTTCGGGTTTGTGGCCAATCTTCTTACTTCTTGTTGTCTTGCGATGGTGGTATCGTGGTGAGCATAGCTGCCTTCCAAACAGTTGACCTGGGTTAGATTCCCAGCCTTCGCAAAGGGGTTTGCTCATTGAGACTTTGCCCCTTCTCTGAAGAGCAGAGGATTGGCAATGTTTTTTTCATACTGCTTTAAATGCCACAAGTGTCACTGGCAACAACTCAAAGGTGAACCCTTCCTTATCTTAATGGTAGGCAGTAAAGCCCCACTCATCCCCACCTTTGACCCTCAACAGGATTAACTGGATATGAAAACTACATGCTTTTATGTCACAGGAATAAAATAAGTCTATCAGCAAACCCTACCAGACACTGTTTGCAAAGTTGGACAAGTCAACAAATGTGTTGCTCTTTTACTACCTTTTGAAGCCAATTGGTTTGGGGCCATACCGCTGGTGCTGTGACCAAGTCCTGAAAACCATAGCCAACAGCATCTACAGTAGAATTTCACAATGCAACCACATCAGGCCCACTGCATACATAGGTTTTAAAGTCATCTCTATATCGTCAGTCTATGATGTAGACCTGGAGGAGTTTTTAGCGCATTCGTCTGTACGAAGTTGAGTTCGGGTTTGTGACCAATCTTCTTACCTTTTGTTGTCTTGCGATGGTGGTATAGTGGTGAGCATAGCTGCCTTCCAAGCAGTTGACCTGGGTTCGATTCCCAGCCATCGCAAAGGGTTTTGCTCATTGAGACTTTGCCCCTTCTCTGAAGAGCAGAGGATTGGCAGTGTTTTCTTCATACTGCTTTAAATGCCACATGTGTCACTGGCAACAACTCAAAGGTGAACCCTTCCTTACTTCCAATGGTAGGCAGTATAGCCCCACTCACCCCCACCTTTGACCCTCAACAGGATTAACTGGATATGGACAATACATGCTTGTATGTCACAGGAACAAATTAAGTCTATCAGCAAACCCTACCAGACACTGTTTGCAAAGTTGTAAGAGTCAACCAATGTGTTGCTTTTTTACTACCTTTTGAAGCCAATTGGTTTGGGGCCATACCGCTGGTGCTGTGACCAAGTCCTGAAAACCATAGCCAACAGCATCTACAGTAGAATGTCACAATGCAACCACATCAGGTCTACTGCGTACAGAGGTTTTAAAGTCATCTCTATATCGTCAGTCTATGATGTAGACCTGGACGAGTTTTTAGCGCATTCGTCTGTACGAAGTTGAGTTCGGGTTTGTGGCCAATCTTCTTACTTCTTGTTGTCTTGCGATGGTGGTATAGTGGTGAGCATAGCTGCCTTCCAAGCAGTTGACCTGGTTTCAATTCCCAGCCATCGCAAAGGGTTTTGTTCATTAAGACATTGCCCCTTCTCTGAAGAGCAGAGGATTGGCAGTGTTATCTTCATACTGCTTTAAATGCCACAGGTGTCACTTGCAACAACTCAAAGGTGAACCCTTCCTTATCTTAATGGTAGGCAGTAAAGCCCCACTCATCCCCACCTTTGACCCTCAACAGGATTAACTGGATATGAAAACTACATGCTTTTATGTCACAGGAATAAAATAAGTCTATCAGCAAACCCTACCAGACACTGTTTGCAAAGTTGGACAAGTCAACCAATGTGTTGCTCTTTTACTACCTTTTGAAGCCAATTGGTTTGGGGCCATACCGCTGGTGCTGTGACCAAGTCCTGAAAACCATAGCCAACAGCATCTACAGTAGAATTTCACAATGCAACCACATCAGGCCCACTGCATACATAGGTTTTAAAGTCATCTCTATATCGTCAGTCTATGATGTAGACCTGGAGGAGTTTTTAGCGCATTCGTCTGTACGAAGTTGAGTTCGGGTTTGTGGCCAATCTTCTTACTTCTTGTTGTCTTGCGATGGTGGTATAGTGGTGAGCATAGCTGCCTTCCAAGCAGTTGACCTGGGTTCAATTCCCAGCCATCGCAGAGGACTTTGCTCATCGAAACTTTGCCCCTTCTCTGAAGAGCAGAGGATTGGCAGTGTTTTCTTCATACTGCTTTAAATGCCACATGTGTCACTGGCAACAACTCAAAGGTGAACCCTTCCTTACTTCCAATGGTAGGCAGTATAGCCCCACTCACCCCCACCTTTGACCCTCAACAGGATTAACTGGATATGAAAACTACATGCTTTTATGTCACAGGAATAAAATAAGTCTATCAGCAAACCCTACCAGACACTGTTTGCAAAGTTGGACAAGTCAACAAATGTGTTGCTCTTTTACTACCTTTTGAAGCCAATTGGTTTGGGGCCATACCGCTGGTGCTGTGACCAAGTCCTGAAAACCATGGCCAACAGCACCTACAGTAGAATGTCACAATGCAACCACATCAGGCCAACTGCGTACATAGGTTTTAAAGTCATTTCTATATCGTCAGTCTATGATGTAGACCTGGAGGATTTTTTAGCGCGTTCGTCTGTACGAAGTTGAGTTCGGGTTTGTGGCCAATCTTCTTACCTCTTGTTATCTTGCGATGGTGGTATAGTGGTGAGCATAGCTGCCTTCCAAGCAGTTGACCTGGGTTCGATTCCCAGCCATCGCAGAGGACTTTGCTCATCGAGATTTTGCCCCTTCTCTGAAGAGCAGAGGATTGGCAGTGTTTTCGTCATACTGCTTTAAATGCCACATGTGTCACTGGCAACAACTCAAAGGTGAACCCTTCCTTACTTCCAATGGTAGGCAGTATAGCCCCACTCACCCCTACCTTTGACCCTCAACAGGATTAACTGGATATGAAAACTACATGCTTTTATGTCACAGGAATAAAATTAGTCTATCCGCAAACCCTACCAGACACTGTTTGCAAAGTTGGAAAAGTCAACCAATGTGTTGCTCTTTTACTACCTTTTGAAGCCAATTGGTTTGGGGCCATACAAGGTGCTGTGACCAAGTCCTGAAAACCATAGCCAACAGCATCTACAGTAGAATGTCACAATGCAACCACATCAGGCCAACAACGTACATAGGTTTTAAAGTCATTTCTATATCGTCAGTCTATGATGTAGACCTGGAGGATTTTTTAGTGCATTCGTCTGTACGAAGTTGAGTTCGGGTTTGTGGCCAATCTTCTTACTTCTTGTTGTCTTGCGATGTTGGTATAGTGGTGAGCATAGCTGCCTTCCAAGCAGTTCACCTGGTTTCGATTCCCAGCCATCGCACAGGACTTTGCTCATCGAGACTTTGCCCCTTCTCTGAAGAGCAGAGGATTGGCAATGTTATCTTCATACTGCTTTAAATGCCACAGGT
The DNA here is from genome assembly GCF_027942865.1 of Odontesthes bonariensis. Classification (NCBI taxonomy): domain Eukaryota; kingdom Metazoa; phylum Chordata; class Actinopteri; order Atheriniformes; family Atherinopsidae; genus Odontesthes; species Odontesthes bonariensis. Next base: position 33,563,883 of record NC_134525.1, read on the forward strand.
GTCACTTGCAACAACTCAAAGGTGAACCCTTCCTTACCTTAATGGTAGGCAGTAAAGCCCCACTCATCCCCACCTTTGACCCTCAACAGGATTAACTGGATATGAAAACTACATGCTTTTATGTCACTGGAATAAAATAAATCTATCAGCAAACCCTACCAGACACTGTTTGCAAAGTTGGACAAGTCAACAAATGTGTTGCTCTTTTACTACCTTTTGAAGCCAATTGGTTTGGGGCCATACCGCTGGTGCTGTGACCAAGTCCTGAAAACCATGGCCAACAGCATCTACAGTAGAATGTCACAATGCAACCACATCAGGCCAACTGCGTACATAGGTTTTAAAGTCATTTCTATATCGTCAGTCTATGATGTAGACCTGGAGGATTTTTTAGCGCATTCGTCTGTACGAAGTTGAGTTCGGGTTTGTGGCCAATCTTCTTACCTCTTGTTGTCTTGCGATGGTGGTATAGTGGTGAGCATAGCTGCCTTCCAAGCAGTTGACCTGGGTTCGATTCCCAGCCTTCGCAAAGGGTTTTGCTCATTGAGACTTTGCCCCTTCTCTGAAGAGCAGAGGATTGGCAGTGTTTTCTTCATACTGCTTTAAATGCCACATGTGTCACTGGCAACAACTCAAAGGTAAACCCTTCCTTACTTCCAATTGTATGCAGTGTAGCCCCACTCATCCCCTACCTTTGACCCTCAACAGGATTAACTGGATATGAAAACTACGTGCTTTTATGTCACAGGAATAAAATAAGTCTATCAGCAAACCCTACCAGACACTGTTTGCAAAGTTGGAAAAGTCAACCAATGTGTTGCTCTTTTACTACCTTTTGAAGCCAATTGGTTTGGGGCCATACCGCTGGTGCTGTGACCAAGTCCTGAAAACCATAGCCAACAGCATCTACAGTAGAATGTCACAATGCAACCACATCAGGCCAACTGCGTACATAGGTTTTAAAGTCATTTCTATATCGTCAGTCTATGATGTAGACCTGGAGGATTTTTTAGCGCATTCGTCTGTACGAAGTTGAGTTCGGGTTTGTGGCCAATCTTCTTACCTCTTGTTGTCTTGCGATGGTGGTATAGTGGTAAGCATAGCTGCCTTCCAAGCAGTTGACCTGGTTTTGATTCCCAGCCATCGCAGAGGACTTTGCTCATTGAGACTTTGCCCCTTCTCTGAAGAGCAGAGGATTGGCAGTGTTATCTTCATACTGCTTTAAATGCCACATGTGTCACTGGCAACAACTCAAAGGTAAACCCTTCCTTACTTCCAATGGTAGGCAGTATAGCCCCACTCACCCCCACCTTTGACCCTCAACAGGATTAACTGGATATGAAAACTACATGCTTGTATGTCACAGGAACAAATTAAGTCTATCAGCAAACCCTACCAGACACTGTTTGCAAAGTTGTAAGAGTCAACCAATGTGTTGCTCTTTTACTACCTTTTGAAGCCAATTGGTTTGGGGCCATACCGCTGGTGCTGTGACCAAGTCCTGAAAACCATAGCCAACAGCATCTACAGTAGAATTTCACAATGCAACCACATCGGGCCCACTGCATACATAGGTTTTAAAGTCATCTCTATATCGTCAGTCTATGATGTAGACCTGGAGGAGTTTTTAGCGCATTCGTCTGTACGAAGTTGAGTTCGGGTTTGTGGCCAATCTTCTTACTTCTTGTTGTCTTGCGATGGTGGTATAGTGGTGAGCATAGCTGCCTTCCAAGCAGTTGACCTGGGTTCGATTCCCAGCCTTCGCAAAGGGTTTTGCTCATTGAGACTTTGCCCCTTCTCTGAAGAGCAGAGGATTGGCAGTGTTTTCTTCATACTGCTTTAAATGCCACATGTGTCACTGGCAACAACTCAAAGGTAAACCCTTCCTTACTTCCAATTGTATGCAGTGTAGCCCCACTCATCCCCTACCTTTGACCCTCAACAGGATTAACTGGATATGAAAACTACGTGCTTTTATGTCACAGGAATAAAATAAGTCTATCAGCAAACCCTACCAGACACTGTTTGCAAAGTTGGAAAAGTCAACCAATGTGTTGCTCTTTTACTACCTTTTGAAGCCAATTGGTTTGGGGCCATACCGCTGGTGCTGTGACCAAGTCCTGAAAACCATAGCCAACAGCATCTACAGTAGAATGTCACAATGCAACCACATCAGGCCAACTGCGTACATAGGTTTTAAAGTCATTTCTATATCGTCAGTCTATGATGTAGACCTGGAGGATTTTTTAGCGCATTCGTCTGTACGAAGTTGAGTTCGGGTTTGTGGCCAATCTTCTTACCTCTTGTTGTCTTGCGATGGTGGTATAGTGGTAAGCATAGCTGCCTTCCAAGCAGTTGACCTGGTTTTGATTCCCAGCCATCGCAGAGGACTTTGCTCATTGAGACTTTGCCCCTTCTCTGAAGAGCAGAGGATTGGCAGTGTTATCTTCATACTGCTTTAAATGCCACATGTGTCACTGGCAACAACTCAAAGGTAAACCCTTCCTTACTTCCAATGGTAGGCAGTATAGCCCCACTCACCCCCACCTTTGACCCTCAACAGGATTAACTGGATATGAAAACTACATGCTTGTATGTCACAGGAACAAATTAAGTCTATCAGCAAACCCTACCAGACACTGTTTGCAAAGTTGGACAAGTCAACAAATGTGTTGCTCTTTTACTACCTTTTGAAGCCAATTGGTTTGGGGCCATACCGCTGGTGCTGTGACCAAGTCCTGAAAACCATAGCCAACAGCATCTACAGTAGAATTTCACAATGCAACCACATCAGGCCCACTGCATACATAGGTTTTAAAGTCATCTCTATATCGTCAGTCTATGATGTAGACCTGGAGAATTTTTTAGTGCATTCGTCTGTACGAAGTTGAGTTCGGGTTTGTGGCCAATCTTCTTACTTCTTGTTGTCTTGCAATGGTGGTATAGTGGTGAGCATAGCTGCCTTCCAAGCAGTTGACCTGGTTTCAATTCCCAGCCATCGCAAAGGGTTTTGTTCATTAAGACTTTGCCCCTTCTCTGAAGAGCAGAGGATTGGCAGTGTTATCTTCATACTGCTTTAAATGCCACAGGTGTCACTTGCAACAACTCAAAGGTGAACCCTTCCTTATCTTAATGGTAGGCAGTAAAGCCCCACTCATCCCCACCTTTGACCCTCAACAGGATTAACTGGATATGAAAACTACATGCTTTTATGTCACAGGAATAAAATAAGTCTATCAGCAAACCCTACCAGACACTGTTTGCAAAGTTGGACAAGTCAACAAATGTGTTGCTCTTTTACTACCTTTTGAAGCCAATTGGTTTGGGGCCATACCGCTGGTGCTGTGACCAAGTCCTGAAAACCATAGCCAACAGCATCTACAGTAGAATTTCACAATGCAACCACATCAGGCCCACTGCATACATAGGTTTTAAAGTCATCTCTATATCGTCAGTCTATGATGTAGACCTGGAGGAGTTTTTAGCGCATTCGTCTGTACGAAGTTGAGTTCGGGTTTGTCGCCAATCTTCTTACTTCTTGTTGTCTTGCGATGGTGGTATAGTGGTGAGCATAGCTGCCTTCCAAGCAGTTGACCTGGGTTCAATTCCCAGCCATCGCAGAGGACTTTGCTCATCGAAACTTTGCCCCTTCTCTGAAGAGCAGAGGATTGGCAGTGTTTTCTTCATACTGCTTTAAATGCCACATGTGTCACTGGCAACAACTCAAAGGTGAACCCTTCCTTACTTCCAATGGTAGGCAGTATAGCCCCACTCACCCCCACCTTTGACCCTCAACAGGATTAACTGGATATGAAAACTACATGCTTTTATGTCACAGGAATAAAATAAGTCTATCAGCAAACCCTACCAGACACTGTTTGCAAAGTTGGACAAGTCAACAAATGTGTTGCTCTTTTACTACCTTTTGAAGCCAATTGGTTTGGGGCCATACCGCTGGTGCTGTGACCAAGTCCTGAAAACCATGGCCAACAGCACCTACAGTAGAATGTCACAATGCAACCACATCAGGCCAACTGCGTACATAGGTTTTAAAGTCATTTCTATATCGTCAGTCTATGATGTAGACCTGGAGGATTTTTTAGCGCGTTCGTCTGTACGAAGTTGAGTTCGGGTTTGTGGCCAATCTTCTTACCTCTTGTTATCTTGCGATGGTGGTATAGTGGTGAGCATAGCTGCCTTCCAAGCAGTTGACCTGGGTTTGATTCCCAGCCATCGCAGAGGACTTTGGTCATCGAGATTTTGCCCCTTCTCTGAAGAGCAGAGGATTGGCAGTGTTTTCGTCATACTGCTTTAAATGCCACATGTGTCACTGGCAACAACTCAAAGGTGAACCCTTCCTTACTTCCAATGGTAGGCAGTATAGCCCCACTCACCCCTACCTTTGACCCTCAACAGGATTAACTGGATATGAAAACTACATGCTTTTATGTCACAGGAATAAAATTTGTCTATCCGCAAACCCTACCAGACACTGTTTGCAAAGTTGGAAAAGTCAACCAATGTGTTGCTCTTTTACTACCTTTTGAAGCCAATTGGTTTGGGGCCATACAAGGTGCTGTGACCAAGTCCTGAAAACCATAGCCAACAGCATCTACAGTAGAATGTCACAATGCAACCACATCAGGCCAACAACGTACATAGGTTTTAAAGTCATTTCTATATCGTCAGTCTATGATGTAGACCTGGAGGATTTTTTAGTGCATTCGTCTGTACGAAGTTGAGTTCGGGTTTGTGGCCAATCTTCTTACTTCTTGTTGTCTTGCGATGTTGGTATAGTGGTGAGCATAGCTGCCTTCCAAGCAGTTCACCTGGTTTCGATTCCCAGCCATCGCACAGGACTTTGCTCATCGAGACTTTGCCCCTTCTCTGAAGAGCAGAGGATTGGCAATGTTATCTTCATACTGCTTTAAATGCCACAGGTGTCACTTGCAACAACTCAAAGGTGAACCCTTCCTTACCTTAATGGTAGGCAGTAAAGCCCCACTCATCCCCACCTTTGACCCTCAACAGGATTAACTGGATATGAAAACTACATGCTTGTATGTCACAGGAACAAATTAAGTCTATCAGCAAACCCTACCAGACACTGTTTGCAAAGTTGGAAAAGTCAACCAATGTGTTGCTCTTTTACTACCTTTTGAAGCCAATTGGTTTGGGGCCATACCGCTGGTGCTGTGACCAAGTCCTGAAAACCATAGCCAACAGCATCTACAGTAGAATTTCACAATGCAACCACATCAGGCCCACTGCATACATAGGTTTTAAAGTCATCTCTATATCGTCAGTCTATGATGTAGACCTGGAGGAGTTTTTAGTGCATTCGTCTGTACGAAGTTGAGTTCGGGTTTGTGGCCAATCTTCTTACTTCTTGTTGCCTTGCGATGGTGGTATAGTGGTGAGCATAGCTGCCTTCCAAGCAGTTGACCTGGGTTCGATTCCCAGCCATCGCAGAGGGCTATGCTCATTGAGCTTTTCCCCCTTCTCTGTCGATCAGAGGATTGGCAATGTTATCTTCATACTGCTTTAAATGCCACAGGTGTCACTTGCAACAATTCAAAGGTGAACCCTTCCTTACCTTAATGGTAGGCAGTAAAGCCCCACTCATCCCCACCTTTGACCCTCAACAGGATTAACTGGATATGAAAACTACATGCTTGTATGTCACAGGAACAAATTAAGTCTATCAGCAAACCCTACCAGACACTGTTTGCAAAGTTGGAAAAGTCAACAAATGTGTTGCTCTTTTACTACCTTTTGAAGCCAATTGGTTTGGGGCCATACAAGGTGCTGTGACCAAGTCCTGAAAACCATAGCCAACAGCATCTACAGTAGAATTTCACAATGCAACCACATCAGGCCCACTGCATACATAGGTTTTAAAGTCATCTCTATATCGTCAGTCTATGATGTAGACCTGGAGGAGTTTTTAGTGCATTCGTCTGTACGAAGTTGAGTTCGGGTTTGTGGCCAATCTTCTTACTTCTTGTTGTCTTGCGATGGTGGTATAGTGGTGAGCATAGCTGCCTTCCAAGCAGTTGACCTGGGTTCGATTCCCAGCCATCGCAGAGGGCTATGCTCATTGAGCTTTTCCCCCTTCTCTGTCGATCAGAGGATTGGCAATGTTATCTTCATACTGCTTTAAATGCCACAGGTGTCACTTGCAACAACTCAAAGGTGAACCCTTCCTTACCTTAATGCTAGGCAGTAAAGCCCCACTCATCCCCACCTTTGACCCTCAACAGGATTAACTGGATATGAAAACTACATGCTTTTATGTCACTGGAATAAAATAAATCTATCAGCAAACCCTACCAGACACTGTTTGCAAAGTTGGACAAGTCAACAAATGTGTTGCTCTTTTACTACCTTTTGAAGCCAATTGGTTTGGGGCCATACCGCTGGTGCTGTGACCAAGTCCTGAAAACCATGGCCAACAGCATCTACAGTAGAATGTCACAATGCAACCACATCAGGCCAACTGCGTACATAGGTTTTAAAGTCATTTCTATATCGTCAGTCTATGATGTAGACCTGGAGGATTTTTTAGCGCATTCGTCTGTACGAAGTTGAGTTCGGGTTTGTGGCCAATCTTCTTACCTCTTGTTGTCTTGCGATGGTGGTATAGTGGTGAGCATAGCTGCCTTCCAAGCAGTTGACCTGGGTTCGATTCCCAGCCATCGCAGAGGACTTTGCTCATTGAGACTTTGCCCCTTCTCTGAAGAGCAGAGGATTGGCAATGTTATCTTCATACTGCTTTAAATGCCACATGTGTCACTGGCAACAACTCAAAGGTAAACCCTTTCTTACTTCCAATGGTAGGCAGTATAGCCCCACTCACCCCCACCTTTGACCCTCAACAGGATTAACTGGATATGAAAACTACATGCTTGTATGTCACAGGAACAAATTAAGTCTATCAGCAAACCCTACCAGACACTGTTTGCAAAGTTGTAAGAGTCAACCAATGTGTTGCTCTTTTACTACCTTTTGAAGCCAATTGGTTTGGGGCCATACCGCTGGTGCTGTGACCAAGTCCTGAAAACCATAGCCAACAGCATCTACAGTAGAATTTCACAATGCAACCACATCAGGCCCACTGCATACATAGGTTTTAAAGTCATCTCTATATCGTCAGTCTATGATGTAGACCTGGAGGAGTTTTTAGCGCATTCGTCTGTACGAAGTTGAGTTCGGGTTTGTGGCCAATCTTCTTACTTCTTGTTGTCTTGCGATGGTGGTATAGTGGTGAGCATAGCTGCCTTCCAAGCAGTTGACCTGGTTTCAATTCCCAGCCATCGCAAAGGGTTTTGTTCATTAAGACTTTGCCCCTTCTCTGAAGAGCAGAGGATTGGCAGTGTTTTCTTCATACTGCTTTAAATGCCACATGTGTCACTGGCAACAACTCAAAGGTGAACCCTTCCTTACTTCCAATGGTAGGCAGTATTGCCCCACTCACCCCTACCTTTGACCCTCAACAGGATTAACTGGATATGAAAACTACATGCTTTTATGTCACAGGAATAAAATTAGTCTATCCGCAAACCCTACCAGACACTGTTTGCAAAGTTGGAAAAGTCAACCAATGTGTTGCTCTTTTACTACCTTTTGAAGCCAATTGGTTTGGGGCCATACCGCTGGTGCTGTGACCAAGTCCTGAAAACCATAGCCAACAGCATCTACAGTAGAATGTCACAATGCAACCACATCAGGCCAACTGCGTACATAGGTTTTAAAGTCATTTCTATATCGTCAGTCTATGATGTAGACCTGGAGGATTTTTTAGCGCATTCGTCTGTACGAAGTTGAGTTCGGGTTTGTGGCCAATCTTCTTACTTCTTGTTGTCTTGCGATGGTGGTATAGTGGTAAGCATAGCTGCCTTCCAAGCAGTTGACCTGGTTTCGATTCCCAGCCATCGCAGAGGACTTTGCTCATTGAGACTTTGCCCCTTCTCTGAAGAGCAGAGGATTGGCAGTGTTATCTTCATACTGCTTTAAATGCCACAGGTGTCACTTGCAACAACTCAAAGGTGAACCCTTCCTTATCTTAATGGTAGGCAGTAAAGCCCCACTCATCCCCACCTTTGACCCCCAACAGGATTAACTGGATATGAAAACTACATGCTTTTATGTCACAGGAATAAAATAAGTCTATCAGCAAACCCTACCAGACACTGTTTGCAAAGTTGGACAAGTCAACAAATGTGTTGCTCTTTTACTACCTTTTGAAGCCAATTGGTTTGGGGCCATACAAGGTGCTGTGACCAAGTCCTGAAAACCATAGCCAACAGCATCTACAGTAGAATTTCACAATGCAACCACATCAGGCCCACTGCATACATAGGTTTTAAAGTCATTTCTATAACGTCAGTCTATGATGTAGACCTGGAGGATTTTTTAGTGCATTTGTCTGTACGAAGTTGAGTTCGGGTTTGTGGCCAATCTTCTTACCTCTTGTTGTCTTGCGATGGTGGTATAGTGGTGAGCATAGCTGCCTTCCAAGCAGTTGACCTGGTTTCGATTCCCAGCCATCGCAGAGGGTTTTGCTCATTGAGACTTTCCCCCTTTTTTAGCCAAAAAATCAAAACAATTAGACAAAACATTAACGCAACAAAGACAAACAAGAAAACTAATCTGTGTCTAAAACCTATAAATAACCTTGACGTTATGTCACAATTTAATATTGTTAATTTAAAAATCCTAGAGGAAACAGTTCAGCAGCTGAAATCAACAACTTGTTCTCTGGACATAATACCATCCGACTTTTTAAAAACTGTTTTTACCTCAGTAGAAAGTGATCTCCTACGAATAGTTAACAGCTCACTGGCATCAGGCATTTTTCCCAAGTCACTAAAGACAGCTGCCATTAAGCCACTCCTAAAGAAGAGAACTCTAGACGCCTCTATGATGAACAACTACAGACCTGTCTCTAACCTCTCTTTTATATCCAAGATTATTGAGAAAGTTGTATTTAACCAGCTCAATGACTTTCTGAATGAAAGTGGAAGTCTTGATAACTTTCAATCAGGCTTCAGACGTCATCACAGCACTGAAACAGCTCTGGTCAAAGTGTTAAGGCAAGGCAAGGCAAGGCAATTTTATTTATAGAGCACAATTCATACACAGGGCAATTCAAAGTGCTTTACAGCTACATAAAATCACAAGAAGGCAATAAAACCATTAAAAAGGAATAAAAAAAAAATAAAAGAAAGAAATTTAAAACCCATTAAAACAATCATTAAGTAATTAAAAAGTGAAGAGTGCAGATAAAATACTTTCAGGTGTCATATGCACAGCTAAATAGAACTGTTTTCAGCCTGGATTTAAACATTGTCAGAGTTGAGGCCTGTCTCACATCTTCTGGAAGACTGTTCCAGATTTTAGGGGCATAAAACTGAAACGCAGCCTCACCTTGTTTAGTCCTGACTCTGGGCACCAGCAGGAGACCCCTCCCTGAGGTTCTCAGAGCCCGAGTTGGTTCATATGGCTCTAACATGTCAGAGATGTACTTTGGCGCTTGACCGTGAAGAGACTTGTACACAAGCAGAGCTGTTTTAAAGTCTATTCTCTGAGCGACAGGAAGCCAGTGCAGAGACCTGAGCACTGGACTAATATGGTCGTATTTCCTGGTTCTAGTCAGGACTCGAGCAGCAGCGTTCTGGATGTACTGCAGCTGTCTTATAGCCCGTTTAGAGAGCCCAGTGAGCAGGCCGTTACAGTAGTCTAACCTGCTGGAGACAAACGCATGGATCAGTCTCTCTAAGTCTGGTTTAGACACTATTCCTTTGATTCTGGCAATGTTTTTTAGATGGTAAAAAGCTGCTGATGTTACAGATTTAATGTGGCTGTTAAAGTTCAGGTCTGAGTCCAATATTACCCCGAGATTTCTAACTTGATAGTAAGGTTTTAGAGAGAGAGTCTCAAGGTGACTGATAACACTTTCTCTTTGTTTCTGTGGGCCACAGACAATGATTTCGGTTTTGTCTGAGTTTAGCTGGAGGAAATTGTTTTGCATCCACACACTGATCTGTTCGATGCAGCGACACAATGTATCTACAGGCCCGTGTTCTCCTGCAGTCAGTGACACGTAGATCTGAGTGTCATCTGCATAATTGTGGTAGGACACATTATAGCTGCGTATTAGCTGGCCTAGTGGAAGCATGTACAGATTGAACAATACGGGTCCCAGGATTGACCCCTGGGGAACCCCACAGGTCATAGCCATTTGGTCTGAGACACAGTTACCAATTTCAACAAAATATTTCCTGTCCTCCAGATAGGACTTGAACCAGTTTAAAGCACGACCAGAGATTCCCACCCAGACTTCTAACCTCTGTAATAAAATCGCATGGTCAACTGTGTCAAAGGCAGCACTCAGGTCCAGCAGAACTAAGACTGTGACTCTACTTGCATCTGTGTTCAGGCGGATGTCATTTGTCACCTTGATCAGAGCTGTCTCAGTGCTGTGGTGGGGCCTAAAGCCTGACTGGAAAGTATCAAAAGCATTGTTAGACAGGAGAAAGTCACTAAGCTGTTGGTATACAACTTTTTCTAGAACTTTGCCTAAGAATGGCAGGTTTGATATGGGCCGGTAGTTGTTCAGTACTGTGGCATCAAGATTGCTCTTCTTTAGAAGAGGCTTAATGACAGCAGTTTTTAAGGCATTTGGAAATGTTCCAGTCTGGAGTGAGATGTTGACTAGATGAGCAAGTTGTGGTAACAAACTGCTCAGCACAGACTTTAGGAATCTAGTGGGCAACTCATCAAGGCAGCACGTTGATGAACTCAGACTGCAGATGGTCTCTTCTACTGTTTTGTCAGTAACAGGTGTGAAATGTGTCAGCTCTAGGTGTCTAGCTGGCTGCAGAGTAGTTATTTGTGTTGTGGAAATTATTGCATTTTTAATGCCTTGAACTTTGTCATTAAAGAATATTGCAAACTCATTACACTTGGATGTAGAAATGAGTTCTAAAGGCAGTGAAACTGGAGGGTTTGTTAATCTGTTTACTGTAGCAAACAGGACACGAGAGTTGTTACTGTAGTTTTTGATGATTTCAGAAAAATAACTCTCCCTTGTTCTACGCAAAGTCTGGTTGAACACACATAGCTTTTCTTTGTAAGTCTCATAATGAACCTGGAGCTTTGACTTGCGCCATTTCCGTTCGGCTCTCCGGCACTCCCTTTTCTGTGCCCTGACCGACTCTTCTTTCCTCCATGGCGCCCTTTGCCTACTTTTAACCATTCTAACCTTGACAGGAGCAATGGTATCCAAAACATTTAAGAGACTTGATGTGTAAGAGTTCAACAGATCATCAACATCAGAACACAGGGTTTTCTCAAACCTAATCATTTCCATAAACTGTGTCCCTGTTCTGTCATTTATGAGTCTTCCCCGAACAACTGCAGACCCAGCTGGTGTTTTGGGTAAAGTAGATAGGTCGAAGAAAACACAGAAATGATCAGATAAAGCAACAACCACAACATTCACGTTTGAAATAACAACACCCCTTGAAATGAGCACATCTAGAGTGTGCCCTCTGTTGTGGGTGGGCTCAGTCACATGCTGAGTTAGACCAAACATTTCAAGGACAGCAGTGAGCTCTTTAGCTTCCTTGTTATGCGCTACGTCCACATGCACATTCAAGTCCCCTGTTATGACTAAACAGTCAAAAGCAGTGCACACAATTGAAAGTAGTTCAGTAAAATCATCAATAAAACAATTCTGTGGTGGTTTATAAATGGTGATATAAAGTATGGAAGATTGTTTTATCTCCATTTTGAATGACACATACTCAAATGACGAAAAAAACCCAAATGACAACTTGTGGGTGGGTATATTGTCCCTGAACATGGCACAAACACCCCTACCCCTCTGGTTTTCTCGTGTTTCAGACACAAAATTGAAGTGAGGTGGACTAGACTCAATCAGGACTGCATTTGCTGTGTTTTTGTCGAGCCACGTCTCAGTTAAAAACATAAAATCAAGTTAAACGACATTAGGTTGAATACTGATTCTGGTAATGTTTCAGTCCTGGTTCTGTTGGACCTCAGCGCTGCGTTTGAGACTGTAGATCACAGAATCCTGTTGCACAGGCTGGAAAACTGGGTTGGACTTTCTGGAGCGGTCCTTAACTGGTTCAGGTCCTACTTAGAAGGCCGGAGTTATTTTGTTACTATTGGCAGCTATGAATCTGAGCGAGTGGCCATGACTTGTGGAGTCCCCCAGGGGTCAATTCTTGGACCTCTTCTGTTTAACTTGTATATGCTCCCTTTGGGTCAGATATTGCAGAATTTTAACATCAATTATCACAGTTATGCAGACGATACACAACTTTATGTGTCTCTGTCACCGGACGACTGCAGCCCAGCAGACGTACTGTGTCAGTGTCTGGAGGAAGTAAACACCTGGATGAGAGATAATTTTCTACAATTAAATGAAGACAAAACTGAGATCATTCTGTTTGGTAGCAAAGAGAAGAAGGTCAGCGTTGGTAAATATCTTGAGACTCGGGACCTTATAATCACTGACCAAGTTGGTAACCTCGGAGTGTTGATAGACTCAGATCTGACTTTCAGCAGCCACATCAAAGCTGTCACCAAGGCAGCTTTTTACCACCTCAGAAATATCAACAGAATTAAAGGTTTCCTCTCCCAAAAAGACCAGGAGAAACTCATCCATGCATTCATCTCCAGTAGACTCGATTACTGTAACGCTCTTTTAACTGGACTTCCCAAAAAGAGCATTAAACATCTGCAGCTCATCCAGAACGCTGCTGCTAGAGTTTTAACCCGGACTAAGAGATCTGAACACATCACACCAGTGTTAAAATCTTTACACTGGCTTCCAGTCAGTCACAGAATAGATTTTAAAAGCCTGCTGATGGTTTACAAATCCCAGAATGGTTTAGGCCCAAAATACATCTGTGATATGTTCAGAGAATATAAACCCAGCAGAGCACTTAGATCCAAGGACACAAGCCAGCTGGTCCAGTCCAGAGTCCAAACTAAACATGGAGAAGCAGCATTTAGCTGTTATGCTGCAAATAAGTGGAACAAACTGCCACTGGAGATTAAACTTTCACCAAATGTAGACATTTTTAAATCCAGGTTAAAAACTTTTCTTTTCTCATGTGTCTATGCATGAAATATCTTTTAACTTAGCTAGACTGTTGCCTGATTTTAAATTCATTTAAATGATTTTACTTGTTTCTCTTTATATTCTTTTATGTATTTTAATGCTTCTTGCACTCCCTGCTGCAATGCTTTTATTTTACGTAAAGCACTTTGAACTGTTTGTACATGAAATGTGCTATACAAATAAATTTGATTTGATTTGATTCTCTGAAGAGCAGAGGATTGGCAGTGTTTTCTTCATACTGCTTTAAATGCCACAGGTGTCACTGGCAACAACTCAAATGTGAACCCTTCCTTACGTTAATGGTAGGCAGTATAGCCCCACTCATCCCCACCTTTGACCCTCAACAGGATTAACTGGATATGAAAACTACATGCTTTTATGTCACAGGAATAAAATAAGTCTATCAGTAAACCCTACCAGACACCTTTTGCAAAGTTGGAAAAGTCAACCAATGTGTTGCTCTTTTACTACCTTTTGAAGCCAATTTGTTTGGGGCCATACCGCTGGTGCTGTGACCAAGTCCTGAAAACCATAGCCAACAGCAATCTACAGTAGAATGTCACAATGCAACCACATTAGGCCCACTGCGTACATAGGTTTTTAAAGCCATCTCTAGATCGTCAGTCTCTGATATATATATATATATATATATATATATATATATATATATATATATATATATATATATATATATGGTGAGCCTGTCCCGGACGTGCTTAACTGAGGAACGTGTTATTCTCCAAATGTTTATGTTTGACCATTGTTCATCTCCTATCTAGACACATTGAACCTGACACTCTTCCGAACCTCTGTTAAGTGTCAGATACTACAACAATCCAAGTTTTTTTTACGCCACTCTGCACCACTCTTTGACCTCCACTGGCTACCCTTGACTAAAACAGAACTTTGTCTGTGCTTGTCCTGTTGGATCTCAGTGCTGCATTTGACACCCTTGATCACAGCATTCTGTTACAGAGACTTGAACATGTTATTGGGATTAAAGAAACAACATTAGACTGGTTTAAGTCACATATATCTGATAGATTCCAGTTTATTCTAAATAAACAATCTTCCTCACACACCAGAGTAAGACTTGGAGTTCCTCAGGGTTCTGTGGTTGGACCGATTCTTTTCACTTTATACATGCTTCCATTAGGTAACATTATTAGACAACATGGCATAAAGTTCCATTGCTATGCTGATGACACTCAGCTGTACTTATCTATGAAACCAGATGAACCCAATTGGTTGGTCAGACTACAAGCATGTCGTAAAGACCTGGGGCCTCATTTACAAAGACTTGTGTGGATTTCCTACTGAAACATGGCGTACGCTCAAACTCAAATGACCTCCAACGTCAGATGTACGAATCTGTGCGCACGCAACAATCCAAGCACATTTCCTTTGTACATCCCAATCAACGTGAAATTGAGCGCACATGTCGGAGCACCTGACTCCTCCCTGTCCACGCCCCTACTTAAATACACAAATCATATTTACATGAGCCCTGCACCTGCGATTTCCCTCACTGTACGATTAGAAAATAAAGAAAAAAGAATGAATAAGACGGGAAAAAAGAAGAACTTCACGGAAAGCGAGATCTCGGTGCTACTTTCTGAAGTGGAGGCGCACAAAAATGTGTTCTTTGGCACGCTGTCCTCCAGCATGAGCAGCAAACTAAGAGGAGTGGGTGGGAGAGCCTGAGGCTGTCAATGCTGGGGGGTCTGAGAAGCCTCACAAGCAGAGGTGAAGAAGAAGTGGTCCCACATTAAGGTGGATGTGAAGAAGAAGTGGTCCCACATTAAGGTGGATGTGAAGAAGAAGTGGTCCCACATTAAGGTGGAGGTGAAGAAGAAGTGGTCCCACATTAAGGTGGAGGTGAAGAAGAAGTGGTCCCACATTAAGGTGGATGTGAAGAAGAAGTGGTCCCACATTAAGGTGGAGGTGAAGAAGAAGTGGTCCCACATTAAGGTGGAGGTGAAGAAGAAGTGGTCCCACATTAAGGTGGAGGTGAAGAAGAAGTGGTCCCACATTAAGGTGGAGGTGAAGAAGAAGTGGTCCCACATTAAGGTGGATGTGAAGAAGAAGTGGTCCCACATTAAGGTGGAGGTGAAGCGGAGACTGGCTGCCCACCGCCGTAGTGTGGCCAAAACAGACGTGGAACCGACTCCGTTTGAACAGAGAGTCGGGGCAACTATGGGTGACGCTGCTCTCTCTGGGGTGGTGGGAACACATGAGGGCGACTGATTACCCCCAAGCTAAATACCGATGTTTTAGTGTAACTCACAACAACGTGTTCATACAGTAACGTGCAGAAGTGCGCCGGGGAAAAGGTGAGGCTGATTAAGACATTTCACACTTTAGGCACGGGGTTATTAATATATGCCCACAGAGACGATCAGGGGCTTGTTAGAAAGATCTTAAGCTGAAGTTTAACCAGGAAGAAACTAACTTTAACCACCGACTATGATGCTGTGAAGACGGGATAGAAATTGGGGGCACACATGCTCAATGCATGTCACGGGGAATAATATTAGGACAATTACAAGAATAAAGTTATTCACCAAGAAGCCAACCATCGCGCACAGTGCCACCTTGTAGTCTGTTCCCAACAATACTGTTACTCAGAATGTATGAATCGTGCGTTGAACCAGGCCACCTCGCCACAATGCTGGTTAATTGCATTTACGCATCACATATGATCTGTACATTGATCGAATGAAAATGTTTCCTGTTAACATACAAATTCATCATGTGATGGCGCTTTTATAGCAATGTGTGTGCAGTGGATAGCTCCAATTACAAAACCGGCTCTTGCTTCAAATTGAGCTTTAATGTTGGCCTGTTGGGAATTTGATATACGTGGCTGAGATCCGGATAATTATGTCCCACACGGCTGGCATGGCTCGGCTCAGGGTAGACTGGCACAGTCCCAATCGGTTGGCCAGCTGCCTCTGGAATGCCCCGGTTGGAACCCCAGTGTGCACATCACCTGTGAGCACAGGAAGCGCATGGCTCCTCGCTGTGTTGCACTCCAACGCCGGCCGCAGCTCTGCGCACAGTTCTAGGAGGATTTCCCTCAAAACGGCTAATGAGTCGCCATCATGTGCCAGCAAATCCTCTCTGTCTAGTGAACACACGCTCTCTTCGAATTGCACCATTTGCAAAGTCTTCTAATACTGCTAAAGCAGCCATTGTTTTTAATGGTATGCATTGCACCACTTTGCGCTGCTTTTATATCCGCTCGTGTAATTGCAGACACACGTGCGTTAATTGTTTATCAGTATTAATTGTTCATCTATCTCAAATGTGCACATCACTGTCTGAGGACTAATTGTTTTCACATTTATTTATTATAACAGTTTCCCAACATCACCTTAGGTGTCGCCAAAGAATCAACAGCTGTAGAAAAGTGCGTCCGCCAGCCCTGAAGTTGGCGTGAGGCACCGCACATTTCCACGGTCATTTCGCTCTTGATACATCTGATCGTTGACGTGAAAAAGAGCGTACGCCACTATTTTGTGCGTACGCACCCCTTGTACATGAGGCCCCTGATGACTCAGAACTGTCTGCTTCTAAATTCAGACAAAACTGAAGTAAGGCAAGGCAAGGCAAGGCATCTTTATTTATATAGCGCATTTCATACCACAGGCAACTCAATGTGCTTTACATAAAGACAAGGCATTTAAAAGAACAGCATAAAGCAGCATAAAAACAAGCAATTTAAAGAGAAAAAATAAATAAATAAAAAATAGAATAAAAATTAAAGCAATTAAAGAAGAGGGGAAAAAGAAATATATAAACTCAACCATAAGCACACGGAAAGAGAAATGTTTTTAACCTGGATTTAAAAGTGCTTACAGTTGTGGCTGATTTCAGTTCTGCTGGTAGTTTGTTCCAGTTGTGTGCAGCATAACAGCTAAAAGCTGCTTCACCGTGTCTAGTTTGAACTCTGGGCTCCACTATCTGACCTGAGTCAGTAGATCTCAGAGCTCTGCTGGGTTTATACTCTGCTAGCATGTCATTCATGTATTCTGGACCTAAACCATTCTGTGATTTGTAGACGAGCAGCAGAACTTTAAAATCTATTCTGTATCTGACCGGGAGCCAATGTAAAGACTTGAGAACTGGGGTGATGTGATGTGATCTCTTTGTTCTGGTTAAAACTCGGGCTGCAGCGTTCTGAATGAGCTCCAGCTGTTTGAGACTCTTTTGGGGGAGTCCAGTCAGAAGACCGTTACAGTAGTCCAGTCTGCTGGAGATGAAAGCATGAATCAGCTTCTCCTGATCTGTTTGGGACATGAAACCCTTAATTCTGGATATGTTCTTAAGTTGATAAAAGGCTGATTTGGTGACTGATTTGATATGATTTTTGAAGGTCAGGTCTGAGTCTATCAGCACGCCGAGGTTCCGGACTTGGTGTTTAGTTTCTAGAGACAGTGACTCAAGATGTTTACTGACAGCAAACCTCTTCTCTTTGTTGCCAAACACAATGACCTCAGTTTTTTTCTTGATTTAACTGAAGGAAATTTAGGTTCATCCACTTTTTGACTTGCTCTAAGCAGTCGCACAATAACTCTATAGGACTGCAGTCATCTGGAGACAGTGCCAGATATATCTGTGTGTCATCTGCATAGCTGTGGTAGTTGACTTTAGAGTTCTTCAGAATTTGACCCAGAGGCAGCATGTATAGAGTGAACAGAAGGGGTCCAAGAACTGACCCTTGAGGAACTCCACATGTTATAGCCACTCGATCAGATTGATTACTTCCAATAGTCACAAAATAACTCCGCTCCTCCAAGTAGGACCTGAACCATTCTAGGACTGTCCCGCTGAGTCCTGCCCAGGTTTCCAACCTGTTCAGCAGTATACTGTGATCCACAGTGTCAAATGCAGCAATGAGATCCAACAATACCAGAACTGACACCTTGCCTGAGTCAGTGTTCAACCTTATGTCATTTAACACTTTAATAAGAGCCGTTTCTGAACTGTGGTGAGGTCGGAAGCCTGACTGAAATTTGTCAAGGAGTCCACTGGAGTTCAAGAAGTTACTGAGTTGATTAAAAACCACTTTCTCAACAATCTTGGTTATGAAAGGAAGATTTGAGATGGGTCTGTAGTTGGTTAAAATGGAAGCATCCAATGTTGTCTTTTTTAGGAGTGGCTTGATGGCAGCTACTTTTAAGGGTTTAGGAAACGTGCCTGATTGAAGTGAGCAGTTTATTATTTGCTGCAAATCTGTTTGGACAGAGCTTACAATAGTTTTAAAGAAGTCAGATGGCATTGTGTCAAGATAGGATGTTGATGGTTTAAGATGCTGGACTGTTTCTTCTATGGTTTTTTGGTCAACTGTATTGAATTCTGACATCATAGTTGATTGATTCCTAGGTGGTTTTAAGGTTTGCGTCATTTTATTATTTTTCTCATTTATGTTGATATTTAGCCTTATAGATTTGATTTTTTTTCATTGAAAAAACAAGCATATTCATTGCATTTTTCTGTGGAACAGACTTCTGAAACTATCTGTTTTGGGGGGGTTGTCAGCTTATTAACCATAGCAAACAGAGCACGAGTGTTGTTGATGTTCTTATTAATCATTTCAGATAAGTGTTGCTGTCTAGCGCGGAGTAACCCGTGGTTAAAATTACAAAGACTTTGTTTGTAGAGGTCATGGTGAATTTGAGGTTTAGTTTTTCTCCATTTACGCTCTGCTTTCCTGCATTCTGTTTTCAAGGCCTTTACCATAATAGTGTTCCTCCATGGTGTTCGCTTTCTGCTCAAGATCATCTTATTTTTAACAGGTGCAACAGTATCCATGACATTTGAGATTTTCAAGTTAAAGTTATCTAAGAGTTCATCAACTGTCTCTGCACTCGCAGTTGATGCCATAGCTATAACTTCCATAAAAATTAGCACTGGTATTCTCATTCATGTAACTTTTTCTAACAGACACACAGGTTAACTGAATGTTTGGAGTTAACTGTAAGTCAGAGAACACACAGAAATGATCAGAGAGCGCCAAGTCCTTGATATCAACAGAAGAAATGTCAACACCTTTAGAGATAACCAGATCCAGTGTGTGGCCTCGAGTATGTGTGGGTCCATTCACATGTTGAAGGAGGCCAAAAGTGTCAAGTAGAGAGCAGAGTTCTTTGGCATTATTGTCCATGTTATTGTCCATGTGAATGTTAAAATCCCCAGTTATGATAAAAAAGTTATAGTCAGTGCAGATCACTGACAGCAGTTCAGCAAACTCATCAAAGAAAGTTCCTGGGTATCTTGGTTGTCTATAAATGATTAGGAAGATAACTTTTGGATCCCCCTTTACTAAAAAACAGAGATATTCAAAAGAGCTAAAATCACCAAGTAAAATTTCTTTGCACTGAAAGACTGATTTAAAAATGGCGGCAACTCCCCCGCCCTTCTTACCACTTCGACACTTATTGATAAAACTGAAATTTGTTGGTGCGGCCTCATTGAGAATGGTATCACAGCTACATTCAGTCAGCCATGTTTCACTAAGAAATAAAAAGTCTAGATTATAGGTCATGATCATGTCATTTACTAAGAGGGATTTGTTGGCTAGTGATCTGATATTGAGTAGGGCTAATCTCGTGGAGACAACAGGTGATACTGGTGTGTTTCGGGGTTGACACACTATATTCAATAGATTGGTAGATTTAACTGAACCTTTTTTATTTCTCACCAGTTTGACCACTTTTCTGTTACCTGTCATCACAGGGATTGAAAAGGCTTTCTGAACTCCATAGGGCCCTGACTTTATCTGGGGAAGAGCATTCTTGATATCAGTATTACAGCCTGGACCCGGCACATATCAGTCAGACTCACAGATATGATGATTCAGATGAGGTGGGGGGGCTTGGTCACTTCTGTTTGAGGGTTGTTTCCAACGTGATGGACATGGTGGAATGGGAGGGGCTGGATGAGGTGGGATGTTAGGGGGGAAGAATATGGGATTTTGGCGTGGTGTCAATTGTATTCCAATATTGAGAAAGCTCTTCATCCTGTCCGGGAAATCCAGAAGTGAGGAGTCCAGACTGAGTGGAGACTGCTGGGGGCTGGGTGGGGTCCGGGGGGGGCGAAGGCTGGGGGTTTCCCACTGGGGCTGGGGGAGACTCCGCCTGTTGGACTGCCGGGGCTGGTGAAGACTCCACTTGTTGGGCTGTTGGGGCTGGTGAAGACTCCTTATCTTGGGGTGAGGATGATGACGTTGCAGACTCCTTATCTTGGGGTGAGGATGATGACGTTGCAGGTTCTTTCTGGATCCGCTGCCCTCCATGGTCAGTCCTTGTCTCAGCGCCCTCACCAGAGCATTGTCCTATCTGTCGTTTTGGATCGTTTTGTCCTGTCTCGTCCTTGATAGGGGCTGCTGGTGTGTGACGCAGAGAGTAAAAAATATTGGAGCTTAGCAACTGAACTCCTGACTTGTTAAGGTGAAATCCATCTGCCTTAAAGAGGTGTCTGCGTCCCCAAAAGATGTTGAAATTGTCAATAAAATTCATTGAATGAGCAGCACACATGTCTTTGAGCCATCTGTTTAGCATCATCAGTCTGCTGAATCTCTCATCTCCTTTCCAAACTGTTGGTAGAGGTCCACTGAAAAACACCTCTGTACTTGTGCATCGAACTTTGTTTACCAGGTCCATAAAGTCTTGTTTTAATACCTCCGATTGTTGCTTCACAACATCAAGGGCTCCTGTGTGTATGATGAGAGATTTCAGTGTCGGATGCTCAGCAACAATGTCCAGGATCTTCTTTGAGATATCAGACACCATGTCGTTACTAAAACAGAGTATTTTGGTCTTTTTCTTGCTGCAAAAACGTTTTATCTCATTCACAGCTCCGTCACCCACTATCAGAGTTTGAGGCCCAGTGGTTAGCTCTTTCTGTGGCCTTTTAGCATATAATTTAGCCTCATACCTTTCTCCGGTCTTGGGAGATGAGCGTTCTTTTGGAGAGTCAGGATTTTGAGAAAGTGGAGCAAATGTGTTCTCTAGCAGAATTCCTGTGTCTTGTGGCAATTTACTCCTGGTTTTGGTGGTGGTCTCGGCCCATCGTTGCTTTTTCTTTGGTATCGGGGTAGAGACATTCCTGTGTGATAGTGCAGGCCACTCGGAGTCATTGTTGGTCTCCAGGTGTTGGGTTCTGCCTGATAACCGTCTTCCCACATCTGAGGGAGGCGATTTGTAGTGTTTTGGCTTAGCACCAAGGGAGTTCCAGGGAGGACTGGTTGAATATTTTCCATTTACACCAGGCTCCTGCCGTGTCTCGGTGGTGCCAGTTAGCTTTCTGTTAGCCTGCTCCCTTTCAGTGTTTTGGGATACTGGCAGAGTAGTTTCATTCCCATATTGTCCATTTATCTCCACGTTCACTTCAAGCCGATACATTTTTGTTTCCAGTATTGCTATCTTCTGGAGTAGCTTGTGGTAATCGTCAGTGGAAAAGGGAGGCATCTTGCTGCTAATTAGCTTCAGTTAGCTGAGCTCCTCCAAAAGCAGGAAGCTGCAACGGAATTTCCACACGACAGTTTCCAGATGACTTTTTGATAAAAATGATTAAAAAAGTCTTGGTTCACTTAAAAGAAAAAGAATAAAATTATATCCAAGACTTGTGGAAAGAAATAAAATGATTTAAAAGCAAATGAAGCAATAAGCAGAAGGAGGAAGCAGAGACACGTCTGCACTCTTCAGAAGCAGGAAGCTGTAGATAGATAGCTAGATAGATAGATAGATAGATAGATAGAATTTTTTTAAAATTTTAAAACAAACCTTTATTTCAATGTTCTATGTACTCTGTGTACATTTTTCTAACTAAAAATAAAACACAGAAAAACACACAAAACAAACAAACAAAAAACAGCAAGAATAAAAACAACCAATCAAGTTAAAGGTTCAGGATCAGAGAGTTTTCTCTGACTGAACACAGGACATCCCTCACACCCCAAAGCTTTTCAAACTCGTCTGTTTGTTTGGTGAGTTTATAAAAACTAAACTCCACTCTGAGCCGAGCTGCTAGCAGCCCAGTCATCATGGACACCACGTCCTCTGACCTCTCACTCTATTCCTCCTGGTTTTCCAGATGGCAAACTTTGCTGTTCCTGAAATGAAATCAATCAACTGAAGTACAGCCTTCCTCCTTTCACAATAATGTGGCCCAAAGATGAACAGGCTGAAGGAGAAACCCTCACCTAACCTCCGAAACCACCTCTGCAGCTGTCTGAACAGCGCCTCCAGTCTGGGACATTGGACAAAGAGGTGGTAGACTGTCTCTGACTGAGGGCAGAAAGGACAGCCATCCCCTGTGCCAGGATCGAGGTGCACCAGATACCTGTTTGTAGCTATGGCCCCATGTACATTCCTCCACTGGAGGTCTCCTCTCCGTTTGTCGACAGGAGGTTTGTACAGGGACCGCCAACAGCCTCCTGGGGAAGGTCTCATGCCAAAAAACTCTGTCCACTTTGACGCCTTTAAACCTACCAGGGTGCGCAGGTTCCCAACTTTAATGCTGAGGAGATTGAGTCTGTTAGGAAGAAGGACCTCTAAGTCTGCAGACTCTGAGGTCTTCAGAGACAGCAGGCCGTCCTCCTCAGGCTGCCACTGTCCCACTGCTGGAGAGACAGCCAAGGAAGGAAAGACATATTCACACTCCTGGTCCCATAGATTAGATGAAGAGGGATCTTGAACAAAACCTCTGAAACCTCCAGGCAGGCAAGCACAGACCTCTTCTACCAGGCGGAGTAGTACCCTATTAGACTTGATGTTGAGCAGGTCAGCGAGATGAGGGATGGATGTCTTCACCAGATGGCCCAGCTTCACAATTCCTGCTTCTCTCAGTCTGGACCTCAGGCTGGCAGAAGATAAGACTTGGGAGGCGATAAAACTATTCCCAATGAGCGGTTCTTCAAAGAGCCACATCCCTGGTGTTGTTGTTGCTTTACGTCTTGATGTTAAAACCTGCCAAGCCTGTAACACTGACTGGTAGAAGGGTGTAAGACCAGTCAGATCCACCAACTGGGGCTGAAGCAGGAACAGATGTTTATCATACCCCAGTCGTCCAGCCTTCCTCAGCAACAAAGAAGCTGTGTCTACCCATGGCAGGCCAAAACTGTACAAGAGTCTTTGAGCTGTCTGTAGCCTGAAAGCTGTGACACGAGATGCAATGTCCACCAGTCCCTGTCCTCCCTCTTGTACTGGCAGGTACAGTACTGCTGACCGTAGCCAGTGCTTCCCTGACCAAAAAAAGTCCACAATTGCTCTCTGGATTTCTTCAATCAGGCCCCTCGGTGATAGCCTGGGTGCCAGCCGAACTTAGACCCGCCCATAAAATTTTTGGTCGGGAAGTTCGGTCTGGCTCTGCTCAGTTGGGAAATCTCTATGCTCGACATCAAAACAGTCGACCCAATTAGATTGCCGGGGCGGGCTTTATACGATGATGGACAGATGATCAACAGGGACATTATCGACTACGTCACTACAGAGCGCTTGGTTTGAATTCGTTTGAAACAAACATGGCTGCCGCTGGAGAGCTAGGGTGTGTAGATTCTGCCATCAAGTCTGTTCTACAGGATCTCCACATTGCATTCATTTTGAAAGACGAACAGAGGAATGCGATAAAGGCTTTTATCGATAGAAAAGATGTTTTTGCCGTCCTTCCTACAACAAGTGTGTGTCGCTTAATCTACGTCACATACTACGTTGCTCTGATTGGTTGTAGGTCTATCCAATTGAGTGAAGAGGCATTTTCTCTCCTGGTTCGGTTGAAACACGCCCCATACTCAAAACTCTATCCAGCGGTATCAGACTCACATTCTGACTAGAATCGTGAGTATGACGTAGTCAGGCTACCTCGGTGATGGTAGGACTGTCAGTTTGTGCCAAAGGGCCGAGGTGACCAAATTATTGACAATCAGGACCCTTCCCCTGTAGGAAAGCTGAGGTAGCAGCCATTTCCATTTAGACAGTCTGGCACACACTTTCTCCATAGCACCCTCCCAGTTCTTGCTTTGAAACTCCTCTGTCCCCAGAAACACACCTTGGACCTTTGGTCCCTGTCTTCCCCAGCTGAGGTGTCCTGGTAGCCTTGGTGTTTCCTTGTCTATCCACTGACCAACCAAGAGAGCATCACTCTTCTCCCAGTTTACTTTTGAATAGGATGCTCTCTGATAGAGATCTAAACTATTGGTCAGGTGGTTGACATCTCCCTGATCTCTAATAAAAACACTGATATCATCAGCATATGCTGACACTACCAGCGGGGGCCGCTGAGGTATACCTGATAGTAAAATTCTAGAAAGTCTAGACCTCAACCTGTTCAAAAGAGGTGGCTAGGGAATATAACTGTCCAGAAATAGGACATCCCTGTTTGATTCCTCTTTTAACCTTAATTGGACAGCTCAAAACACCCCCCACCTTCACCAAACAACAAAAATCTGTGTACAACAAACTCAGCAGTGACAAAAAATCATCCCCAAAACCAAAAGCCCTTAAGGTGGAAAAAAGATAACTTTGATCAACCCTGTCAAACGCCTTCTCGTGATCTAAAGAAATCACCCCAACATCAACATTGTACACCTTACAAAAATCAAACAAGTCCCTCATCAAGAAATGATTCTCCATGATGGATCTGTCCGGGACACAGTACGACTGGTCTCTGTGGACGACCAGGTCTGGGCTATTTTTTAGCCTGTTGGCAAGCACCTTCGAAAGAAGTTTGTAGTCAGTGCATAGCAGCGCCACAGGCCTCCAGTTCTTTGAAAGAGCCAGGTCTCCTTTCTTTGGGATCAAAGAAAGTACTGCGTTCCTACAAGATGTTGTCAACAATCCTTTGAGAGTGCACTCCTGTAGAACCTCCCACAGGTCAGCACCTAAACATCTCCAGAACCGTTTGTAAAAATCTGCAGGGAGTCCATCCAGTCCTGGAGCCCGACCAGAGGCCATCTGTCCCACTGCAGCAGTGAGTTCTTCCATGGAAATATGAGCACCCAGGGCGGCTCTATCCTCGCAGCTCAGCTGAGGAAGTCCCTGCAGCAGCTCGTCCCGGCATTCCCTGCTACAGTCCTCTGCCCGGAAGAGGGTACTGTAAAAATCCTCAGCGTGCCCCCTCATCTCTCCCTGCTCAGTGGTTACTGTCTGTCAGGTTCAAATACCTACAAATTCATAAAGAAGAGAGAGAGACGTTTAGGATTTTTTATACTCATGAGGAGAGCTGATGAGGAGACAGCTTTTCACAGCTTCTTCCTGATCACTCTGCTGTTTCCTCATGCCTCCTCCATTTTATTCAGAAGTGGGTGTGTACAACAGCTCTCAAAAGAGAGGAAAGGGGGATCCAGTTTCAGGCCGCATTCCTAACAGTGGAATTTACGACCTTCACACAAATGAGCAAAGCACAACTTTGCTTAAAACTCTTAATCAATACAAAAGACAGAGTATATATGGGATAACTAACATAAAATGTATTTACAACTCAACACTGTCCCATCAGGAAGGCGGAGACAGACCATCTGTTTAGTCCGTGAGACGGACCTCTCCAGATTAAAGAAAGAGGTAGGAGCATCCATCTCCCTGACACTAGTGAACCGTGACCTCAACAAAACCCCCTTCACCCTTTCCCGTAAAAAAGTGCTCAGTTCCTGTCTCTTTTGTTTCAATGAGTGACTCTCTGTGTTGTTGTGCGTGCAAAAATTGTTTTCCAGGTCCCTGATTTCTTCTTCTAAGTGTTGTATGGCTCGTTTAACTCGTATGGTTGAATGGCTGGTGTACTGCTGACAGAAAACTCTGATGTGTGCTTTCCCAACCTCCCACCACTGATTAAGAGACTCAAAGTCCCCCTTCCTCCCTCTCCAGACTCCCCAGAAAACCTCAAATCTTTGACAAAAATCAGTGTCCTGAAGGAGCTTTATGTTGAAATGCCAGTAAGAGCTGCATTTGGGTGTTTGTGAAATATGAAAGTCAAAAGTGACTAAGTGATGATCGGTGAAACCAGCCGGGTAAATAAAACTGTTCAGTAATCTATTGCTTAAAACGTGTGACATGTAAACCCTGTCCAGCCTGGCTGCACTCATAGCCCCATCCACCACCTTCACCCACGTGTACTGCTTTGTGTGAGGATGTTTAACCCTCCATACATCCACCACACCCAGCTCTGCTCCCAGCAGAGATAATTCTGCAGCAGACTGTAGTTAAGGCTCCTGCCCTGTCCTGTGAAGTCTGTGGTGCAGTTCCAGTCCCCCCCCCCCCCCATGACCACACACTCATCTTGAGCACACTGCTTCACAAACACAGAGATCCTCTGAAACAGGTCCAGTCTGTCTGAGCCCTGATTGGGAGCATAAACATTTATCAGACAGAAGGTGAAACCCTGAATCTCTGCTTTAACAGCTAAAGCCCTGCCTGCAACGATCTCTGTGGTAGAGGTGATTCTGACGTCCAGCCCTGGAGAAAACAGGGTGGCCACACCTGCAGACAGGTTGGTGCCATGAGACAGAGTGTGCAGGCCTCTCCACCCCAGACCCCAGTCTACCTCGTTATCTATAGTACTGTGTGTCTCCTGTAAGAAGATTATGTCTAGTTTCTTTTGAGAAAACATATCTGAAACTAGCGCCCTCTTGTGTTGATCCCTCCCACCGTTGATATTTAAAAATGCTACCCTCAGCTTATTCAATAGAGGCAGAAGAGAGGTGAAAAGAAACGGTAGAGAGAGCAGTAAGAGTATAAAGTTGTGTGCCACATTCATCATCGTCTTTATCTTATCTTTCTTAATCCTTTTCTTGTTTTGAGTCTTAGCATCTTTCTGATAGAAGTCATGTGTTTTTTTAGACAAAAACGTTTCTTTTCATCAAGGTTGTTGACTCCAACAACTTTCTGTAACGTTCGTGCACTTTTTAAAAACTTTTCTGGAACTGAGAAATAATCAGTCACCTTCACAGACTGCCCAAAGGTTTCATCAAGGAAAGCGTTAATGTCCTCCAGAGTGTGAAGAGCTCCACTCAATGACTGTGAATCTGCTACAGACACACAGTCAGAGTCTGACTCACACTCCATCCCCTCCTCATCTTCCTCACCAACACTCTGTGACACACCTGTCTGCCCACTCCTCACCTGTACACCAGCAGTCTGACTTTGGTCAGATCCAGCTGCCTGCCCTCCCCAGCTGTTTCCCCCACTGACCTCCTCTACTCCTGCTGCCTGTACCTGATCTACTCCTGCTGCCTGTACCTCTACTCCTGCTGCCTGTACCTGATCTACTCCTGCTGCCTGTACCTCTACTCCTGCTGCCTGTACCTGATCTACTCCTGCTGCCTGTACCTCTACTCCTGCTGCCTGTACCTCTACTCCTGCTGCCTGTACCTGATCTACTCCTGCTGCCTGTACCTCTACTCCTGCTGCCTGTACCTGATCTACTCCTGCTGCCTGTACCTCTACTGCTGCTGCCTGTACCTCTACTCCTGCTGCCTGTACCTGATCTACTCCTGCTGCCTGTACCGGATCTACTCCTGCTGCCTGTACCTCTACTCCTGCTGCCTGTACCTGATCTACTCCAGCTGCCTGTATCTCCTCTGCTGTCTGAGCCTCCTCTGCTTTTTCAGTTTCTCCTGTTTTTGCCTCTGAACCAGCCAAACCAGTGCTTAATTTGTAAATCATAAGGTGCCGGAACGCAAAGTACATATGACAGCTCAGGGATGACGAAACGCTTACAGGTCCCGGAACGTATACAGAAAAGGTGCTGAAAACAACATGAAAATGTCCACTTGAAACGCTGTGGGACTTATGTGGGAGAATAATGTCATGACATTCTCTTGACATCTGGCCTAGTTACATCCTGTGCCTTGTTGACTGGTTCATATGAATATTGTTGATAGTTAGAATGAGCGTGTTTATGATAAACTGCGAAAGCTAGGCGCCTCCAGAGAGGGCCACGTACACTTGTTATGATAAAACGGTATAAAAGGGTGTCACAAAATGAGCTCGTCGGACATTTTGTACATTCTGTATGCATATTTGCTGTGACAGTTTGTTCAATAAACTCCCCAATGGACGGCTGACCGACGCGTGATTCGACTCATTTTCTCCACAACATAATGGTGACCCCGAATTCGTGAGATTTTGCATCTGGATCCCGGCGGAGCGTGTCCTTGTGCCCCGACAACCGACATCAGCTGTAACAAGCCGGCAGGTTGGATGTTTTTCCTACCATTACGCAGCTGATTTCTGTTAGTGGAGCACGGCTGACCGCTTTTGTCCGGCTTCCCCAAATTTAAAAGAACACAGGAGAGAGTACGGATTCTGCATCGGTAAGCACTTCATTGTTTACCTCTGCGCAGGGGGGCTGTTGAAATTGTTTGAAATTGTGGGCCAAGGGGAGCCAAATGTTTGAATTAAGATAAAATTGGGTGAACAGCAGCTTATGTGAGTTGTAAAGCAGACAGCTGTGAGCAGCTGGTCTTGCTTGTGTTGTTGTATTTTGTTTTTGTGGTAATTAAGAAGGGCTAGTCGCCGGCTCCGGCAATTTGTGAATCGGGTGAGACCTCAGTATAAAGACATTTTTCTTTAGAAGAAATTTCAAATTCGTTTATGAATTGGCCACAGGAGATTATATTAAAGAGGTCACAGCTGATAAAGTACACGTCAGCGTTTGTTGCATTGGTCAAGAAACCATATCACAAGGCTTGTAGAGAAAACACATTTTGTATTTCATATATTGCCGACGCCAACATCTCCTGAAAAATTAAAAGTCTAAATGAAAGAAATTGATAATTTAAAACTGTGAAGATTTGAACGGTGACTGACACAAAACTTTGATCGACTGACTTGGTGTGAGTGTGTGTGACCGGTCTTCGTTTGTCTGTCAATGTGTGTGAAATCCTGCTGTTTTATGTGAATATAGAATGAAGAAAAGAAAAAAGTTATTTTGTGTGATAAACCAAGGTTCTAACCTAACTCATCTCATCCCTTGACTTTTGAGTATTTTAGTCATTTTGGGTTAACACATAGAGTTAACACAACGTCTTACTTATAATCTTAGGCCAAATAAAAATTAAGTGAGTGCAGAGACACTCAGATTTGCTTCATGGTTATAATTTGCTTCATTGTTATAGTTGCCGCATTGATAGTTTGTTGAAATAAGGTGTTGTTACAGTGAAGAGCTGTGATTTTTAAATGCTGTGTGTTTATTTCTTTAAGATTCTGTATTTTCGTTGAGTGCATCTTGTTACTATTGAATTATTGAATACTGCTGTGATTGGTGTTAAGTTTCTAAAGTTCTAGTTTCAACAGGCTAGTGAAGGTGTTTGGCTTTCAGGGGGACAGAGAGTGCTGCGCGTTCACGCTGCCTGTGTGAAGGTGCGCCGCTTGTCCTTGACATTTTTCTGCTGCTTCAAATGTTCGTGTGTGATCACATTTTCTTTCCTTGTTGTTTTCCAGGACACTTTATGGTTGAACTGTAATAATTATTAGTTTTCCTTAGGTAATGTGCTAATTGCAGAGTTGTTATCAGTCGAGTAAATGTTGGTTTCGCAATTCCTAAGGGAGAGTTTCTGTCCTTAGGCCATTGATTCATCACGTCATTGACGTGAATGTTGACATTACTGATAAAGAAAGTTTTCGCTTATGCATTGTTTCTGTATCTTTTGGTCTGTATTTTCCTTGTCCACAGCGTGTTAAATTGTATTTCTTTCTCTTTCTTAACAAACGTCATTTTGAGGTGAAGAATAGTGCCATTGGTATTTCTCCCTGTCCACTGCTGGACAGATTGTATTTCTTCCTCTTTCTTAACTTGTTACAAAAGTGTGACAAACGCCATTTTGAGTTGGGGTGTGGTTCAATTGTTATGTTTGGGAGGAGTTAATAACAGCCTAGGAAGTAGACGTAATGGTGTGTTCATATTTTATTGGTTAGAATTCACGTGGTTCATTGGAGGCAGGCTTAGAGGTGTGTTCATATTTGATTGGTTAGAAGTCACGTGTCCCAGACGTGGTTCATTGGTATGGCAAGCCTACAGTGCCACATTGCGCATCTAAGTATCACGTTAAGATTGCAATTCACCCGCTAAAAGCGCCCGTTTTCCCGAATTTTCGCCCGTTTTTTACGTCCGCAATGATGGTTCCGCCCGCTTTTTACGTCCGCAATGATGGTTCCTAGACAACGCGCGTCGCGGACGCGCGTTGTCTAGGTAACGACGCGCGTAAAAAACGCGCGTATTGACCTGACAATACGCGCGTTCAAGACGTGCGTTTTCCTAATATGATAATAATGTCCTTCCTTCTTTTCCGACAGCCAATGCATTTGACGTGGTTACGGCCAATCGCTGATCAAGGCAGCCAGACCAAGATAGTTCAGCACAGATCTGCTTTGTGGAAAACTCTGCACAGCTCTCTGTGTGGCAATGTTGCCAAAGTTCACTGCATTGTCGTTTCACAAAGCTTTAATTTTAGGAATACAACTCCTACACATGCACTTCGCTGTTATTTTGAATCCATTTCCATGCATGTGTTCGTGTAAAAGTGTTTTCCATCGACATACATTGCCGACTAATGTTTTCTGCGTTATACTTGCTACCGGGAGTAGTTCCTCTCAACACAACAAAGTGGTGGCTCAGCGGTTAGAGTGACTGCTTAGCATAGGAAGGGAGCCGATCTTTGAGCCCGTCAGCGCAAGTGAAAAGACGCAGAAAATATAGATTAATGAAATATCAGACATTTTTCCATGCAGCTATATTCAGACGATATCTCTGTGCATTATGGAAGATTTTGAATCTTATGTCAATGGAATCACCTGCCGCGAGTTAGATTCGAGCCAGATATGTGCCTGACAGAGCTGTGATGCGTCCTCGCGATCAGAAATCCAATCGCGACTTCTGATCATTGTATTAATTAATACTTATTTTGTGTATTACTTAGAACATGGCTTTAGCTTTAGGGTTAAATGCCCCCAATGACCAATAATGCTTATCTGTTTATTGTTGTTATAATAACAATAACAATAGCCATAATGATAATGTGTGCCTGATACCTTAGCAGTGTCACGTCATTGTATTGATTCATACTTATAATTTTGTGTTTATTATGAAGAACATTGCTTTGGATTTAATATCAAATGCCCCCCCTAATGACTTGTCATGTTTATTTCTGTTTCTGTATAATAATAATAACAATAAAGTGTCTTCAAAGACTGTGGGAGCTGGTATATGGAGTAATATGGAGCTTTTTTGATGATGTACAGGCTGAGTCTTAAATTTTGGTACAATCAGATCTAATGTAGATGAACAAAATGTAAAAACAACAAATATTTAAGAATCAAGAAGAATAAAGAATCTTTATTGCCATTATACAAGATAATGAAATCTCCTTCAGACTCACGGTTAAAAGGCACACTTTGAAGTGAAACTATACACACAAGTAAAACAACTGTACACTAAGTAAAAAAAACTGTACAGAAAAAATATATACATACTATAGCACACAATATACAATATTTACAAGAGAAACAGATTTATTTTGCTGGCCTCTGTTCTGCCAGCCACTCTTCCAGAGTTTTGCCGTTCGAGGCACGTGAACAAAATGTCTTATTGCCGTGACGACTGTGCCCGAACTCTTTTGTTTTGGGGTGCCCACACTGGCTGCAGGTGTTGTAGCCCATTCCTCTGACGTATTTCCTTTTCTGGACTCCACTCTCCTCCTCAAGAGCCCGCCGGCGCCTGTTCCTCTCTGTGAACCGGGACACAGGAGCAGCAGGGGGCAGAATAGGAGGAGCTGGGCCTGCACTGGGTGTTGAGGCACCAGGCGCTGTCAGCATTATGAACTGCACGGGCTGTGCAGTGTCTGGTGCCGTGGAGGTGGGTAAAATTGATTGCACCCTGGTGGCAGCAGCGGGCCGTCGGCCTGGCCGCAGAACAGGAGCCTGTCCTTCCAGATTTGGAGGGAGGACAAACTCATGCCTGGGGCCAGATGTGGAGGGAAGGAGCCCCAGCTTCTCCTTGGGTGGTGGAAGCTGGTCGGGTGCCAGAGGAATCGGGTTGGTTGCAGTCATTCCCTGAGAAAGGACACTCTTCTCCTGGCTCTTCTGTCGTCGTTGAAACCTGAGAGAAGACCAGTTTTGTTAGATATGTATTCATTAGAGAACTCTTCAGTCAATTTGAGGTGAATAATGTGCCTGACCTACCATTGAATGAGTGTCCTCTGATTTAGCTCAAAGAGCTGGATCATGGTCTCAGCCAGAACCCGCGGACTGTTGAGCACTAGGTCCCGGATGTGGTGGTAGTCGCTGAGTATCTTGGTCCATCTCCAGCCTTCTTGGTGGTGGTCTTGTGCAAAGTGCACAGCCGTGTGCACATTGCCTCCACCAAGCGGCTGGTGCTGGGCCACTGTGCTGGCCCCCCAGGATGTCCAATCAAGCAGCGCTTGACACTCTCCACACCCGGCGTGACTCCAGACCGCTTAGGAGCCTTAAAACGGCCACTTGTCAGTCTGGGCTGATGACGAGGCTGGTAGTTGACCCGCTCTTTGTCGCCTTCAGGGAGAGCTGTCCACAGCTGGATGACCTGGGTCACCTGCAGTTCAGTGAGGTAAGAAGCCTCACGGAGACCCACCAGGTAACTCGCCAGATCCTGGACCTTGTCCCACCCAGCGATCCCATCTGGTCCGAAGACTGCTCCCCAATAAATGAATTGATTAATAGTAATATATATGAAATAAAATGTCATTAGATTGAAATAGCCAGTAATGTGTCTTACCTGAGAAGTGTCAGGAAGCGCTGAAGGGCCAGCGACAGCATGTTGTCCCCCGTCATGTGACGTGGACGGCAGGTCAGCAGGTGATGGAGGGGCCTGAGGTGGTGAGGCCTGAGGACTCGTCATCAGCGATGAGGGCCTGTTCTCCAGATCACGGGAGAGGTCATCCTCGTGGAGCTCAGGAACGGTGATGTCGTTGAAGGTCTCCTCTTCAAACCCCTCATCCCGTACGTCCTCATCGCTGACTGCCTCCACCAGCCTGTCCTCCTCCTCTGGGCTCTGGAGCACAGGAGTCAGTGTGTTGCCGGTCTGGCTGTACAAGTACTCCATTCCCAGCAACTCACCTACAAAAACAACACATAAAACAGAAATTCTGTATTGTGAAGAAAAATATATTAAAACACAGATGTTTTCCACAAAATAATACTTTTTAGTGTTGTCACTAAACCTTCTCACAATATGTGTGTCATATGCCACACCTGTATTTAGCTGTGCTTCACATTGCTCTGCAGCAAATACCAGTTCCTCATCATCAACCTCAGAAGTGCCTGGAGAACAAATGTTTAAACCATCAGGCCTGCTGCTAACAACACACAGAGACAAATGTACACAGGATGGTGTGTACTTACCAGAGGGGAAAAGCTGCCGTTGGGCCAAGTGTCCGGTCAGGGCTTTTGGTGGTGGTAAGGGGCACTGTGGTGCTGGAGCTGCAAAAAGTGGAGGGTCTGTGTTTTACAAGTCTGTAAAATGTTAAAGCTACACATGTAGAACTGATGGAGGGAAAATTCAAACTGCTACTCACAGGGTTTGGCTGGTGATGTCAGCTTTTTTGCCAGCTGTGAGGGAGACAAATGTTTGCTCCGTGCCAGCAGCGCTTTCACAGTGGCAGTTTTCCATGGGCCAGTTTGGATTCCAGAGGAGGTGGAGGCTGCAGGTGGAGGTGCAGGGGAGGTGGAGGCTGCAGGTGGTGCAGGGGAGGTGGAGGCTGCAGGTGGTGCAGGGGAGGTGGAGGCTGCAGGTGGTGCAGAGGAAGTGGAGGCTGCAGGTGGTGCAGAGGAAGTGGAGGCGGCAGGTGGTGCAGGGGAGGTGGAGGCTGCAGGTGGTGCAGGGGAGGTGGAGGCTGCAGGTGGTGCAGGGGAAGTGGAGGCTGCAGGTGGAGCTGCAGAGGAAGTGGAGGCTGCAGGTGGTGCATGGGAAGTGGAGGCTGCAGGTGGAGCTGCAGAGGAAGTGGAGGCAGGTGTCTGTCTCTTCAAGACATATGCCTTGAACACGGCCATGTTGGTGTTGGGCCGGGCATCTGCTCTCAGCAGGTACTTAATGAGGGCCTGGGCCTCCCTGCTCTGGTCCTCATAAACCTCCTTCATGGAGCGGCCCTTAAAACCTCCAAACTCCACCATCAAACAGCCCGAGTCTCCAGTTTCCCGTGCTCTTGCCTGCATACCCTGCTTCTTCCTATACTTCTCCAGCTCCTCTGTCATCTCTCTGACTTGGGAAGTGTACTGCAGGAACAGCTGTTTATTTAGGGAAAGAGGGGTTTCTTGTGCTCTTTCATTTGAAATACTATGCAATAAATATATTGCATAGCCAAGACTGTTCTCCAGGAGCCATCTAAATCTCTGGCCTTGGTACATACCAAACTGAAGCTGGCAGTGAGCCAGTACTAAAAAGTCATCAGTTTGGTCTCCACCATGGCCAGTGACAAAGCTGCTGGCCTCTGCCAGCACCTCCTCTTTTGGTTTAGCTCTTCCAGACCTGACACTGCCAACGCTCTTTGCCTCCTCCGACGGCACCATGAGCAGTCTGGTTGAACTGGCTGACTGGCAGCGAAAAACTGGATACGCATACATTCTGTGAATGAAAATTTTGAAAAAATGTGTAAATTCAACTGTAACAGAGGCTGCCCCCCTCACTCATTAAACAAACAAACAAACACAGAGCAGCTGCACACAGAGCTTCCCATACATGCCACGCCCCTATTCAACACCCTCGCACCTGCTGTAACACAGAGGTGTGACAAATAGCAGGGGGTGCAGCCAGAGCTTCTGTCCCAGGCTGAATTTATTAAGGTTATTTATTTTCCTTTCTATCAGAACTAAATTCAGCAAATCAGATCCGTGGATTAACGCCACATTGACGTCACGCCAACCCCTCAGAACAATGTAAAATGTCATTAGGCTAACTTTCAATACATACATACAGTATATCTGTCCATATGGGTTTTAATACATGCAGCATAACATCATCAAGGTCTAGGATGATTGCTGTGATGTTTATTAGCTGTACTCTGTAACTGTAATGCTAACACTTATTCGCGTTGTATGGTAGCATGACAGCTACGTTTTACTTCTATTAGTTTGTTGACCTATCGAGCTACATTTTTAAAAACAGAACTGTCTCCTGGCACTACTCCATCTATCTATCCATCCATCCATCCATCCATCCATCCATCCATTCATCCATCCATCCATTCATCCGTTTTCCAACTATCATAAAACAGCGCGGCTTCGCTCATCATTCACACACTCACATATCAGGCGATATTTTTAACTTTTTATATTTTGCATTTTATACTACGTTTAGCGACACCCTTTGCTATTTATTTACCCTAGAAAAGCTTACAAGTTTACGGTCAATAACAGAATAAAACACGACTTACCTGAGCGAGAGATGGAAAGATGAGAACTGTCGGACTACAGAATGCGGCAAAGTACGCCGGAGAGGAGGGACGAACGGTGATTGGTCAAAAGTAAGAAAGGGGAGGGAGGAACGCTGATTGGTCAAATGTAAGCCCAAGTAAGCCCAAAGGGGGAAACGTGATTGGTCAAAAGTAAGCTCAAGTGAGACGTGATTGGCTACTGTGGGCTTACTTTGGGCTTACTTTGGGCTTAAGCCTGGTTTATAGTCGGTAACGCAAGACGCAAAGCAAGACGCAAGAAGAAACGCAAGCCCTTGCGCGGTTGCAAGCCCCCCATTGCGAGCTTGCGTGTGTCACCTCAATTTTCTAAACTTCACGCAAGAAAAGACGCAAGCCTACTACTTGAAAACGACATACTCATCGATCAGACAGCATGCAGAGCGTTTACACACAGCGCACTTCACTCCTGCCCGAGCCGAAATCAGCCAGCCTGAAAAGCTGATTTCCCTTAAGCTATAAACTCTGTAAATATATAACTTTAGCAACATTTGAAACATTTTCAGGCGAGAAAGTAGTCGTTTAGACCCCCAAGGTGTTGAAAATCTGACAAAATACCAGCTATTTACAAGAAGAAGAAGCATGAATCACTCGAAGAGGTCCTGGCGGTGAATTTCCTTTCATCGTAGTAGGCTTGTCATTTAAAAAACCCGCTACTCCACCTACTCTCCTGGCAGTGAATCGCCACGCAGCACACGCAAGCGCCGACAAAGCTAAATGAAGTATAAACGTCTCGAGCCATTAACATACGCGCAAGAAGAAAGCGCAAGGGCAGTTAAAAGAAGTATAACTCAGCCTTTACTTTGGCGAAATTGACGGAACAGTCTCTTGCGGCAGTCAGGTTCGAATCCCGCGGTGGCGAATTCAGTTTTCCCCTCGATTTGAGTTTTTGAATCTCACAGTGGCAAAGTTGTCTCTACCCCACATACTCACTGTCTGTCTCCCTTCCAATGAACATTTTACCGTTTTCTATTTTTTTAATTCCTTTACCATGTCGCTGTTATTTTGGCTACAATTTCACAGGAATGTGCAGCAATGCTGACAGCTATTTTGATCTGTAGATGGCGCAACACAATCAGTTTTACGGCAGAGCCTTCAGTAAGACAACAGTTTTACTGTCCATTGCCCCAATGGAACGAAGACGTTGCAAAACATGTCGATAATTATCAAAAACTGTTTATGAATGATAAAAAAAAGTGCAATACTTTCATTAAATACATTAAATATG
This sequence comes from Odontesthes bonariensis, assembly GCF_027942865.1. Classification (NCBI taxonomy): domain Eukaryota; kingdom Metazoa; phylum Chordata; class Actinopteri; order Atheriniformes; family Atherinopsidae; genus Odontesthes; species Odontesthes bonariensis. Next base: position 33,600,702 of record NC_134525.1, read on the forward strand.
GAACATGTGGAAATATAAGAGCAAGGTATTGGAAATACCTGTTTACAGTTGTTTTGCTAGGCCTACTGTAACAATAAACATAGGAGTTGTGTCAACAGTGGCAAATGATTTATGTATTTAATGATCAAGACAACTTGAGTGTTTACAGTGTGTTCTGTAGGCTATGCTGTGGCAGTGTTCAAACAATGCTCATTTAGGCTCCCTTTTCATTTCAACAATGCATTTGTCTGTATTTTAAAATAAAGAAGGCCAACAATGTAACAGGAAAATTTCTGATTAAAAGTGTTAGTAGTGCAATGATGAACACTTGCTTAGATCAGTGTAAGTTCGAACCCCAGCTTGTGTTCTCTCACTCTTTCTCTGCTAAACATAATTTGGCTTTTTTTTTTACAATGTTCACCATGTTGCTGTCTTTTTGTACTTTTGTGGATTGAAACTTTTTCTTTACCACATCACAGGAATGTTCTTTCAGTCTACAATTCTTTCAGTCTGCAGATGGCACCACATAACGAGTAGGCTACTGGCAGAGTAGGCAACAAGGCAGCTCAACTGAAACAAAACATACTTTTACAACATACTTTGTTTAAAAAAAAGGAAAAAGGCTTTCATACATGTGTTGTGGAAATTTTAGTAAGGCACAGAGTCAGTTATTTTCTGAGGAGATAAGATGCTTTTAATAATATCTTGCAAGAGAGAACAACACTATCAGAATCCAGAGTTGTTCTGACTCGTAGGCGAAAACAAGTCAGTTAATATACAGGTTAGTGACATGTTTGGAGTATATCGTCTATTCCATCTGCCTTTATACAGGTTTTAAGTGCATTTGATAGTCTTGAAATGTGTATTATGTGTAGGCTGCTAGTTACCTTCGTTTCCTTTGGGATCATTAAAGGGATTCAAATCTACTATACTACATTAAGCTATCACCTCACACAAATGAGTGCTGTTCTACATGCAGCTCAGAAGGTGGGGCGAAGGGAGTGAGAAAGACTGTTAAAATTGTAAATATAAATAAATATATTTTTCCTGGTTCAGTTCCTTCAGCATTATGAACTGCATGTACACATAAACACAGGCTATATTGTTAGTTTAGTCATTGGTAATTTTACATGTTTTCTGATGGACATTGAATTCATTTGAAGCTGAATAAAACATAATAGTCAAGCTGGAACATCTCCTGGATAATGGTAAGTTCAGTGTGGCTACTCCTTATAGAATAGTTAGGCCCGTTAACAGGAACAGATGGATATGAAAAAGAATTCATTTTTGTCCAATACCACATAAAAACTAGATAAAGCTTAATTTGATGGGGGGGTGCATAATTGAAATGTATGGAGCAACTGCTCCAGATTGATTAGAGATAACATAACTCATGAAAGCAAGAGTTCACACGGGATTCGAAGGTGCTATTTTAAGAGGCAACACATCACACCTGTTCTAGCTTCACTACACTGGCTCCCTGTTTCTTTTAGAATAGATTTTAAAATTCTCTTATTGGTTTTTAAATCTCTGAATAGATTAGCACCTCCGTACATTTCAGAACTACTCACGGAGTATGTTCCGGGTCGAGCTCTGAGATCATCAGGTGCTACTTTACTAAGTGTTCCTAGGATGAAAAATAAAAAGACGGGTGAAGCTGCTTTCTGTTTTTATGCACCAAAAATCTGGAACTTTTTACCAGTGCACATTCGTCAGTCAACAGATATTACACACTTCAAAAAGCAGCTAAAAACACATCTATACACCCTCGCTTTCCACTAGTTTTATGGATTTTATTATTATTATTATTACTATTTGTATATTGCATTTGATGTTTCTATATTTTATTGGTAAATTCATTTTTATTTTTTATGCTTTGTCTTTGGTTTGTGTCTGTTTCCTCCTCGCTCTGTCCCCCCCCCCCCCCGAGTGACATGTTCTATTGTGCTACTTTATTGTTTTACTTTTTATATTGATCTTTTTTGTTAAGCACTTTGAGCTACATTTTATGTATGAAAGGTGCTATATAAATACATTTATTATTATTATTATTGTTATGTTGAAACATGGTCGCTGGCCTTCGGCCAAGGGATAGCCTAAAGAAGAAAAAAACTTAAGAAACGGGCTTGGTTAGAGACAAGAGAGAGTATGAGGGGAAAACTTAAAATTGCCACTGGGAGATTCGAACCTGCACTGGCGCAAGAGACTTGTATGGTAAGCAGTCACTGTAACCACTGAACTACCACTTCGTTGTGTTGAGAGGAACTACTCCAGATACCAAGTATAACGCAGAAAACATTAGTCGGCAATGTATGTCGATGGAAAACACTTTTACACGAACACATGCATGGAAATGGATTCAAAATAACAGCGAAGTGCATGTGTAGGAGTTGTATTCCTAAAATTAAAGCTTTGTGAAACGACAATGCAGTGAACTTTGGCAACATTGCCACACAGAGAGCTGTGCAGAGTTTTCCACAAAGCAGATCTGTGCTGAACTATCTTGGTCTGGCTGCCTTGATCAGCGATTGGCCGTAACCACGTCAAATGCATTGGCTGTCGGAAAAGAAGGAAGGACATTATTATCATATTAGGAAAACGCACGTCTTGAACGCGCGTATTGTCAGGTCAATACGCGCGTTTTTTACGCGCGTCGTTACCTAGACAACGCGCGTCCGTGACGCGCGTTGTCTAGGAACCATCATTGCGGACGTAAAAAGCGGGCGGAACCATCATTGCGGACGTAAAAAACGGGCGAAAATTCGGGAAAACGGGCGCTTTTAGCGGGTGAATTGCAATCTTAACGTGATACTTAGATGCGCAATGTGGCACTGTAGGCTTGCCATACATTGGAGGTAGATTTAGAGGTGTGTGCAGATTTCATTGGTCAAAATATATTTTCATGTCATTGATCAGAATTGACGTAGCTGTGACGTGCATTGTATCATCTGGATTGGTGGACAGATATTGTGTATGGTTTGGATCGGAAGCATCCGGATGTGAGCAAAAGGGGGGGGGCAACGCCTTTAGCCTGAGTCACTTCAAACAGAGTAAGCATTAACTGAGCTTTCAATTACCAATAAATTAACATTGGGTAGTATTAGCAATAATTAGCATTGTTTAGCAGTGATTAGCATTGGGTAACAAGAAAGTTAGTATTGATTAGCAATAATTAGTGTTGATTAGCAATCACTAACATTGATTAGCGATAATTAGCATTGAATAGCATAATTAGCATTCAATTAGCATCGGTCAACAAGAAAGCTAGTATTGATTAGCAATAAGTAGCATTGATTAGCAATTATTAGCATTTGTTAGCATTTCGTTAGCCATAATTAGCATTGACCAGAAATACAATTAGCATTGAGTAGCAATAGCAATAAGGCAAATATTGGTTTAAATCTTAATTAGCAATAAGTTAGCATTTATTAGCAACGGCTAGGAAGCTAACATCAATTGGCATTGGTTAGCAAACATTAACATTAGCAATAATAGTAACCTAACTCCAAACTAGAAGTCAAAAAGCTAAATTAGCCTAACATTGAATTAACATTGGTTTAATTTAAACAAAAAACCAACCTAGAGCATAAGCTTTCAAAGCTAACATAGGCTAACCTTAACATTAGCATTGACAATATCCAATCCAATAATTAGCAGCATCTAAGCTAAATTTAGCCGAGCATTAAATGAGCATTGATTAGAGTTAGTTCAATTTAAATTGACTTTCAAGAGTTGTTTTAAAAAAAAAAAAATTAGGGACAATAAATAAGTAAATGAAAAAGTCAAAAGAAGGGAACTAACTAGGTGAAACAATGGATGTAACACCAACAATAACCATCAGCGCCAAACATCCTGAACATTCCAAAGATATTAAAAAGATATCTCAAAAATGGGAAAAACGAACAAAAAATAATTTCTCACCCTTGCCAAAAGGTGGCACTTTCAATGTAACTACCTGTAAGATTATGGAACAAAGGATTAAAGCTTACAAACCAAAGGACAAAAGCAAAAAGAGACAGGAAAAAAGAGAGCTTGAATTAAAAGTTTTACATTTCTTTGAAAATGCAGAGCTATATCCAACACTGCCAGGAGCAGTAAACATACAAGGAGATTCTGAAATAAAAAATCATAAAATATCTCATGAACGTCCAGAACCACAAATAGCTACATCAAGCAGTCATGGAGCTCCTGAGCCAGACGCCGTCTGTAATTCAGATCAGGCAAGGGGACAGCTCCCACAATATCAAAGATCACCAGAACTGGCACCACCAGTTCAAAAGGCATCTTCTGAAGAACATAAGAGTCCAACAGCGTCAGCAGCGAGTTTGGTAGAAATGACGCAGGGACAGTATGTGCCGTGGCAGATGCTCGACCTAGGGGGGCTGGTTGCTCGATTGCCGGACATTCACACAGGTGCAAGCAAATGGATAAGAGCTTTTGAACAAGAGACTGTGCATAAACTGTTGTCTGTGGGACACATTAAGGCAGTGTGGGCACTGTGTTTTGGAACTTCTACCATGGAGGGCATTTTGAGACACAGTGAGAATGACTGGATGTTAAGCCACCGAGCTGATGGAACTGATTTTAATGCATATCGAGCTGCACTCTGGAGAGCGTTACGAGCTGAGTTTCCTGTGGGAGTGGACCTCGAAGCATTAAAGGGGGAGCCACTGTCAGGAACAGAGAGTCCGGTTGTGTACATTGCACAAGAATTGAAGAAATGGAAACAAGAACTGGAACAAGACATTGAACAAAACCCAGTGCTCAACTCTGTGTTCAGAGTTTTCATCAAAGAGGCTCTGCCTGCCCCAGTTCAGGGGAGGCTGAAGGATGTGGTGGGGTTGAATTCAATGTCACATGGGCAATTCCGCGACCACGTGGTGCATGCAGTAAACAAATACAGAAAAGAACTGAAACGGAAGGAGCAGGAGGAGGAGATGCAAAGGGAACTTGCACGGTTGCAGTTAGAAGAACTGCAAGCGAAGCAAGAAGTACGAAATGAGGCCATGACAGCGGGGGCCGCTGAACAGCCATCACAGGGGCAAGTCCATCGTCGACCCTGTCAAAGGTCAAGAAGAGGTGCACCTGGAGGACGAAGGTCCTCGGGAGCATGTTGGGCCTGTGGCGAGAGGGGACACTTTGTTTACAGCTGTCCGAGAGCACCGAGAAACCCGAGTGTTCGGCAGGACCGTGGCCAGTCCCTGCGGGGCGGAGCAAGTGGCCCGGCAGGTCCAAGGCGTTCCTCTGGCAGAGGAATCCCAGTATTTGTTTGCATTGACATATAGAGGTAAGAAGTACACTTACATCAACATTAAGTTAAATGTGTCACTATCACTAAGTTTCTAAAACTTAAATTTAAATAGGTCACTATTACTATTACAAAACAAAACAAATTTTCTAAATTTAAAATTTAAATGTGCCACTATTACAATATTTCCAAAATTTAAACAAAACAAAGTTTCGAATTTAAATTTTGGCATTAATAGCCTAAGTTAGAGTATCTATTTATCCCATGGGGAATTACTGATATCTCTCCATCCCATGTGGAGGGTAAGTAAAGCGCCATGTCCAAAATAAATAAATGTATTAATTAATAAAATTAAAATAAAACAAGTATGATCTTCTTTTGGGAGGATTATGCAATAGAATGCGCTTCCTCTGGAAGGAATCATGAAAAATCCAAAGATCAAGGGTTGAAAGCACAACTGGAGAGGACAACCGAGGCTAAGTTAGCCTTTGGAAATTTGAAACAAAATTAGCAAAAGTCATCCAAAACGGGCAACACTAAAATATGAGAAGCCAGTTTTCGTATATGTCTCCAATAAAAACCATAAGATTTCAGAACTAATAAATCAGAGTAGGTATGTTGTGACTCGGACAGGATGGTTGCAGGTTGTGCATCTTTTGACACGTTCAGATGTGAGAATACAGAAGTGTACTACATCGGATCCTGCAGATGTTATTCCACGTGAGTTTGAAGGAGAACCACATGAGCGTGTGTCAGAAGCTGTGAGATACATTAAACTGAGACCTGACTTAGGAGCAACTTCACTTGTGCAGGCTGATGTCACTTATGTTGTATATGGTTCATGTTGTGAGATCATTTGGGTAATCATGAGGTTTTGCAGTTGTGAAACAGGACGGTGGAAAACTTTGTGACGGTGGAAGCTGAGAAGTGTGAACGGCCATGTTCGGCACAGTTGGCTGAACTGAAGGCATTAACGGAAGCATGTTGACTGGTGAAAGGTAAGGTTACGAATGTGTACACAGATTCTGCATATGCTCATGATATTTGCTATTTGTTTGAAGCAGTTTGAAGCAGAGAGGGTTCAGGAGGACAGACGGGAGTCCAGGGCGACAGGAGGTCCAAATGAAGGAGCTGATTGCAGTCATGAAAATTGAAAATTGGCAGTGATAAAGTGTCATATAATCGTAAAGGTAACGAAGTGGTCGGTAAAGGTAATAACACGGCTGATGAAGCAGCGAAAGTAGCATCAAAGTGCCAGCTTGCTGTTTTGGCACCAATGGTGTCACTGGAGCCAGAGGTCACGCCACCACAAGGATATTGGTCATACATATTGGATAAATAGTCGTAAAAAATTTTTTTGGTACGAGAATTGATTCATCTGTTTATCATTCCATCAGAGATTAGCTCAAATAATGGTTAAGTGTTTGTTTATAAAAGTACAAGAGGCATTCTGCAGCAGCTGCGAATCAAGCAGCGCTGTGGGGCCGTTTATCATCCACAGAGTCAAGGGATGGTTGAGAGGATCAAAGGAACCTGGAAAGTGAAATTGAATTGAATCTGTGCTTCAACTAAACCAAACTAGATGCTTTGCTGCTTGCACTAATGAGCTTTCGTATGCAGACTCATAGAGTCACGCACTAACACCGCATAAAATGCTAACGGGTCGACCCATGCCGGCACCTCAGGTGAGGGGGCCCTTTAAAGGAGCAGTTGCAAACAGAGTGGAGAGCTTACATGAAGCAACTAACTGCAATCCACAGAACAATCTATCTACAGGAGGAGTCCAGAGACTTGAGTCTCGAACAGCTGGTTGAGAGACCAGTGGTGCCAGGCGACCAGGTGCACATCGAAGTGTTCCGAAGAGAGTGGCTTGAGCCAAGACAAGAAGGACCGTACACAGTGGGGCGAGCAACGTCAACAGCAGTTCAAATGGAAGGTAGCAACACATGGTACCATTTGAATCACTGCACTAAGGTTCGGACTAAAGACACAGACGGAGTTAAGTCCAAGGGAAAGGATGAACAAAAGGAAGATGTTAAGATTTCTGACACTTATGAGCATCCAGGTGTGGGTGTTGGCCGACAGCATGGGCTCAGGAGAACGAAGCCTGGAGATGTGGGACGGGATCCCGCATACAGGAGAGACCGGAAGGGTCCCGTGATGAAGCCACCCCGCAGGGAAGTAGCCAGCCTGGGTCAGATGAGTATGATGCAACAATACACACCCACTCAGACCATGCCACGCCACAAACTTTGCCAGCAATACACACTAGAGCTAGTCTTGAAGAGGTATCTGCTAACATTTATACCACCGCCTTTTGTGGCGTGGCTCATTCTGAGAAGGTGGTTGCTGCAAGTGATGTTCAAACAAAGAGTGGAAGAAGCCAGGATGCAGCTGACCTTGCGAGACCAGGTCTGAGGACCAACGCATGGAAGAGCTGGTCAACGAATGAAGGTTACCAACGGACGGTTCACAAGATTCTTTCCTCGGGTGTGGAACCAAGTATAGTCTGTTAGGGAGAAGAGATGCTGAAGATCTCTTTGATTGGGAGCGACGTACTGGCGACCTCTCCTCCCAGAGTTAGCTTAGCAGTTCCAGACCCAGCCGGACGGATGTTCGGCCAGAAGCAGACGACACCAGAGTACGGGAGATGGGACGGGACTGGAAGAGCTGCATTACATTGCATTTTATTACTTTTGTTGTGTGATAATCCATAATTTTATGTATTGTACTTGGTACAAAACTGTGATTAATTGATTTGAAGGTGATGTATTCAGTCTATGTGTATTATCAATCAAAATTGATCACTGATATGTCCATTGCCAGTTGTGTTAGTCAACTGTTCGGAGTGCGACCTTTGGTAAAGTGGTCGGTCGCCAAGTGGGGTGGGGCCGTAGATGAGTTTTCCCAAGAAAAGAACATGAGTTACGAAACTAGCAGCCGGTGGGTTTTTCGCACCTATGCACTGTGAACAGTGGACAGGTGTGATGGCAATGTAAAACTTGTAGTGTTGTTGAATTCAATATCGTTTAATTTAATCATTTAAAGGGGCACTAGGTAGCATTTTCACCTAAAATTATAGCCTTCAGGAGTTTAACAAAGGCTAAACAAGTCAATAGTAAGCGAATGAAGCCTGTCTCGCTCCCAGCAGGGGTCTGTATGCTGAAAATCCCATATGTAACTTCGGCAGGAGCGACCCGCTTCTGAAGTGTCGTGATGCGCGAGAAGAGTCGTTTGTGTTTACGGCATTAGCTAGGTACTGTATGCTAGCTGTAGTTGTAGCTATGTGTTCGCTTGCGTTGAAGATCCAACACCAAGCGTTTCATAATCTGCCTTTCACAGACTGAATATGAAACGTTCGATGTTGGCACTTCCCATCTTTGTGAAATTTCTCCAAGCGTGATCTTGTTCATCTACCATAGTGATCTGCGTTTTAGATCGTAAAGAGACAGGTGATGACGGTGCTCTAATTCCTCCTGAGTTCGAGACGTAGCCTAGCTTCAGAAATACACGGACTGACCTGATTAGAATAAGAATAGCGTTTTGATCCGAACAAGAATTGTTATCTACAAATGAAAATTGATTCATTTGTGATTGTAATCGGAATAGTGTAGAGCTAGTTTGCGTTTATTGCGGCGTGTGTTGGTAGTGCTTGCGCGCATCTGTCTAAGATGTAACTTTTGTAAGTGTCTGCTAATACAAAGGAATCACTCCACGAATACACCATGATGAGGGAAGAATCCCATTCAAGATCAGCAACAGTCCATCCATACATCCATTATCTTCCGCTTGTCCAGGGATCGGGTCGCGGGGGCAGCAGCCTGAGCAGAGAAACCCAGACGAGCTGTCCCCGGCCACTTCCTCCAGCAACAGGATTATAGCATATTATCTTGAGTTCTCTCTTCAGAAAATCTCTGATTATAGTATCTTACGTGGGCAGTCTACACTTGTGAATCAGATGACCTAACTGCACTGACTAAATAACACAACGGCAGCATTCGCCACGATGTTTAGTTAGTGGGTGTGTACAGGTGGGCATTTTTACGACAGTGTAGAATTTCAGTTTGACCAATAGAGATCGCTATACTGCCGCTAAACTACCTTGTATCCCTTTAATCATTTAATGTGATTCGGGTGCGTATATATAATCGTGTTCATTTATTCATAAATGTTCCCGTTGATTGATATTGTAGAATTATTAGGATAATTTAGTGTTGATTATGTTAATTAATTCTTAATTAACTAACTATGTGGGATTTTAGATTATTTCTTTATTAAATCACTGATAAGTGATTTCAGGGGGGACTATGTGGGAGAATAATGTCATGACATTCTCTTGACATCTGGCCTAGTTACATCCTGTGCCTTGTTGACTGGTTCAGATGAATATTGTTGATAGTTAGAATGAGTGTGTTTATGATAAACTGCGAAAGCTAGGCGCCTCCAGAGAGGGCCACGTACACTTGTTATGATAAAACGGTATAAAAGGGTGTCACAAGATGGGCTCGTCGGACATTTTGTACATTCTGTATGCATATTTGCTGTGACAGTTTGTTCAATAAACTCCCCAATGGACGGCTGACCGACGCGTGATTCGACTCATTTTCTCCACAACACTTACAAGCCAAGTTTCAAATAATATCCATGGTATAAATGTTATGACGATAATTTATAATTATTTTAGGCTAGTACGCAAAACATAGGCAAATGCCCACATCACCACAGGTGGGACTTCAGTATACAGCCAGTAATTAATTTCTCAACAGGTCTAACATGTAAAAAAAATATTTATTATTCAAAGATTGGCACAGCGGCCTATTAATAGACAGTATGTTTGCTCACCATATTTAGTTGTTTACAACACCCCACATCACGAGCATGTCCGGATTGTCCTCTACCTCTTGTTTTCTGCTTTTACTGCGTGTCTCTGTGGCAGTTATGTCCTTTAGCCACCCAGGACCTCACGTACGGGACTGGATTGAATTTAGCCAGGGGGGTCCAACAAGATTTAAGAAGAGTAAAGATGACATGGTGGATGTGGGCAAAGAGCTACGGTTGGGAGTGCAAATCAAGTTCATTTGAGAACTAGTGACCGCAAATTGAATTTGCTCCGGGGCTAGTCTAGTCACTTGTGGTCGTTTTGCGAGGCTGCAAATCGAAACTTAATCAGGCCAATCAAATCGTGAGGAGCAGGGTCGGAGGCCGGGCTACCTAGTGACGACAGAGGTGCGACGTTTCAGTGTGTAGTTCCAGAGAGAGGTAAACAGTGGCTGTGCCCAGCAAACAGTCTTTCGACTCTAGAAAATTTAGATATACAGTTTTCTTTGCGAGACGAACAGATAACTGCACTTAAGTTTTTTTTTTTTAAAAGGACGTTTTCGGAGTTTTTCTCCGTTGGTCCGTCGCACTGACTACGTAATCCTTCTTCATCGCTCTGATTGGTTGTTGCGCCATCCTATTGTGTGGCGTTGAGTGCAGAGGCAACTTAACCGACCAGAGTGGTGTAAAAAGAGAGTGGCGACACTCCCATAGACTCCCATAGAAAGAAAGGAATGCGGAAGTCAATTGGGTCACGGAGACGCCAGATTTCCAAACAAGAGACTTAGGGCATGTTCAGACCAGGAAAGTCCGATAGTTCACTTGCTTTGGTCCGAACCTTTTTTTTTTCATTTTGGTGCGGTTCGCTTTCAGACTGTACATTTCAGTAAACGGACCAAAATATGTCAACAAAGCCACGCGCCCCTAAGTCGTTCGGCTATTGGTCAGAATCGACACGCGCAACACAAAGTGCTATGTTCAAAAGTGAATGTAGTCATGGACGCTTTCCGTGCCGTTATTGCTTTTAGTTTTAATATAATCAAAACTATATGTTTTTTCAACGTTTTGCTATTTTCACAACTGTGTAATTACTATGCTGCTGTACAAGTAATTTATCAACATATATGATATGTGGGCATCTGCCCAAACGTCCACAAGAGCGTGGGTCTCCTCTTCGGCCCACGTTTGTCCCCTACTCATTTTCGGTCTAGAAATATTATTTTCGGTCTTTCGTTAGCTTTACCACAGCCGGTCTAATTATTAGAAGAACGACGCTCTGTTCTGTTACCTAGCAGCAGACAAACGACGGATGCTCCCGAGGTACAAAAAAGCAAAAAGTCTGGGATTAGGTCCGGTCTACTTTCACACCTCCAAAAGATCCGCACCAGGGTTCGTTTGATCCGGACCGAGTCCGACCTTTCAGCTCGGTCTTGGTCCGCTTGTTTGGTCCGGACCAGAGTTCGGTGGTTTGTATTCAGACCATCCCAAAAGGTCCGAACCAACAAAAATCTGGTCCGTTTGGTCGTTTGGTTCGGACCAAACGAGGTAGGTGTGAATACGCCCTTAGCTCCGTTAACCTCAATTACTCGTCAAGAACAATTACTGGTAAGTTAATAAAATAACAGCATTTTAAACGTTTTTTACATTTTTAAGCATTATCTATCAGAAGTATACTCTTAGATATCGTTATTTTTACATTTGGTAAGCATGAAATGTCGATGTTGATGTTAAAAATGTAATGGATTTAGGTACCTAGCTTAAAGCTTGGTAACGGAGGCTAACGTGAGGTAATTAACGTGATCATTTCACTAAAGTCCGTTAACTTTTTATTGTCAGGTGACATAATGTAAAGTTGTTTTGATTGTTAGATTTTAAAACATTACCAAAATACTATATAGGCCTATAGTAATAATACATTTAATAAATTTTTGGTATTTCTGACGTATTTTCTCCGGTAAATTGATTAAATTACAAAATTTTTGGCATAGTGAGGCATTAGCTGACTGGTCTTTAATTAAGTAAGTTTTTTTCAGCATGACTTTGCAGCTGTGATAATGAATTTATTCATTTTTCTGTTGTTGTTGTTGTCAGGGAGGTCAGCAGATGTGGCGGTCGCTGCTGTCATGCTGCCATGGATGAACCCTTATTAGGGCTTCAGCAGATTTCTACAATGTCCAAACCCTTGAATTTGATCAAATATATTTCATTGTTGCAGATTAATCTATCCAACAGTATAAGTAGCAGTAAAAGAACTTCTTTATTAAGGCTTGTTTTACATTTTCCATGATGACATTTTATAATAAAATGTTTGGTTTAAATCTGTTTTGTTTATTTTTTTCACAACTGACACATTTATTTTGTCATTAATATGGTTTTAACCAGAAAAAAGTTAAATTCATATTTTATTCCATTATACCGGCTGAATCCGTCGGTCGGGTCGCGGGGGGGCTCATTGTCCATCTGACACCAGAGAGAACAGAGACTGAATGACATCTTCTACAGTTAGAGTGTTTGGGACAACAGGAGTAGATCCTGAGAACAGACAGTAACATCAGGCTCTGTTGGAGGATGTAGATCTGAAGGTAAGCTGGACCACTGGCATGATTCAGTATAAAGGAGGACAAGGTAGCTGCCCCCTGCTAGCATGCAGGGGTACCCTCTAAGGTGATAGAGAATGGTTGAATGGGGCATTAATCCTTGTTCTGTGATGTGATATGTAGCCCAAAAAAAATTGGTTGGGTCTGTAATGGCTCAGAACCTCCCTAAAAGGCTCTCTGAAACAGCTGTTACTATGCTGGGTTTAGAATGCGTCATTTGCCCTTATTGGCGTCATTTCAGAGCTTATCTGGCAACCTCATTATGAAATGCAGGTAGGTGTTGGCGCTATTTGGTTGCCGTTGCTTGATTGGCTGCCCTTGCTCTCACTGAAAACAGAGCTATAGAGTAATACACTGACTGAAAAGAAAGCTCATCAGAATCAGAATTCGTTTTATTGCCATACCGTTTAATGATGGTAAAGTGACTGGGGCAGGTTATGAGGTGATTATGAAGTGTTCATAAGTCCAACTGCAAGGGGGAAAAAACTGTTTTTGTGACGGAAGGTTCTGGTCCGAATGGACCGAAGCCTCCTGCCCAGGGGAGTGGTGCAAATAGAGAAGGGTCAGCTGTGATCCGACCTGCTCGCCCCATAGTCCTGGAGACGTGCAGGTCATGGATAGATGGGAGGCTGCAGCCGATCAGCTTCTCAGCGGAGCGCACAGCTCGCTGCAGTCTGTGTCTGTCCCTGTCGGCACTGACCCTCTACTGAGCATTAAATTCCGACTGAAGCCTGCTCAGAATCGTGCAAGGTTTGTGAAACTGTACTCCGTGAAATGCGCAGAGCAAAGGAAAAGTCGGCGGTTGTATGTACTGGGGATGCTGTTAAAAATAAATAAAAGCCATTGATCGCGAACATTGCTTTCCGGGGGAAGAATATGTAACGATCGTAGTCCGCTTTCACAGCCTTGGAAGGCGCACCAGTTTCTGTTTCTCGCCGAAGGGGAGTGTCTGAAACGGGGTGGCTGTGGATTTGGGTGGGGGGGATTGCTGGCACTTTTTCTGGGGGATATTCAAAAAAGGGGAGTACTTGAAACAGAGGTTCTGACACTTGCTGGCAGGGCTGGACTGGGACCAAAACATGGCCCGGGCATTTTTTGGCCATGGCGGCCCACCATGAATATTTATACGATCACACAAGTAATCTCATCACTTTCTGTGAAAAATGCAATTAAATCCTAACACAAATGTATTCATTTAAATAAATCTCCTCACCTTACAAAAGCAGTTTTTTCATTAAATTGCTCTTCTCTGCCACTCTGTCAATCACTGTGTCAGTATCAAGGGACACAAGAACATCCTTCTCGGTGGCCATCAACATAAAGGCTTCCAGTTTGCTGGCAGAAAGGCAACTCCTCAGTCTGTGTTTGATGTAGCGGAGGGTTGAAAATGACCGAAAATGACCGGGGCAGGAATATTAATTTCGTATTTCTCCGGTTACCTATCAATCCATTTCAGCAAAGCAATGTTTCACTAATATTATATGGGCAACTGTAACCTGTAACACCTGCAAACAATATAGTTATAACAAGCTAAAATAACACTGAACACTTTGGTGTCTACATGAGAGTGTCATAAACATTAATGACACACTTGATATCTATGACTGATGTCATTGGGTATTTGCAATATCTGCACACCAGTCAACTTTACATAAGCCTACAAAATGGAATGGCACTAGATACGTTATAGCCTTGCCTACATTAATGATGGTTTAAGTACTGTAATGCTAATGACAGGCGCATGTCACTTTTACACCTTCAAATAAAGTAAATCTACTCATAGTATTAGTTGAAAATAAAGACTCTGAATGATCTCTGTGACAAAAACGCGCACGCGCAGACACACACACACACACACACACACACACACACACCACAGTCGGTGACCACCTCCTAACCAACAAGGTTGTGCAAAAAAACAGGCTAGGCTTTTTATTCGTGTTCCAGCCTGACTGGATAAAATAAGAAATCATTTCAGCATGATCAATTCCCCCCATACTGATGTAGTGAAGATGTAGCCTACCAGTCGTTTATCTATAAATACCTCATTTAAGTGTCCACGCACACGGAGAGCCCTCCCATTATAAAAACATGTCGTCATTCTGCTAACATTTCGCCTAACATTAGCCTACTTCTTACCGGGCTGGCTATTCTGACCTCCTCAATCTGTCCTTGGGTCACGTCTGTCTCCTCCTCCACCTCTGAATCCACCTCGATAGCTTCTTCCTCTGTGTTTGGCCTACACTGTTCTACGGAGACACTCGTGCACTGGGGGCTGCTGATGATGTTGACGGCCCTGGCCCTGCACTTGATGGCCTGCACCCGGTGCTGTGGTCGTGGTGGAAGCACTTGCAAACATGTCAGTAAGCTTCGCACATTTTGCTGCTTGTAGACTTTTTAGCCTTTTATTTCGCAGCTTCTGTGCACCACCCTTTCGTTTCTGTTGTTTATCCATTTCGGTTTTTGACTGTTCTCTCCTAGTCCGTTCAGCTCAAATGGTAGGCCTGATGACCTGTGTCAACGGTGAGGGGAGGGGCGGGCCAAAGAGGTGCTGAGAGATTTCATTGGACTAGCCCCGTCAACATGAAATTGTGGGCCGCCCGCCGGTCACTTTTTTTTTTTTTTTTTTTCACATTAATCAAAAAAAAACAAAAAAAAAACTACATCACCGGCCCTCGAGGGGCGTCGGCCCACCGGGAAAATGCCCGGTATGCCCGACTGTCAGTCCAGCCCTGCTTGCTGGCACTTCGTGTGTACTCCCCACAGCGGGGAGACTCAGAACTAACACCAAAAACGTGAAAAAGACGATTTTGATTCTCTATACCCTTCTACAATTTAAAATGGTGATAAATGTGTCTCTGCCGCTCCAAAAAAGAAAAAATGTTGACAAGTCGGTGATCGGTGAAGTGATCAATGGACATTATGGGTCAATATTTACCGAAAATTGCGTCGTAAATGTTAAAGTTATCGTTTTTGTGCTCCGTTACGCTAAGACGCGTTCAAACTGACTGACAGCGCTGTGATGTTTGGAACTCCGGAGGCTTACATGAACCACGTGACAGCCCTAGCGGCGACTTCAAAGCGTGTCGCAACTCTGTATTACTCTATAGCTCTGTGACAGACAACCGTTTATCCCGCCCACACTGCTATCCAGCGTCACGGGTCTGGCTTGCTAGGCTAACGTGCTCCTCGATGTGGCGAATTTCAAAAGTGAAAGCACTTTGTTCGTTGGCCCAGCTTTTCTGTGCGTCAACACAGATCTCCGACTCTTTCAAATCTTAATCTTAATAAACAACATGAAATTCTTGGGATTTGTTCTGTAAATTTATATCTGCATATTTTATTTCATTTTAACCATTTTTTTTTTTTTTTGTGAGAGGTACCGGATCTGCCCAAATAGGTGCTGGAACACAGGGTGGCCAAAATGAAGAGGTCCCGGATCCTGTTCCGGCAGGATCCGGCTCAAATTAACCACTGAGCCAAACTGTCACCAGCTGCTGTCTTAGCTCCTTGTCCTTGTCCCCCTGCCTGCCCCTGTGTCTGCCCGCTGGAGCCCTCTCCTGAATCGGTCTCGATCGCAGTGGGGGCGGCTGTGGGGGTGGGCGCGGGCGCGGGCGCGGGCGCGGGGGCAGTAGCCGCCGCCTCGCCAACCGACATCACGTCGCCACGAGCGTGCTCATTCGCGGGTCTGTGAGGACAAGCGACCCACTTGTGCCCCACATCTCCACACTCAAAACATTTCATGTTCCCCGTGCTGGCGTACACCATGTAGAGTCCCTCTCCGTGTCTCACTCTGAATGACACGTCCACCGTTTGTGACGGACAGTTCAGGAACATGAAACACTGTCTCCTGAACGACTGGACGTGTCTCAGTTTGTCGCTCTTACAACCCAGGCCTACTGTCTTGAAACCACTCGCCATCTTCCCGAAGCGCTGCAGCTCTCGCTCCAGCGCCTCGTTGGGAATAAACGGGGGAACACCGGAGACGGTGACTCGGGTGGAAGGCACGGCGAGTGGGGAAACCTGCAGGTACATACCGTTCAAAGTCACTCCGCTCGCCAACAAATCAGCCACCAAACGCTCTTCTTTAACAAACACCACAACCTCTCTGTTCATCCTGGAGGCGTAGGACAGGTTTGCATGTCCCACCTGGTCTCCAACAGCCAGGAGAACCTCCTCCACAGGTACTAACGGGTCGGGCTGAACCCGCACCCCATGGCGGATTGAAAGGGAAAGTGTCTCCGAAGACGCCATCCCCGCCGTGAAACACGGCTAACCCTCCGCCAAACTACACCAAAACACACCAAAACCTACCTCAAAATAACCACACGAATTACATCATAATCACACAGTGAGAAAATGAGTCAGAAAAAACTCACAAACTTTCAGCAAACTCACCACACTTTCCTTTTACAAACTCCCAGCATGCACTCTGAGAAAAGATAGATAGATAGATAGATAGATAGATAGATAGATAGATAGATAGATAGATAGATAGATAGATAGATAGATAGATAGATAGATAGATAGATAGATAGATAGATAGGTTCAGGAAGCAGAGACCCTCTATCTTTAAGATTAGGCTTAAAACTTTTCTTTTTTTTCAAAGCTTATAGTTAGAGATGGCTCAGGTGCTCATGAAACAATTCAATTCAATTCAATTCATTTTTATTTATATAGCGCCAAATACAACAAATGTCATCTCAAGGCACTTAGATAATAAGTCCAATTTAAGCCAATTGGAATTCAATTAATTGTAATCATAATTATTCATAAAATAATTAATTTCGTTCATATAGAGCCAATTCAAAAACAATTTCCTAGCTAAGAAAACCAACAGATTGCACTGAAAACTTTTTCTTTTTCGGTCCAATCTCCCGTCCTGAGCGTGCCTGAGGCGACTGTGGAGAGAAACGACTCCCTTTGAACAGGAAGAAACCTCTGGCAGAACCAGAACCAGGAAGGGTGGCCATCCGCCTCCACCAGCTGGGGTTTGAGAAGACAGAAAAGAGGGGACAACAAACACCGTAACACCATTCAAAGGATATCTGTTGGAACAGGGAAACACGAGTTAATGACCACAATAATGTCACATATACATAAAGAGAGTAAAGTGAGGAAAGGTGTGACAGATGAGGCCCCCCAGCAGTCTGGGCCTATAGCAGCTTAACTATGGGATGTTTCAGGATCACCTGAGCCATCCCTAACTATAAGCTTTATCAAAAAGGAAAGTTTTAAGCCTGGTCTTAAAAGTGGAAAGGGTGTCTGCTTCCCGGACATTTACTGGCAGCTTATGCCACAAGAGAGGGGCCTGATAACTGAAGGCTCTGCCTCCCAAACTGGCAGCTGGTTCCACAGAGAGGGGCCTGATAAATGAACGCTCTGCCTCCCATTCTACTTTTAGAAACTCTGGGAACCTCAAGTAAACCTGCAGTTTGGGAACAAAGTGCTCTGTTAGGAAAATATCTTACAATGAGATCTTTAAGATATGATGGAGCTCGGTCATTAAGAGCTTTATATGTAAGGAGAAGAATCTTAAATTCTATTCTGAATTTAACAGGGAGCCAATGAAGAGAAGCTAAAACTGGAGAAATATGATCTCTCCTGCTAGTTCTATTCAGAACTCTGGCTGCAGCATTTTGGATCAGCTGGAGGCTTTTCAGAGAATATGTGGGACAGCCCAATAATAAAGAATTACAGTAGTCCAATCTTGAAGTAACAAATGCATGAATTAGTTTTTCTGCATCACTCTGAGACAAGATGTTCCTGATTTTAACAATATTACGAAGATGAAAGAAGGCAGTCCTAGAAACCTGTTTTATATGCGAGTCAAATGATAAGTTCTGGTCAAAAATAACTCCAAGGTTCCTCACTGTAGAACTAGAAGCCAATGAAATACCATCTAGAGTAACTATATAGCTAGACAGTTTCTCCCTGAAGCGCTCAGGTCCAAAGATAAAGACTTCAGTTTTGTCTGAATTTAGAAGCAGACATTTCTGAGTCATCCAGGTCTTTATGTCTTTAAGACATGCTTGTAGTCTGACCAACCTATTGGGTTCATCTGGTTTCATAGATAAGTACAGCTGAGTATCATCAGCATAGCAATGGAAATTTATGCCATGCTGTCTAATAACGTTACCTAATGGAAGCATGTATAAAGTGAAAAGAATCGGTCCAAGCACAGAACCCTGAGGAACTCCATGACTTACTCTGGTGTGTGAGGAAGATTCTTCATTTACAATTACAAACTGAAATCTATCAGATAAATATGACTTAAACCAGCCTAATGCAGTTCCTTTAATCCCAATAACATGTTCAAGTCTGTGTAATAAGATACTGTGATCGACCGTATCAAATGCAGCACTGAGATCCAACAGGACAAGCACAGACACAAGTCCGCTATCAGAGGCTAAGAGGAGATCATTGGTAACTTTCAGCAGTGCTGTTTCTGTGCTATGATGCACTCTGAATCCTGACTGAAACTCTTCAAACAGATTATTTCTGTGTAAATGATCACAAAGCTGAGTTGCAACTATTTTTTCAAGAACTTTAGACATAAAAGGGAGATTGGATATAGGTCTATAATGAGCTAACACTTCTGAATCAAGAGTAGGTTTTTTAAGTAAAGGTTTAATTACAGCAACCTTAAAAGTCTGAGGTACATATCCTGTCAACAAAGACAGATTGATCAAATCCAATATGGAAGTGTCAATTAATGGGAAAACCTCCTTGAACAGTCTGGTTGGGATTGGGTCTAAAACACAAGTTAATGGTTTAGAAGAGACTATTGCTGTTGTTAGTTCAGAGAGATCAACTGGACAGAAGCCGTCTAAATACAAATCAGGTTCTAAAGATACTTCTAAAGCTACTGTACTTGATGATACATCACTGATAATAGTGGCAAGGACTCCATCAATCTTCTCTTTGATAGAAACAATTTTATTGATAAAGAAGTTCATGAAATCATCACTGCTGAGAGTTAAAGGAATACCTGGCTCAGCAGAGCTCGGACTCTTTAGCCGCTTTTGGACAGAGTAGTTATAAGAACGCAGTTATCAGAACTGTCCTACTCGAATTTCGTTCTGATAACTGTCCTTCTGTTTCAGTCTGGATTCGCACATGAGTCGGGACCAGGTCGGGACTTTGCGCCGCGCGCAGCCGTCTGCGTCAGTGACGTGTTACGTTAGCCGTTTAGCGCCACATTCAACAACAAAACAAAACAAAACAAAACCGGTGTAGCGTTATTGGGCATTTATATATGCATCAAATATAAGGATTTATAAGACGTTCTCACTGTCTCAATAAACCTTAAACCTCGAATTTAGGCCACCACCTCGCTGATGTTTTAACTTGTTTTAAGTTACAGTCCAGGGAGGACAACTGTTAAAATCTTACGATCCTGGTATGTTAAATTAATAATCAATTAATAATCAGTCTCATATCTCGCTACTTTTGTGAAAGTTCTCGTTTGGTTGGACAGACATTATGTAAAGAAAGCATACGACACAATCTGTGATTATAACATATATGTAGCGTTACCGGGTATTTATATACCTATTAAATATAAGGATTTATGAGATGTTCTTACAGTCTCAAATAAACCTTACCTCGAATTCAGGGCACCACCTACCTAGGTTTTGACTTAATTTAAGTCACAGTCAGGTAGGAAAACTGTTCGAAATCTTACGATCCTGGTGTTAAATTAATATTCAATTAATATTCAGTCTCATATCTCGCTACTTTCGTGAAGTTCTCGTTTGGTTGGACAGACATTACGTAAAGAAAGCATACGACACAATCTGTGATTATAACATATATATAGATATATGAGCTGTTTATTACAATGATATGATCTTAGACATGAACCTTTAAACAAACAGGAGATGCATTGAATATGGGTGATTATATAAAACACTTAGTGAATGGAAAATAAAATATGGGGAATGGGGAGATACTGGATGTATTCAAATAGTTTAGGTTGGCTGACTATTTGACGCTAAATACTGACATTTCGGATTAATGTATCATTCTGTGAAAGCCTCGAGACATCCATCAAACCCACTTTAAGGTGAAAACGGGTCGGTCTTACTGTGCTGAAGTTCTGTTCAGTCGGTTCGGAACACGGCAGCGGTCACGCGGGGTCCGAGGGGATTTCTCTTCCGCTCTCTGGGCCTTCCTGGCTGTGGTGGCTGACTTTAGCGGACTTCTCAGTTGCTTCTTTGATGAAGTGAACTTAAGTTCACAGAAGATTAATAAAAGGTTGCTTGGAATTGGCTTTCTTGGTAGAAAAAGGTGATGATGGCGTGAAACAGCGGAGGTTAGGACGTGCGACGTAGAAGGACGTGGATGGCGAGGGACGAACAAAAACACGTAGAACGTGCATCTTCAGAGTATTTCAATCTGTTTCTTTGTTCGGGTCTTTCTTTCTCGTCTCCGGGGTCTCACTGGGTTCTGGAGGGTCTCCTCCGGTCGTCCGCTGCATCGTTATCCACACGTCCTTCCGTTCTCTCCTGAGATTATGGGAAAACTCCCAAACTCTGGTGAGCTCTTCTCTTCTGCTTAAACCATCTCCAAAACTCTCTGAGCAGCTGTTCTCTGCTCAAATCTCCTTCTGAAACTCTGGGTTGGAACCCTTCTGGAACAAGAGGCAAGAAGCAAGAGAGCAGACGCCTGAAGCGAGCCAGCAAACGAGAGAACTAGAGAGAGCCAACTAGAGAGAGTGTGTTTTCCGCGGGTTCCGGGTTTTGACTCTCGGAGGCGGGGCTTACACTACTTTTTCAGCCAATGACATGCTTGAACTGTGTGCATGTCTGTGTAAGGTGATCTGTGCTATATGGGGATTTCTGGATTTAGACAAAGAAAACTCTTATTTCTCCATTACTCCCATCTCATAGAACATTTGTCTCGGTGATTCTGAAAACACCACATCTTGTTAAGATATGCAGATTAAAGATATAACATAGACTTGTAATATAAAGACATCAAAATAACACACATGATAAAGACAATTATGACTTTCAAAATTCAGATGAATATCTATGAAATCGTGACATATGAATAGTGAACCACACAATGTTCATTTTCTGTGTTAACAATGGGGACACTAAACAAATACCAAATAGATACCGAAGGGACATCGTTAGAAGTTACTAGTTGCATATATTGTCCATTTTACTGAGTCCTCTGGGATTTAAATGTTCAACTAATCAACACTGCAGACCACTAGGGGGCAATGTGGTTCCATCAGGCAGGTTGGGCATTTTCCAACAAGTTTGTTTCTTCGTCAATATTTAAGCCAGAATCGTACAAATTGTCTCTATATGCGTCTTGTGATCAAGCTGGAAACCTGAAAGAAATTGTACACGGTTATCAAACACATTTAATATAGTTTTAAGATTCGACTAAAAGTGAGTCTTATGAAGTCTTCTCAGTTTGTATGTAGCCATCTGGTCGGTTTGCTGGTGAAAAGGGGTGTTAAAGTGTCAACTTTCGAGTTATGGTCTAGATAAGATAGTAAGTGTCCCACTTTTCCAAGAGTGAGTTCTTTGTTCGTTAGAGTCTATCCCAATTTTTATTGCAAGCGTCTGTTGCGAGTTCGACTCCCCAAAAGCTCTTAAGAGAGTAGAAGTTGAACGTAAATTAGGCAGTTTCTGTCTCTTTTTCCTTTGTGGAAAGAAAATGAAGATCTGGTTTATATCCACATACGTAAACATCCCCCACAGGAATGTTGGTTTTGTCAAAGTTTGAAAACTCTTAATCCACACGGCACTGTGACTGCTACATTCCCCCATTCGAATCGGATCTGAACTCGTGGCTGATCCGAATCGCAGGTGAAGAAGTCCAGTGTGTCCGAGTCTGGTGGTTGCTAGGACTCTCAAGAGGGTTATGGTGGGTGTCTCGAGACAGCCTAATACAATTCTGACACAACAATGGCTATAAACGTACAATGGCTATAAACGTAATTTGGTTAAGCTTACTTAACCTACGTAGTAAATGTCTAATAGCTAAAGATAATGTTCATAAGTAAAGGTTTCTAAGCCTATATAATTTCAAATGGAAAATCCTAGTAAAAGCATGCAGATTTCTTTTGGAAAAGATCAATGTTAGGGGAGAATTTTACTCATTGTTAGAGTCATGATCTAGGATGTGGTATTTCTTAATAGTTAGGAAATGAGCACGTTTACTACCTGAGTGTGAGCATTATCGCAGGACTTATACGATCAGTAATGTGTAACATATTTGTCGCGGCGGCGGTCCTGGACAGGCTTCACTGTACAGCAGTAACGAGTGATATTCTAACTAAAGGATCCATGGTGAAAGCTGTTGTCAGCATTTCACTGCTAATTTTGCTTTTAATTCAGTTGTAGACCAGTTTCCCCCATTTGTAGATGTCACATGGGTGAAAAAAGGTAAGTTGAGTGTGTCACCAGATGATGATAGACTTGAAAATTGAAGTTTTGAACACTCAGGTGTCCTGGATTCAATCTTGAGGCATCATGATACTACGGAGTAGTTTTATCGTGATTAGGTAAGTGATATTTTGAGGGTAAGCTTCTTTGCTTCCTTTAAGAGTTAGCTATGGTTAAAGGTTTGGTATTCGGGGTTACTAGAATGTTTGTTGGAGTGTATGGTCCTACCTCCAGGAACAGGCTAGCATTTCTAAGTCTCTGTTAGCACGGTTGGGTTCTGAACTTTTTCTTTTCTTTTAGTAGCAGACTTT
Source organism: Odontesthes bonariensis (assembly GCF_027942865.1). Classification (NCBI taxonomy): domain Eukaryota; kingdom Metazoa; phylum Chordata; class Actinopteri; order Atheriniformes; family Atherinopsidae; genus Odontesthes; species Odontesthes bonariensis. The sequence goes on from NC_134525.1 coordinate 33,624,064, forward strand.
TCAGGCTATCAATATCATCTTGACTGATGGCACTTATTTCACTAGACCATTGCTGAGATTTGATGTGGTCCTTGTCGATGACTCTGCTCATCTCAGTTGTTTTCTGATCTGGTGATGGATGTGACCATGCAGTGTGTGATGGTTTATAGCGAGACGGAAGTCTATAATTGCAGTTGCGGTTTTGAGCAGACTGCTGGTCATGTCGATTTTGAAAAGACATGTCTTTTTGCGGGTTTGAATGAGCACTGTGGTTTTCACTGTGGCAGTGAGTTGGTTCATGGCTGGGCCATGACGATTTGGAATAGTTGTGTTTGGAGCCTTTCTTAGGCCGTTGAGAATGTGGCCAGTGGGGGACCTCTGCTGGAGGTCTGCCACTTTGTCCCACTTCTAACTCTGGGGACCAAGAACCAGGGTTCTGGGTCTGTGTGGTGATGGGTTCTGGCTGTTTAGCTTGTCTATGTTTTTGGAAACCTAGACTGGCCCATTCACGTAGCTGCTGAATGGTAGCAGTGTGAGGGTTAGCTATAACTCCTAAGTGATAGCTGGTAGTTGGATGGAGGTTTTGAAGGAAAAGAGTTTTGAAACTCATGTCTTCTTCCATTCCTACCTTGTTGCTGAAACCAAAATAAGCTTTGAGGAGGCGGTAATAATACTGCTGAGGCAGCTCATTCCATCCTTGTTTAACCATCATGGCAGCGGTTAAGCCAGATGGGGTCAGCTCGTCTGAAAACTCGCGTTCGAGTGTTTGGCAGAGGAGTGTATAGTCGTTCCGGATGTAATCGGGTTGACGTTCAATGAATCTACTGACTTCGCGGCTAGATGTAACCTTAATCAAGTAGAATTTGTTGTTAACTGATGCGTTTGGAAACCTTCGCAGGAAGAAATCAATGTCGTCCAAATATGCTCGGGTGTCATGTGGCGTCCCAAGAGTCGGTTCGAATCTGGGCACATGGCGAGCAATTTTGTCAAGCTCTTCGTCAGAAGGAGCTTGTGGAACTTGGGGTTTTAGAGTGGGAAATGATTGATCCGGTTTACCTGGATCATAAACGATCTTTTCAGATCTGAAAGAATTTGTTGTCGTTGAAGACGGGGGTGAAATAATTGAGCTCTTGTAGGCTGGTTTCACTTCAGGAAAAGGGTTCCCTGTGTCTTCCTGGGGGAAGCCATGTGTTTCCTGTTCATGTCCAGTCTCCAAAGACTGACGTAGGTCTATCTTAACACCTTCTGGTTTATCTGATAGGTGTTCCTGCTGTGGATGAGCGGCGTTTTGCTCATCCTTAGCTTTGCTTAGCTGTTCTGTCAACAGCTGCATTTGTTCCTTTTCAACATTAAGATGCTTGTCATCAGTTGGCACTTTGACTGTTAAATCCTGCACTTTCTGCAGAACCACGTGTAGAGATTGCTGGGACTGTTTTTGTGCTTGGTCCACCTTCTTCAGTTGGACTTGGGTTGAAATCAACTCTTGTTGGCAGTTTTGAAGTACCTGTTCAAGCTTTTTGTTGTTTTCATTGAGTTGAATAATTTGTTGGTTTGAGTTCTCAACCTGTGTTGTTAACTCTGTTACTTGGGCATTAGCTTGGCTGGATGCCCTCTCAGTGGCTTTAAGTTGGTGTTGGAGGAATTTGGTTTCCTCCTGAAACTGTGGCTTTTTCTGTGACCGAGTTTTAAGTTTGTCAGCGGCTTGTTCCATCACTTGGTGTGCATGTTTAACGAACACCACAGCTAGACTACTTAACATTTTGGTCAGAGATTCTTCTTTGGGCTTTTTAGCTTTTGTCTCAGCCGATGGCTTTAAACTGATTTGCTCTGTTTCAGGTGTTTTAATGCATCTTTTCTTTAAGGCATAACCCAGTATCAACTGTTTTGTTAAGTCCATCATCTTGTTTTTCACTTGTCTCAGAAAGGGTTCTTTCTGAAAATAAGTTTGAGTTTGGAACAAGGGAAAATAGTTGGGTTAATGTGAAGGTAGTTGGGAATAAGGATTGTTCTCCTGAAATTAATTTCTTCCTTTTGAATTTGTTCACTTGAGAAACAAATAAGGAAGGATGTTAAAATAAACACGACTGTGTTATTTTACTCAAAACTGGAAGAAATGCATTTAATTTAGAAGCTTATCATTAATCGTTATGGTAAAAAGAGGGAAAACATTAATGCTAACACAAAAGGGAACATACAAGCTCTTGGCTGTTGTTTTCTTTAAGCCTTAGTGTCTCATAATCAGTTCCTGTTAAGGTAATCTGATTTGGTGAAAGACACACATTTGAGATAAATTAGCTTCAATTAATGTTTCCAAATAACAAAGTTGGTATTGTTTATGTCAAACAATTGATTCAAATGCATTAAAGAATATTCAAATAAAGCTGGTATTCGTTAGTACCAAGCAAAATGATCAGCTTTCTTCGTGATCCTATTTAATGTGATCCTGAAGCGCTCACATGTCAAAAAGCTTCAAGTGGGCGGGTTTGAGAGAAGGGAGTGAGGAGTTGACGTCACTGGTGACGATTTCTAGCACCGCCCACCAATAGTCCTTCAAGGATTCAGTGAATTCGCCTCATTTCCCCTGGGGAATGAGAGGGTTAACTTCTCTCACAGACAGTGCACAAGCGATGTTGTAGTTTGCTCACAAACTTTTAAACACAGCTTTGCAACATTCACAATGCTTGAGACACGGCGGTCTCAGTTCAGAATGCTTCTAAAAGTCACCAACTTTGATAATAACAACGAATAGAGTCACCAACTCAATTTTTCTGCAGCAAAATTGGTCTGTCCACTACTGCCGTATATTATTTTAGTTAGGGCTTGTAGCATTTTAAAAATAAACACCCCCTCAGTTTTTTCTTTCAACTGGGTTCAACAGACACGGCGTTCCGGTCGTTTATTTAATAATACAAAAACAATTGACTGTTTAAGTCATTCATGCGATCACGTTTTGTGACCGTGTGTATTTTATTTATTTATTTTATTCATTTATTTTATCAGGAGCGACGGCTCTGACTCATTCAGTTAAGCTCAGCAGCTTTAACTTTCAATAAGTAATCTGTATTACTTTATTTTAGGCGTCACAATGCTCTGTTAAACAACGTTTAAACTCGCTCCCCCACTTCATGGGGTTTCAATATAGCACCTTGATGCTTTTTTATGTCCGGCTGCAAGATTACAGCGGATCAAAGCTCCTGTGTTTGAGGAGGCTCTGAGTTGACTAAATTCGCCGGGACTCGCGGCTGAATTTGTGATACTCATAAAAATCAAATCAACCGTGTTGGAAACTCGCAACTATGGCCAGGCCTTTAAATTCAGCGTTCTTGCGCTGTGCATGCAATCTTTATTCTGGGAGGAGACAGCGACAGCGGGACAGCTGGCTGCTCTTCTGCGGTGTGCAATTAATATTGCGCACCCACGGATTTGGAGAGTTATCATGCGTCCACGATTACTCTGATAAAGTGCTTTTAGTCATTCTAAGTTTATAAAGACAGACACAGCCACTGCTTGCATTGCTCACACACAGATAATGAACCAGCCAATATCATGTTTATGCTTTCCTTCACGTAAGTCAGTCTACCGTAAAACGCCTCGCACGGCGCACCAAAAATATGTAGCGTTACCGGGTATTTATATACCTATTAAATATAAGGATTTATGAGATGTTCTTACAGTCTCAAATAAACCTTACCTCGAATTCAGGGCACCACCTACCTAGGTTTTGACTTAATTTAAGTCACAGTCAAGTAGGAAAACTGTTCGAAATCTTACGATCCTGGTATGTTAAATTAATATTCAATTAATATTCAGTCTCATATCTCGCTACTTTCGTGAAGTTCTCGTTTGGTTGGACAGACATTACGTAAAGAAAGCATACGACACAATCTGTGATTATAACATATATATAGATATATGAGCTGTTTATTACAATGATATGATCTTAGACATGAACCTTTAAACAAACAGGAGATGCATTGAATATGGGTGATTATATAAAACACTTAGTGAATGGAAAATAAAATATGGGGAATGGGGAGATACTGGATGTATTCAAATAGTTTAGGTTGGCTGACTATTTGACGCTAAATACTGACATTTCGGATTAATGTATCATTCTGTGAAAGCCTCGAGACATCCATCAAACCCACTTTAAGGTGAAAACGGGTCGGTCTTACTGTGCTGAAGTTCTGTTCAGTCGGTTCGGAACACGGCAGCGGTCACGCGGGGTCCGAGGGGATTTCTCTTCCGCTCTCTGGGCCTTCCTGGCTGTGGTGGCTGACTTTAGCGGACTTCTCAGTTGCTTCTTTGATGAAGTGAACTTAAGTTCACAGAAGATTAATAAAAGGTTGCTTGGAATTGGCTTTCTTGGTAGAAAAAGGTGATGATGGCGTGAAACAGCGGAGGTTAGGACGTGCGACGTAGAAGGACGTGGATGGCGAGGGACGAACAAAAACACGTAGAACGTGCATCTTCAGAGTATTTCAATCTGTTTCTTTGTTCGGGTCTTTCTTTCTCGTCTCCGGGGTCTCACTGGGTTCTGGAGGGTCTCCTCCGGACGTCCGCTGCATCGTTATCCACACGTCCTTCCGTTCTCTCCTGAGATTATGGGAAAACTCCCAAACTCTGGTGAGCTCTTCTCTTCTGCTTAAACCATCTCCAAAACTCTCTGAGCAGCTGTTCTCTGCTCAAATCTCCTTCTGAAACTCTGGGTTGGAACCCTTCTGGAACAAGAGGCAAGAAGCAAGAGAGCAGACGCCTGAAGCGAGCCAGCAAACGAGAGAACTAGAGAGAGCCAACTAGAGAGAGTGTGTTTTCCGCGGGTTCCGGGTTTTGACTCTCGGAGGCGGGGCTTACACTACTTTTTCAGCCAATGACATGCTTGAACTGTGTGCATGTCTGTGTAAGGTGATCTGTGCTATATGGGGATTTCTGGATTTAGACAAAGAAACTCTTATTTCTCCATTACTCCCATCTCATAGAACATTTGTCTCGGTGATTCTGAAAACACCACATCTTGTTAAGATATGCAGATTAAAGATATAACATAGACTTGTAATATAAAGACATCAAAATAACACACATGATAAAGACAATTATGACTTTCAAAATTCAGATGAATATCTATGAAATCGTGACATATGAATAGTGAGCCACACAATGTTCATTTTCTGTGTTAACAATGGGGACACTAAACAAATACCAAATAGATACCGAAGGGACATCGTTAGAAGTTACTAGTTGCATATATTGTCCATTTTACTGAGTCCTCTGGGATTTAAATGTTCAACTAATCAACACTGCAGACCACTAGGGGGCAATGTGGTTCCATCAGGCAGGTTGGGCATTTTCCAACAAGTTTGTTTCTTCGTCAATATTTAAGCCAGAATCGTACAAATTGTCTCTATATGCGTCTTGTGATCAAGCTGGAAACCTGAAAGAAATTGTATACGGTTATCAAACACATTTAATATAGTTTTAAGATTCGACTAAAAGTGAGTCTTATGAAGTCTTCTCAGTTTGTATGTAGCCATCTGGTCGGTTTGCTGGTGAAAAGGGGTGTTAAAGTGTCAACTTTCGAGTTATGGTCTAGATAAGATAGTAAGTGTCCCACTTTTCCAAGAGTGAGTTCTTTGTTCGTTAGAGTCTATCCCAATTTTTATTGCAAGCGTCTGTTGCGAGTTCGACTCCCCAAAAGCTCTTAAGAGAGTAGAAGTTGAACGTAAATTAGGCAGTTTCTGTCTCTTTTTCCTTTGTGGAAAGAAAATGAAGATCTGGTTTATATCCACATACGTAAACATCCCCCACAGGAATGTTGGTTTTGTCAAAGTTTGAAAACTCTTAATCCACACGGCACTGTGACTGCTACATATATATAGATATATGAACTATTTATTAAAATGATATGACCAAAACATGAACCTTTAAAACAAACAGGAGATGCATTGAATATGGGTGATTATATAAAACACTTAGTGAATGGAAAATAAAATATGGGGAATGGGGAGATACTGGATGTATTCAAATAGTTTAGGTTGGCTGACTATTTGACGCTAAATACTGACATTTCGGATTAATTTATCATTCTGTGAAAGCCTCGAGACATCCATCAAACCCACTTTAAGGTGAAAACGGGTCGGTCTTACTGTGCTGAAGTTCTGCTTAGTCAGCTCGGAACACGGCAGCGGCCACGGGGGGTCCGAGGGGATTTCTCTTCCGCTCTCTGGGCCTTCCTGGTTGTGGTGGCTGACTTTAGCGGACTTCTCAGTTGCTTCTTTCACCGGGAAACGGGAACGATGGTGCCGAGGGCTGTGGTTAGATGATCGAATCTTCTGAGTGTCAGTGGGTCCGTTGCTTCTCTGATGAAGTGAACTTAAGTTCACAGAAGATTAATAAAAGGTTGCTTGGAGTTGGCTTCTTGGTAGGAAAAGATGATGATGGCGTGTAACAGCGGAGGTTACAGCGTGCGACGTAAAAAGGACATGGATGACGATGGACGAACAAAAACACGAAAAACGTGCATCTTCAGACTTCATTCTGTTTCTTTCTTCGAGTCTTTCTTCCTTGGGTCCTTCTGCCATCTCCTTCCTCCCTTTTGTCGTATTCTGCACGGCTCATCCTCTCATCTTTCCGCTCTCTTCAAATCTCTCCAGATCTGAGAAACTGAACAACTGAAAATCACATCTAATCTGCTCCCTGATTAACTGTGATCTCATCCATTCTCTGCTCTGCTCAAAATCTCCTTCTTCTCTGTCCTCTTTCTTCTTTCTTCTGATCTGAGTTTGGATTCGCGGGTTCCGTGGTTTGACTCTCGGAGGCGGGGCATGACATAAGCTTACACTACTCTTTCAGCCAATGATATGCCTGAACTTTTGTGAATGTCTGCCTGGGTGTCTGTGTAAGATGATCTGTTTTATATGGGGACTTCTGGATGAGACAAAGAAACTCTTATTTCTCCATTACTCTGTCTCATAGAACATTTGTCTCGGTGATTCTGAAAACACCACATCTTGTTAAGATATGCAGGTTAAAGATATAACATAGACTTGCAATATAAAGACATCAAATAACACAACATGATACAGACGATTAGTCTCAAAATTCAGATGAGTATCTATGAAATCGTGACATATGGATAGCGAACCACACAATGTTGATTTTCTGTGTTAACAATGGGGATACCAAACAAATACCATATAGATACTGAAGGACATCATTAAAAGTTAAATTGTTAAATTGTTGTTGTTTCAAATTGTCTCTAGATGCGTCTTGTGATCTAGCTGGAAACCTGAAAGAACTTGTATAAGGTTATCAAACACAGTTAATACAGTTTAAGATTCGACTAAAAGTAAGTATTAGTACAGTCTTCTCAGTTCGTGTGTAGCCATCTGGTCGGTTCTCTGGTGGGAAAGGGTGTTAAAGTGTCAACTTCGATTTATGGTGAAGATCAGATAGTACGGTGTCCCACTTTTCCAACAGAAAGATCCTTTGTTCATTTTAGTTTATCCCAATTTTATGGCAAGCGTCTGTTGGAGTTCCACTCCACGAAAAACTTTCAAAGGGCCGAAGGTTGTTGTAAATTAGGCAGTTTCTGTCTCTTTTTCCTTTGTGGAAAGAAAATGGAGATCTGTTTTTTATCCACATACGTAAACATCCCCCACAGGAATGTTGGTTTTGTCAAAGTTTGAAAAACTCTTAATCCACACGGCACTGTGACTGCTACACCGGTAAAAGTAGAAAAAACACCACAAAGAAGCTAATATGGAGAGCGGGGAGGCCACCGTGTTCATGGTCTGCATGATGGTGATATTAATCATGGACGATCACATCAGGCGTCTAATATCGAGGCTGGAAGAGCTCACAGAGAGAGTCAGGAGACGATACTTTTTCATTTCATGAGGGAAGAAAGGAGAGCAGAGCGCTGCAGACAAATGAGACAATGTGTAAGTTTAACTTATTAAACACCCGCCGGTTGTGTCTGTGTCTTATGAGGAAACATTTCAGCCGTGATAGCATGACATGGGGCGTAGCTACCGACCACCACACACCTCCCTCAGATCGTTCTATAGAACCATGAAAAGACCCGACCTCGGAGAAGGAGCTAAATGGTTATAAGAACTAAGGGAGAAAGCCCCGAGTTCCTGTATGTCCGAACACGGGAGAAAACAGCCCCGCGGATTAAAAGGTTATTAGAACTGCCAAAGGTTCCTACAGTCCGAAAGCGGCTTTTGTCAGACTGGCTACAGCGCTGAAGAGAAACCTGGGATTATTCTTATTATCTTCTATCAATGATGAATAATAAGCAGTTCTAGCTTTACGAAGGGCTTTCTTATACGTTATTAAACTATCTTTCCAGACTAACTGAGACTCTTCTAAATTAGAGGAACGCCACTGTCTCTCCAGCTTTCTTGCAGTCTGCTTTAAAGCACGCAGCTGTGAATTATACCAAGGAGCCAACCTCTTCTGACTGATTACCTTCCTTTTCAGAGGGGCAACATTGTCCAGTGCTGTACGCATTGAAACTATAGTGCTGTCAACAAGAGAGTCAAGTGCTGCTGGAGTAAAGTTTAGGTAGTCGTCCTCTGTCATATCTGCACATGGCAGTGAAGAAAAGGATGATGGAATTAATTCTTTAAATCTGGTTACAGCATCCTCTGATAGACACCTTCTATATGTACATTTCTTCTCAGAAACTGTATAGTCAAGTAATGTAAACTCAAAGGTTATCAGAAAATGGTCAGATAAGACAGAGTTATGAGGGAACACTGTTAACTGTTCACTCTCAATGCCATAAGTCAGCACAAGATCAAGGGTGTGATTAAGGCAGTGAGTCGGTCTGTGAACACTCTGAGAAAATCCAATAGAATCCAATATGGAATTAAAGTTCATATTCAGGCTGTCATTTTCAACATCTACATGAATATTAAAGTCACCCACTACAATGACTTTATCTGTACTCAGCACTAACTGGGATAAAAACTCTGAGAATTCAGACAGAAACTCAGAATAAGGGCCAGGTGGACGATACACAACAACAAACACAAGAGGTTTCTGGGATTTCCACTTTGCGTGGGAAAAACTGAGAATCAGATATTCAAAAGAGCTCAAACTAATCTTGGGTCTGGGACTGATGAGTAACCCTGATCTGAAGATAGCTGCCACTCCTCCTTCTCTGCCTGTGGTTCGAGGAACGTGAACATTTAAACAGTCAGAGGGAGTTGATTCATTAATGCTAACATGATGCTAACATGATGCTAACATGATCCTCCTGCTGCAGCCAGGTTTCTGTAAGACAAAATATATCAATATGATGATCACAAATCAACTCATTCACTAACAGAGACTTCGAAAGGAGAGATCTGATATTCAGCAAACCACATTTAATAGTTTGATGTTTTTGTTCAGTTAAAGTTTTTGTTTTAATTTCTTTTGCACAAGAGGATTTGCTCCTTTTGTGTTAATCGATTGGGTGGGTAGCAGCAGGTGGGAAGCTGCTGAGAAGTGTGTAAGACTACAACTCTGCATCCTGCTCTGAGCCCTGGGTTGTCATGTTTTAGGGTGGCAAATAAATTTGTCCATATTTCTAGAAATGAGAGCCGCTCCTTCCAAAGTGGGATGGATGCCGTCTCTCCTCATCAGACCAGGTTTTCTCCAGAAAGATTGCCAATTATCTCTGTAGCCCACGTTATTTGCTGGACACCATCTAGACAGCCAGCGATTGTAGGACGACATGCGGCTAAACATGTCATCACTGGTCAGATTTGGCAGGGGTCCAGAGAAAACTACGGAGTCCCACATTGTTTTGGCAAAATTACGCACCGATGCAACATTAATTTTAGTGACCTCCGATTGGCGTAACCGGGTGTCATTAACGCCGACGTGAATAACTATTTTACCGTATTTACGTTTATCCTTAGCCAGCAGTTTTAAATAGGATTCTATGTCGCCCGCTCTGGCCCCTGGAATGCATTTGACTATGGCCGCTGGTGCCTCTAATGCCACGTTTCTGACTATAGAGCTGCCAGTTACCAGGGTTTTATCCTCAGCGGGTGTGTCGCTGAGTGGGGAAAATCTGTTAGAAGCGTGGACAGGTTGATGGTGAACAACGGGCTTGACTTTAGAGCTATGCCTCTTCCTGACAGTCACCCAGCCACGTTGTAATCCTGGCTGCTCAGGTTCTGCTAGGGGGAGGCTAATTGAGCTAGCTACGCTAGGTGGCTCCACACTGGCTAAAGGGACCTGGCTCGCTATCGGTTGATTTTCAACAGTGCAGAGCCGAGCTTCCAATTCAGATAACCTCGCCTCCAAAACTACAAAAAGACTACATTTGTTACATGTACCATTATCGCTAAAGGAGGCAGAGGAGTAACTAAACATCTGACACACGGAGCAGGTGAAAGCAGGAGATGGAGGGAAAGAACTGGTAGCCATGCTACGCTAGAGAACCAGACACACCGCTAAAAAGTGAGAATAAAGATTAAAGATCTGTAGGAGTGTGTTAGAACAGAACGGTAAGCTATAGAGTAAATAACTATGCAAAATTGTGTAAGTTATAGATAGAAATAAAGTGATTATCAGTAGTCCAAGCGGAGCAAGAAATTCCACAGTGCACAAGCAAGGCAACAGGAAGTGATGCAACACGTCTTACCGCAAAGCAAAGCGTCACAGAGTCAGGATCTATTCACTGGCATTCATGGACTGCTTGATTTAACAACATAACCGTCATCTTTCAGATGTTCAGCAGCAACAATAGGATTGTGGAAGAGATTTTTTTTTGGAAAGAAAGAATACTTTATCTTTCGTAGTTCACACATGACTGAGATACCTAGACGTCGAATACATTTAACATTTACTACAATAACTTAGAATATAATAACATAGGAGAAAGGATGAACTGATAAATTGGCTTTGTTAACAAACATGTCCAACCCTTCTAGCTACTGTAAATCCTCTGTGTTTTCCATATGGCTGTTGGTGAGTTTCAGGTTCTCTACAGGCTCATCAACCATTCTGTCTGGGGTTGGAGATCATTTGTTTGCTATTGGTTTCCCTTAGCAACGTGCCCCTAAACTTGCTGCTTTGGAGACTATTCGAAAGGAGGCAGAGAAAACAAACAGTAGAGGTGACAAGTCAATCACATTGTTACCTTTTCACCTCAGCAAGTCACATCTCATTGAAAAACTTTAAAGCTAGTCTAGATAATATATCCTCTGTGTTTGACAACAAGAGAGGTTAATCTATTCACCACCAGCGTTTTGCATTTTACAAGCCTGTTAAAGGATGGAGTCACAGAGATACTGCGAGAACAGCTTCAACTGTGGGAACAGTTAATGTTTGCCTGGGCTGTTTTTAATGGATAGGTTATGTAGATTGTTAAGTATCCACATATCCTGTGGGCTGTTAACACAGACACTGACCCCAAAATACACAAGGAAGAAAGAAAAAAACCTCTTTGAATGTGTTTCTGTGGGTGCACATTCAGGAGGTGATTGCCAAGCTAAGGAATACTAAACAGAAATAGACAAAACACTTTCCAATAGTCCTGCAGTATCCAAAGCTGAGTGAACAGAATCTAAAATGACTTTTAAACAGTTTAGCAGGAACATCCTGAGGCTTGTCTGACCACAGGTGAGTACAATGAAGCTTCGCAGAGAGGTTCTGGTTAGTCAAATGAAGGGAACTGAATACCGAGCTCTTCAAAAATAAAGGTCTTCAAAATAAAGGTCCAAAAGCAAAAGAGAACCATTCTTGAACCACACTTACCCACTTCACTACAGTCAGTGTATTCAATAAACTTTCCCTGCGTTATGTTGTTCTGTATAGATGACAACTTTATACTTATATTACAACTTATACTACATATTTATATTTATACAACAACCAGATTAGATGGACATGTTTTCAACCTCCAGCTGGTTGAAGCAGATGACCACCCTTCCTGGTTCTAATGGAAGTTTGTTCCTGTTTAAACTGAGATTTTTTCTTTGCGTTATCACCTCATGCACACTCAGGTTGGGGGATTGGATCGAATTGATTGAGAGTTTTGGTGCAATCTGTTGGTTTCCTTTCTTTTTTTGGAAATTGGCTCTGTATGAATTGGACTAATTTGGAATTCAATTAATTGGATTTGATTGGATTACAATGAATTGGATTCTAATTGGCTTGAATTGTGCTGCATCTCTGAAGAGCCTTGAGATGACATTTGTTGTGATTTGGCACTTTATAAATACAATTGAATTGAACTGAACTGAATTGAATTAAAACAAAAAATAATGAAATGAAGAATGAAGAATGAATATATGAATAATCCAATAAATGAATGATTTCAAAGATTATCCTGAATCAGGTGGGCTGTAAAGTGACATCTTGTGTAAAGATATGCGCAGAAAAGCAAGATCGCAGTGGCTCGTGAGCTTTGTTAACATGGGTCATAAACAGTGGCGGTGCGACACTGATTTACGCCCCGGGCGAAACCCGGTGCTGGCGCCCCCAACCCCCCTACTGCTCACGAACACCTCCTCCTCGTCCAAATATTGAATCATCCCCCCTCCCCCCTGCACAAACTCTGCACTGTGCTGCGTTGCTCACCCAACGTAACGCGAGAGGTGAGACTGACTGTCACTGAGCCATTTGAACTTTTCTTGACCAATTGACCACCACGACTACCTACCAGCATATCTTGGGAATTTATTCGGTTCATCATACACAACACAGAATCAAACAAACCTAATGGGAATGTGTTGTGGAGAAATTAGAGTCGAATCCCGCGTTGGTCAGCCGTCCATTGGGGAGTTTATTGAACAAACCGTCACAGCAAATGTGCATACAGAATGTACAAAATGTCCACCGTCTTCATACTGTGAACCAACTTTATACTGGTTTAATCATAACATGCATGCGTCATCCGGACTCAATCTCTTCCTGCGACGCCGAGCGTCTGCCCTAAATGTAAACAGCCCATACTACCTTTTACCCATATTCATATGAATCAGTCAACAAGGCCCAGGATGTAACTAGGCCAGAAGTCATGAACATGTCATGACATCCTTCTCCCACAAATGTAGAGAATTTGGAAACCTTTATTAGAAATATACAATAAGCAGAGCGTGATGATGACAGATAGAGCACAGCGGATTGTATAGGCGTCCAGATGCGCGCTTTCCCACCATGGGACAAGCCAAGGGGAGGGGGAAGATGGGGGCGCCGCTCTGCCGAAAAACCTCTGTGGCCGAAACGTAACCACGAAACCCCCCCGGGGGCCTGCCCGGTCGGCCCGCCTCAAGGACCGCCCCTGGTCATAAAGATGGACCCGGTGGGCTCCTCCTGACTGCTTTAAAAACAAGCCAGCCTGTGGCCCAGCTGTTCCCCACAGGCACACAGGCTGCTGCGGTTACAGTTTTATTTGGGAAGGCTGTGCCGGTAGTTGGTGCTGAAGCTGCTGGAGCTGCTGTGAACTTGACTGAAGTTTGAATCCGCTTTTCTGCTGCGGTCTGCTCTGTGAGTCTCTGTGTGTACACGGCTCAGAAAGCAGCAGTTTCCTCCGCGACACAGTCGGTAAGTGGATGTGACTCATTGTTTCTGGGCATGTAACCGATGTCTTTTGTTTCCTGAAGTGGGAAAGATTCGGAACATTTTGCCATCTCGGTACAGCAGAGGTAAAGTTGAAGTCTGTCAGCGCCATGGTTTTTATTGTTTCAGCTTACTTTGCCACGGCCAGGTGCCGGCTAGTGTCGCGCGGAAATGATGCGAATATTTCAAAGGGCTCTGAAGTGTCTCGTGTGAGTCTTGGCTTCTTTTGTTCACGATGTGCATCCATTCCACTGACAGGTGGGGAGTAATGAGACCAGGCGACCTCGTGTTTGAACAGAAACACCAAAGTTAAAGCAGCATTGAGACAAACTTTACAACAAGAACAGTTTTATTACAGCAGGCAGCGGCGTCAGATGTCTGCTGTGTTCCAGAGAACATGACACCAGCGCGCGGCCGTCTATGTGACATACTTGAACCTAAGTACCTACCTTTAGAATCTGCTGGTTATTCACAATTGTTAGCAGAACATTGTCATGGTTTTCCACTGCTTTAGGTATCCTGCATGGGAGCTGTTCTCTGATGGAGCTGCATGGAGCCATGCGTCTGTTGCAGCCGGCTGACATGCACATTCTTCTTTTTTTATGCAACACCGTTAAGAAGTGTTTTACTAGTATTCTCTCTTTTTCCTCTTATTTGGCAGGTAGTCTAGTGTTCTTGCACAGCCAAAATTAATAAGCTGTGGCAGGGGCGATTTTAGGATCTGGTCTTTAGGGGTGCCCAGCCCCCAGTGCTCACAGAGGCACATTCTTTCTCACTAATTGAGGCAAACTAGTACATTTATAAATTTTGGAGCTGTATTAGTTTTGCTGTAAGTAGTGTTTTCCCCTACAACATTCAATTTTGACCTCTTCATTTCAAAAGACTGTGGCTCGACAAATATTGAAGATAATTCAACATTTATTTTGGGAGTAAAGAGTTAAAACAAAAACAAAGGCTAGAAAATAAATACACTAAAAATAATGCATCCTTGAGCAAAACAAAATGTGTTTTTGCATAATATAATATTTTAAAAATGTGCTGAGCCGAGCTTTCTCACGGTGGTGCCTTGGCACCACTAAAAATACCCTAGCCTCGCCCCTGACCTGTGGGTAATTATGAGGGTTCCATATGAATACACTTCTGAGTGCAGAGCATCTCATTAGCAACCTCTCTCTCCCTCCAGTGAATCCACAGGGATTGTTACAACACTCCACCACCTTGTACTGTATCAGTCTAATGGCAAAAAACAAGTTCAGACTTATCTACCAGAAGTTTGCTTTCGATTTGTTCACTTCTTCTGTTCAATTTGTCTGCCTTTAGTTTATTTGTCCCCATGCTGGAACAGGTTTAATCTGACCTACTGGGGATCCTGATGTTGGTGGACATCACCAGGAAACTTTCCCTTTGTTCATCTTGCTCTCTTAGAAATTTCTAAGCAAAGTATAGCACTCATAAATTTCTGTTATTGTTGTTGTTATTTACTTCTCTTTTTTTTTTCTCTGTATGACACTGGCTCTAAACTCATCAGGCTCACTTATCTTTACTCTTAGGCCTGCTTTAACTTTGCTGGTAAAACAAAACATTCCACACGACGAAAATAGTTAATACTGCTGTGGTGAAGGAATCTGCTGATGTGCTTGTGGTAGTTCTGATTAGAGTCTTTCTCGAGCATTTAAAACTGGAGGGTTCAAGTGAAGAAGGGTCAAAGTTATGATTAACCTGTGTGATGATGGAGTTAACCTGTGTGCATGTTCTTTCCAAAGCATTGCTGTTCAACAAAGTCTCACATTAATTTGTCTTACATACAATCACCAGCCACCTTATTAGGTACACCTTGCTAGTAAAAGGTTGGACCCCCTTTTGCCTTCAGAACTGCCTTAAATCTTCTTGGCATACTTTCAACAAGGTGTTAGAAACATTCCTTAGATGTTGGTCCATATTGATATGACAGCATCACGCAGTTGCTGCAGATTCGTCGGCTGCACATCTATGATGCGAATCTCTCGTTCCACCACATCCCAAAGGTGCTCCATTGGACTGAGATCTGGTAACTGTGGAGGCCATTGGAGTACAGGGAACTCATTGTCATGTTCAAGAAACCAGTTTAAGATGGTTTACCGCATGGTGCATTATCCTGCTGGAAGTAGCCATCAGAAGATGGTAAACTGTTGAGATTGAGACCCGTCAGACCAGGCAATGTTTTTCTTATCTTCTCTTGTCCAGTTCCGGTGAGCCTGAGTGAACTGTAGTCTCAGTTTCCTGTTGTTAGCTGACAGGAGCGGCACCTGGTGTGGTCTTCTGCTGCTGCAGCCCATCTTCTTCAAGGTTCCATGCATTCAGAGATGGTATTCTGCATTCCTTGGTTGGAACAAGTGCTTATTTGAATTCCTGTTGCCTTCCTATCATCTGGAACCAATCTGCCCATTCTCCTCTGACCTCTCACATCAACAAGACATTTCTGTCCACACAACTGCCGCTCACTGGATATTTTCTCTTTTTCCGACCATTCTCTGTAAACCTTAGTGATGGTTGTGGGTGAAAATCCCAGCAGCTCAGCAGTTTCTGAAATACTCAGACCACCCCGTCTGGCACCAACAACCATGCCATGTTCAAAGTCACTTAAATCTCCTTTCTTCCCCATTCTGATACTCGGTTTAAACTTCAGCAAGTTGTCTTGACCACCTCTACATGCCTAAATGCAGTGAGTTGTGGCCATGTGATTGGCTGATTAGCTGTTTGTCTTAACATTTAATTGAACAGGTCTACATAATAAAGTGGCTGGTGAGTGTATGAACTTGAATTTTGTTTCGCCACAGAAAGACTTTACTTTTTTGTGTTTGTTGGGCAGATTATTTGTTTACTTTTGCAGAAACTCACATGATCAGATTTCCCTCCGTTAGTGGTTGTAGCCTACATGCAGTGAGTACTGAGTGGGACACTGCCGTGTAGAGGACATACTGTTGGATATACTGTTGATTCTGTTTCTTCTTCAGGCATGTCTTTTGCAATGTTTTGTAATAGAATATCTTTTTACTTATCACCTGACATGAATATACTCACAGATATATTATATCTTATGTAGTAGTGCTGGGCGGTATACCGGTTCACACCGAATACCGGTTTATATTTCATTATGATATGAATTTTTAATATACCGCCATACCGGTGTATTTGATTACACAACGGGGGGAACGCTGCGTCGCGCGACATTGTTTGAGACGGGACTCTTTTCAGTGTTGCGCTTCTAAACACGCATGTTTACTGTCTATTTTTAACGCTATTTAAAAAATACTGGTATTCGTTAAGCTGCATTTCATTTCCCTGCTCTCCCTCCGTCTCTGTCAGTCATGCGTCTCTCTCACATAGCCTACTCACACACACACACACACACACACACACACACAGCCCCTCCCCTCCGTGCACACCGCGTGTTTCTCCATCAGCGAGATCATCCCTGGAAGCTTGCTAGCTTCAGCGTCGTGTCATTAGCTCAACCGAAAGAAGACGGCTGGCGAAATTCACAAAAGGTTGGTATCACGTGCAACTTTATAAAATCACACATTAAAAAGTCCTATAAAAATATTTCATATTTTTAATACAATGTTGTCCCGTCCCGACCTGACCCATAGCAAACAAGCGATTACGCCTTCTTTATAAAGTTAACTAGCCGCAAGTTAGTTGGGTTGTCGAGGTCAAAACACTAGCAGCTGTGAATCAAATAAATTAGGTTTTTAAACTCTTACACTGAATGTTTGCTGCTTCAATACAGAAAAATATTTTCCGCAAAAAGAGACGTGTTGAGGATGAGGAGCAGCCTGAACCGGAGGTATCAGTCTGAAACAGCTGAACAGTCCCACCAGTGTAATTAGCTATGTTATTCATTTGTTTACAATGAAGATGTGAATATTAATACATTAAAGTTTTGTGTGACCAATTATTAACGAAGGAATTATTTTGAAGAATTTTTATTTTAATTTTTAATTCTGTTCTCAATCTGTAGAAAATGCTGTGAACACCTAATTATGCATGAAAAAAAAATACCGTGATTCTGTGAAAAAATACCGTGATATGTATTTTTGGTCATACCGCCCAGCACTATTATGTAGGCAAGAAACCTCTCAGACTTGTAATACATTTCATCCGTTCAGGTTGTTTTACTCGAGGCAGATCTCTAGCCATCACAACCAGTAGGCAATAATTTTACTTTAACAAGACCAGGGGTCCAGTTGACTGGTCAAGATCTTTTCCTTTATCTTGATGGAAAAGATCATAAAGACCGAGCCTTCTGTGAGACCGAGCCTTCTGTGAGACCGAGCCTTCTGTGAGACCGAGCCTTCTGTGAGACCGAGCCTTCTGTGAGACCGAGCCTTCTGTGTTGCTGCCCCCACCCTTTGGAACAGTCTACCTCTCCATATCCGCCAAGCTCCCACACTGGAAACGTTCAAAAAGCACATCAAATCCCACTTATTCACTGAGGCCTATGGTCCTTAATCACCTTGGCCCCATCCCCATTTCTACCCCCTCCCCTCTTCTTTCCTCTATTCCCTAGCCCCATCTCCTTTTTGTAAAGCGACCTTGGGTTACTTGAAAGGCGCTATATAAAACCAAGTCATTATTATTATTATTATTATTATTATTATTGTTATGGGGTTAAGCAAAGGTGCAGGGCTCTAGACTTAAGTTTTTGCACTAGTGCGCCCAACTTTTTTTCTTGGGTGCACCAGCACAAACGTTAGGTACGCCCAAATGTTCGACCGTATCGCAATCAACACCGCAGTTTTACAGATTCACTCTTTTTCTAAAACATAGCTGCCTGTCCTTTTAGGCAATATTGACTGGTAAATGATTAAAGAAACACCTCAAGAAAAATTAAATAAAAAAAATCTAGTGTTTTAAGGACTCCAGCCAGTTACTACACTGGCGACCAAGAGCAGAAAATGCTTTCTTTGAGGCAGCTTAAATTCCTAAAACAAATAAAAAGATAAAACCATTTACCCAGATCAAGAGTTTATAATGCAATCTAATAATATTATTATTCGTGTTGTTGTTATTAATATCTGCTCTGCTCAGACTCATGGGAGTCGTGCTTGTTTCCTGACGTTTCCATAGCAATAGCAGCGCGCCACAGAAATTTATATACTTTTTTTTTTTCCAGCGTGAGAAATGCAATGTGTGGCGGCAGTGCGTGACAAAAGACTGAAAAGCGTGACTGTCACGCTCAATGCATGAGACTTGAGAGCCCTGGTTATGACTTTCGGATGAATCAGGCCTTAATTTAACATTCTTCACCAAGAAGTGGTCAATGGTTCTTTTCATCTTATCATCCGCGGCTGTTTCCACTTTAAATCCGATGGGCCTAGGCCACTCACCTCTCTCTTTCTGACCGCAGCACACACATTTTCAAATGTTGGTCGCACTCTAGAGCCCTGAGGTGTTACAAAAATTCTTAAGGACTTAGGTAAAGACAACTGTGTTGCAATGAGAGTCCAACCACACTGACACTCAACTGTGATGAGATCACTAATTATTCAACACAAAATGCTCTAATGTAATCTTATCACATTGTTTCATTATCTCCTATATAACATATTAGAGAATATTGTAGAATATTACTTTATTATCACTGTTTGTAAGTGAAAATTGAAAGAAAACTTTAAAAAAGTGAAATATAGTATTGTCACAAGCTGTTCACCCTCTTCTCCACATGTGTATGCACATTAAACACAGTTATACAATACAACTGGATGAAAACAACCAAGAGGTGCTATTAAAGTTGCGGTCGCAAGGAAATGTGGAACCGAATGATCTCCTGTCTCTGATAAAGGATGGTCCGGTGTATCCCCTCCCTAAAGGAGAGTCTTAAGGAAGCATTGGAGCTTCTTTCCTTTGCATTTGAAGAATTCAAACATGATTTTTATCTTGAGTGCTACTCTACCAGAATGGCCAGAACTGAAACATTCACACAAAACTGCATTTACCTTAATTGTATTTGGCAGGCAGATGGTTTCCTTTTCAGTTCAGTCCGCCTGACCTTTGTTAGGTGTTAATTATTGTAACCTTGATGGTGAAGTTTCTCTGTTTAAACCCGAGCCCTGGCCATAAGTTAAAACTGACAACGGTGCTTTAAATCTCAGTAATCTTTGGAAAGTACTTTATTTGTGCCATATGACACGACTACACTACTATGGGTCATTTTTAAACCCACACAGTCATTCAGATTGTAGACCTTGTTGAATATGCAGTTGTAATTCACTTAGCTCCTCGTGGTGCTCGCAATGGGCCACATATTGCATTGCTATTCCTCTAGCAGGAAAACTATTGGACTGGTCAGTGTTTCCCACAGATGTGAAGGCAATGTGTGGTGGTGGGCCACGGGGGGGGGGTAAAAAATAAAAATTCTTCAAAATAATTCCTTCGTTAATAATTGGTCACACAGAACTTTACTGTATTAACCCATAAGAACCCAGACCCATTTCTACTAAAATGAAAATTAAGGGGGTTATAACACAGACTAAATAGACCACATAGAACCCATTTCAGAATTTTTTCCAGAATACCACCCCCCACTGTCAGAGATCTGTAATGTGACATAGGCTATATGTCACATTGGGAGTTAAGAACCTGGATAATTTCTCCATCAAGGAAAATGATGGGGGACGTAAGGATGTGTGACACCTGTGTCACGGTGGGTGACACAGGTGCGGCTTATCTGCAGATTTTCACATCTTCATTGTAAACAAATGAATAACATAGCTAATTACACTGGTGGGACTGTTCAGCTGTTTCAGACTGATACCTCCGGTTCAGGCTGCTCCTCATCCTCAACACGCACGTCTCTCTTTCAATCGCGGAAAATATTTTTCAATACTCATCTGGATTGAAGCAGCAAACATTCAGAGTAAGAGTTTAAAAACACTACTTTATTTGATTCACAGCTGCTAGTGTTTTGACCTCGACAACCCAACTACATTATTTATTTATTTATTTATTTTTACGACAAACTTGCGACTAGTTAACTTTATAAAGAAGGCGTAATCGCGTGTTTGCTATGGGTCGGGACGGGACGGGACAACATTGTATTAAAAATATAAAATATTTTTATAGGACTTTTTAATGTGTGATTTTATAAAGGTGCACGTGATACCAACCTTTCATGAATTTCGCCAGCCGTCTTCTTTCGGTTGAGCCAGAGCTATAGAGCTAATCTAACGCGACGCTGAAGCTAGCAAGCTTCCAGGGAAGCACGGAGGGGAGGGGCTGTGTGTGTGAAGGCTATGCGAGAGAGACGCGAGGGACAGAGAGACTGAATGAGAGCAGGGAAAGGAAATGCAGCTTAACGAATACGAGTATTTTTTAAAATAGCGTTAAAAAAAATAATAATAACGAAACGCAATATGTGGCGACCGGTGTTTAATCTGTGGCGCACCGCCACGAATTAGTCTATGTGTGGGAAACACTGCTGGTTACTAGTACTAGGCAATGTCTTCTGAAGTGGGATGTACATGTTTACTGGACATTCACGTACTGAGTGAGGGCACTTGACTTAACTATTACAATCCCTCCTCTGCTGTATTACCAGGAACCACTGTGTAAGAAAGGGGTCACAACTCTGAGCTCATGACTGCCATTGATGATGGACGGTGGCATCATCAATTGACCATAACCCTACAATTGATGAGTAACGCAGCTGTTGGCAGATGTAATGATTTAGGAACACCAAAACCCACCATTAGAGCGGTCAGCTCATGTAGTGCAGCCTGCTTTATTTCTGTGGTCATTTCTAAATGAATACAGTGAAATTATTCATTAGTCTCAGTTAGAACAAACAGCTGGCATGACTGACTGCAGATGAGATGTGGTTGAAATAAAGATGAGCATTCCCCTCCACTCTTTCATTGTACTTGAGTGTTGGTGCACACTGTGTTCACTCTGAGTTTATTGATTCTCATAGTCTCCACCTGCTGAGTTTCTGAATGTGAAATTACCAGCAGAATTTGTTATATAATCCCGTTGGGTGTTACATCATTGTTTTTGGGGTCCCTTGTTCGGACAGATGGGGGGCGGGACGTCAGATGAGACCCAAATATTTCTCCTATTGGAAGCAGATGGTAAGTGAGTCTCTCTTGCTGGGAATGTGGCTAAATGGCGCTGATGAAATGAGGCCCCACCTGTAAGCATAGATGGACTTTTTGCATGCATTCTGTGTTTTAAGCCTATTAGTGTTTGTTGCAGTTCACTTGTGTGTATAGTTTGGTGGGCTTGGTTGTCATGACGTCAAATGGAAAACACAAAAAACAGGAATGATTTACAGACATACAGTCTTCAAAACAACCCCACCTCTTTTGCTTGCTGCCAGTAAAACAGTCACCCAAAATGTCGTCAATGTTCATGGAAAACTTTTGATTTGTAGTGAAGCAATTTTTGTTTCAAGTCCTCTAAATATCATAATCAGAAGATTTTGAGTAGATGCTTTTGTATTTAGAAATTCTTACACTCTTAAACAGTGTGGCTTCAGAGTGTTTCGTATGGGTTGTCCTTTCTTCAATCTGTAATCACATTGTGTTTCAGATCACTGCTTTTTACTGTTTTTTCTCCTTGTATACAAAGCCTCTTATTGAAGAGTCTGACTGTTGCATTTGTATTTGATGTAAAGCACATGTGGTCAGAGTGAGGCTGTCGCGGTAACCGCAAAAATTAAATATTGCGATATGAAGAAGCCCCCCGCGCTTCATGATGGGCCACCGCCATTCTCGCACATCATCGCACATCATCGCATCTCATCACAACACGTTGAGAAGGAGACGATGGCAGTTGCACTGGGATCAAAACTAAATGTTAGTTTCAGCCAAATGAAAAGGGGGAACCAGCCATATTTAAATGAGGCAATCTGTAAAATCTGCGGCGAAACGGTTCAAGTAAAACGAGGAAACACAACTTCTTTTTTTATTTTTTTGGGCTTTTTATGCCTTTAATGTTAGGACAGTTCGAGAGAGACAGGAAGCAGGGGGCAGAGAGGGGGGGAAAGACACGCAGCACAGGGCTGCTCGGTGCGGGAGTCGAACCGGGGCCAGCTGCAGCGAGGACCGTAGCCTCTGCACATGGGGCGGCCGCTTAAAACACTACGCCACCGACCGCCCCAAACACAACTTATTTAAGGGCTCACCTAGCAAGCTACCATCCAGCTATTGAGGCGCGGTTACTGCCGCCTACTGCCACACAGACACTGGCATAGTGCGGAGCAGCTAATGTCGGGGCTAGCCGACAGCTTGGAGTCGGCGAAGCCTTTGCTCGAGTCGTCAAGTCCAGCAGAGACGGTGACATAAATGCCTAACAGGCGCTGTTACACGATATCTGGTTGACCTGCTGAAGCGACGACAAGCACGTCGGCAACCGTCCCAAAGAGAGCCAGAGCCGACCTGGAGCTCTCGCTACCTGCAGGAGGAGCCCATCGACCCTAATGAAAACCCCCTGGCATGGTGGCGCAACAACCAGGAGAGATTTCCCCTTGCTCTCCACAGTCGCACGCAAGTACATGTGTATTTTCTCAAGAGCGCACCATCCGAGAGGGTTTTCAGTGTCGCTGGAAATGTTATCACCCCTCTCAGATCCTCTCTCAAACCGCTTAAGGTTAACATGCTGGTTTTTCTTGCGCGTAACGTGACCAAGCTATAAATCTTCGTCCTTTTTGTGTGTGTGTGTGAAAATGTGAAATTGTAGTGCCTGGTACATCTCATTCTGTATACTTAATTAAAAAAAAAAAAACGGGCATTTGTTTTTTATTTCAGTAACATGCTGCAGCCAAATTTGCATTTATAAGTTCAGCCTTCGCCTGAATTTTGTTTTTAAGTTCAATCAGTTGGAGAAACAACTTGCATCTGGCATCTGTGTACCGTTACCGCCCTTTGTTCTGCATTCAGTAAAATAAAGTGTTCCAACATTGCCATGTCTTTTTTTTTTTTAAATAACCTTTTTTAAATGTGTAAGCGCCATCTTTCAGAGGAAACATTGCAATGAGTTTAGTAATTCAGTAATTAACAAACAAATTTGCTAGCTAGATTAAAAAAAAATAGTGCAATAATATCGCATATTGAGCCGCCCTGACTCACCGCAGGGGGATTTACTCAAACGCGACAGCCCTAGGTCAGAGGAGCTCTAAATGCAAGTGAAACATAAATAAGTACATCCTCAATTCCCAAAAAGTTGGGATGCTGTCAAATGTAAATCAAAACAGAATATAATTGTATGCAAAACCAGTATTCTATTAATAATAGAACATAGAAAACATGGCACCAACACATCTCTAAAAAGCTGGGACAGGTCCATGTTTGCCACTGTGTGGCATCCCCTCTCCTTTTAAAAACATCTGTAACTGAAGAGACCAGCTGCTGGACCTTTAGCAGAGGAATGTTGTCCCATTCAGAATCAGAAAAGATTTTATTGCCAAGTAATTTGTACATCACGAGGAATTTGGCCTGGTCTGTTTGGTGCCATAAGAACAAGACAAAAAATATAATAATAATAGAATAAAGTAATAAATGTAAAAAAAATAAAAAATATGTGCAAAGTATTTGTAAGAAGAGTGCATTAATGTAACGCACTCTGTATTGACAGCGAGACAGAACGTTAATATATAAAGTGTCAGTGGGGATAAGGGGTCATGTCAGTGGGGGGGTACAGCGGGCCTTGTTGGTGAGGCCAACTGCAGAGGGGAAGAAGCTGTTCTTGTGGCGGGAGGTTTTGGTCCTGATGGACCAAGAAGTTTGTGTCCGGGGTGGGAGGGGTCGGCCACAATCTTGCCTGCACGCCTCAGCGTCCTGGAGGCGTACAGGTCCTGCAGAGATGGCAGATTGCAGCCAATCACCTTCTCCGCAGAGTGGATGACACGCTGCTGCCTGCCCTTGTCCTTGGCGGTGGCAGCAGCGTACCAGATGGTGATGGAAGAGGTGAGGATGGACTCGATGACGGAGGTGTAGAAGTGCACCATCATCGTCTTTGGCAGGTTGAGTTTCTTCAGCTGCCGCAGGAAGTACATCCTCTGTTGGGCTTTCTTGGTCAGCGAGCTGATGTTCAGCTCCCACTTGAGGTCCTGGGAGATGATGCTGCCCAGGAAGCGGAAGGACTCCACAGTGTGGACTGGGGAGTCTGTCAGGGTGATGGGGGTGAGTGGGGCTGGGCTCTTCCTGTAGTCCACCACCATCTCCACTGTCTTCACAGCGTTGATCTCCAGGTTGTTCAGTCCACACCAGGTCACCAGATGGTCAATCTCCCACCTGTAGGCGGACTCATCCCCACCAGAGATGAGTCCAATGAGGGTGGTGTCGTCCGCGAACTTCAGGAGTTTGACAGACTGGTGACTGGAGGAGCAGCTGTTGGTGTACAGGGAGAAGAGCAGAGGGGAAAGAACACAGCCTTGAGGGGAACCGGTGCTGATGGTCCGGGAGTCTGAGACCTGTTTTCCCAGCCTCACGTGCTGCCTCCTGTCAGACAGGAAGTCTGTGATGGCTCTCAGGTGTGAAAGCACAAGGCGCTCAAATTACTTCATCACCACAGAGGTCAGGGCGACGGGTCTGTAGTCATTAAGTCCTGTGATCCTTGGCTTTTTGGGGACTGGGATGATGGTGGAGGTCTTGAGGCAGGCTGGTACGTTGCATGTCTCCAGTGATAGATGCTCAGCAGTCCTGGGTTTTCTTTGTTGTGGTTCTAAAAGTAAGGGAACTGCTTCCTCTTGTCACACCCAGGGAACGCAGGACGCAGATGCAGGAGTAGAGTTTCCAAAGCTTTTATTATGAGGGCAGAAAGTTTTAACAAGCTCCTCCAGAGAGAAATAAATCAGGCTATAGAATATTATACTAATAATATACTTTTCCAAAATGGAGAAGTATATCTATAAAAATTATCAAACTCAAAATCACTCCACTAACGGAGGAACAAGCAAAGGACTATGAAACGTTATTATTAACTAAAGATCACTCCTGCTGCGGAGGAAAAACAAAACACCTCTCCTTAAAAACGGAGGAACTATACTATTAGAATATTACAAATCAAAATCACTCCAACCGGGAGGAAAAAACAAGAAGGCTATAAACAAAAACTATCTCTGTAACTCTTACAGGATTAATTTATCAAACTTTAACAGGAAAACAAAAAACTCTCTTAAGAGGATAATACCAACTGGTAAACTTGGGAAAACGTGGCTAAAGATCAGGCTTGGTACAAAGGCGAGAGTGAGGTACGTCAGTCGGACAGATACACAACACACTGGCACAAGACAGGGGGAGACGCAAACTCTTAAGCACACCGGGGTAATGGGAAACAGGTGGAATCATTCATAGGACAATCAGACTGGAGCACGAGAGGAAGGGCAAGTGACCTGAAATGAGAGGGAAGTTAATCTTTCAAAATAAACCAGGAAATGACGAAACAATACATGAAACGAGACAAAAACCCAAATTGACCTCACCGCGGTGTGACACCTCTAATCTCGAAGAAATAAAAGAGGCGGTAATTTGGCACATGGTATTAAGTTGACAGTTCAGTAAAGGATGAAAAAATACCATTGTTGCTCTGCCACACTGATGTTACTATTATTGTGCAAGGGCCAGGATGACTGGTCCACATTTGAAGGTTTAAAGACAAGATTTATAAGCAATGGTGTCAATATGAAAGGACGGTACAAACCAAAGTCCTTCCTTAGTTGGCCCCATATTTTCAGAGAGGAACTGCTAAGAAAAGGGGAGCTGAGAGCATAAGGAGTGCAGCGAGTTTAAGGCTGTCAGAGCTACCCAGGCAGGCTGGGAGTCACCCGTACAATACAAGAGTTTTTTGCACATTCGCTGCCTGGTCGTATTGCTTTAAGGTTAGGGAGTGCAAGCCCACTATCATTCTCGGGACTGGAGGATTGCTATTCGGATTAACTCGGATGCACTCTCCACAACAGACTTGTAGAAGATATGAAACTTCTTGGTGCAGGCATTGAAGGACCTAAGCTTCCACATGAAGTACAGTTTGCTCTGTCCCATTTTGTAGAAATGTTGCATTTCCAGTCCAGTCTGCTGTTCTGTTAAACTTCCAGGTATCTGTATTCCTAAACCACCTCCAACTCTTCACCAAGGATGGAAGCAGTGTTTGGCTTACTCCTGGTCCTCCTAAAATCCGCAATCAGTCCTGATGTGCTGAGGAGGCACCCTCTGACACACCCGTACCTGCATCTGGACCGGTCTGGTGACTTTAACCTTCGGCCTGTATGCTGGCATTAGCATAACAGTGACGTGGTCTGAAGCGCCAAGATGGGGGAGGGGTGAGGCCTTGTATGCTCCTCTCAGTGTTGTGTAAACCAAGTCCAGTGTGTTGTTGCCCCGTGTTGGAAAGTCAATGTGCTGGTACAACTGAGAAAACACTGTTTTGAGATTTGCATGGTTGAAATCTCCAGCCACAATGAGAAGTCCCTCTGGATGGGCTGTCTGTTGATCACTGATGGCGCAGTACAGTTCACTCAGAGCCTGGTCTCTATCGTTGTAGTTACAGCTGGGAGGGATGTAGACTGCAACATCAGGATGGCAGAAAACTCCCTCGGTAGATGGAAAGGCCTTGGCAGAGAACGGAACAAAAGGCAGCCCACATCCAAAGAAGAGCTTTGGGATGTCCTTCAAGAAGCCTGGATAACTATTCCTGAAAACTCATCAAAGAAAGGACAGAAAGCTCGTCTGAGAGGGTTCAGGCTGTGTTGGAGGGGAAAGGAGCTCAGAGCAGATATTCTCTTTAAAGCTCGTAACAGTTGAACAAACTCCTTTTTTTTTTTTTTTTTTTTTTTCTTGTACTGAACAAATATATTTAGGATTGAAAATGTATTCCAATCCAACTTTATTTGTTAAGCACTTTAAAAGAACCACAGTGGACCAAAGTCCTGTACAGGATAAATAAAAACATAATAAAAATTGGCAAGAAATGATAAAATCACTCCACATATTTGCTGTTTTCATGAATATATTTAAAGAAAGAAAGGGTAACTCGAGACGTTTGCACAGTACTGTATATCATATGACATTTTGAACACGGGTGGACTTGAATTAATTGATTTGGTAACTTCTTAGTTATTTAGCAGCATTGGAAATTTAGTTAAGGGCTTTATGGCAGAGGGATTAAAGACGCCGTATATGCACAATCTACAGAAATGTGTTTATATTCCTTTATTACGTTTTTTTTATTTCACTGCACCAATGTGGTCTATTTTTAGTCATCCATTACATAAAATCCCAAAGCATTAAGATTTAAAGAACAGGCTGTAATTTAAAAAAAAATCATAATAGTCACCTAGTTGGTAATAAAATACTTTTGCAAGGTACTGTATTTGGCAATGGATGCAATAAAAATACTGTTTTTTTTTTTGTTCTATAATCCACTGAAACAGCTAAGAAATCAAGAAACTTCAATCTTGTAATTGTTTTATGATAATTCTTATCATAAATTCTTATTACAGTGCTTTCATTAAGACTGAGGTGTCCTCTCAGACCCGGTCAGTAATGTAGGTCACAGAAACAATGCTGCAGTGTTGCACAGTAATTGATGGGGCTTTGATATGTGAAGGGCTCATCAGCAGAGATTTATTTATTTATTTATTTTATTTTTTTGTGCTTGGGAAGGGGGGGAGGGTATTATCACCTGCTGTTGTTGACCAGGCCAGCAGTTATCAAAATCATAATCTTTGTTGTCATTATAGAATAGAAAATACTTTATTCATCCCCTTTTATTCATTATAAAGGAGAATAGACAAAGTATATTACGGTGTATATATATATTATGATACAAAGTATAATGAAATTGTACGCAGTCCCTTTCCAGTGCAAAAATAGTGATAATGAAACAAGTTATAATAAAAAAAAAAAGGATTTATAATAAATGGACCAGTGTAAAAACCAGTGTGTGTTCCTGTAATCTTTTGTTCACATTTTAGACGAGATATGAAATATTGGAAAGCTTTGTGAAAGGGAGCGAGTCCTTTCAGTGTTAATTAATTATTACAACAGCCCTGGGACACGTGCTGTTTTTCAGTCCATTTGTTAAAGGGATAGTTCGCCTCTTTTGACATGAAGCTGTATGACATCCCATATTAGCAATATCATTTATGAACATGGACTTACCCCCCGCTGCGTCCTGTGAGCAGAGTTCCAGCTGAGTTTTGATGAAGGTAGAGTAATACATTTGCATCACAAAATCGTTCTGGATGCAAAAGTCAGACCTCACATCGCTTGGCGCTATTTTTGCCTCCCTTGATATCAATGCGTCAAGCCACCTAGCGATAGCCGCACCTGTTACGGTGTTTACTGCTCGGAAGCAGGGGAGTGCTCGGTCTGCTCTTCGGTCTGCACAGTTTAAATTGGACGCATTGATATCAAGGGAGGCAAAAATAGCGCCAAGCAATGAGCCCAACCACTACCGTGCCGTCTGCAAACTTCATGACAGCATTGCTTGGGTGGTGGGTGGGGGTGCAGTCGTGTCTGTACAGAGTGTACAATAGTAAGCAGAGTGCCGTGGAAAGGTGGGGCTCTATTTTGACTCTCTGTGAACGGTCGCTGAGTAAGTCTTTAATTCAGAGGCAGATATACATACCACCCAGCCCTGGGTGATATGGGAAAAAGTCATATCACAATATATATATATTTTTTTATATCAGTCAATATCAACATAACTTTTAGCATCCACTTGAACCCCTTATTTTCCACTGTACTTATTGGTAGCATGTCTTTTGCAACATAATAAGCTGCTGCATCTGTAAAGTCACTGCATGATTTTTTTTTTTTTTGTCATTCGGCGCTGGATAAAGCAGACTCTGTGGTCTTCTGTTGCTGCTACACAGGCATTGTTATCGGGGGAAGATTAGCACTTGTTCCGGACTGTGTTTTGTAAAAGTTTGCATTCTCCGTGCTCGAACGGGCGGCGCTGCCTCAGGTGATGAAAAAGATTGGTGGTATTCCCCGTCTTTGTCGGAACACGTGCTCGACATAATTTGCAGTGCACGCTACTCTGTTTCGTGTTGGACTTCAAAAAACCAAAAGACCTCCACACCACCGAACTTTTCGGGCCCTTCTTATCAACATTTTCATCCCTTACGCCTCGGGCTGTGTCTTATGGCGTTTCTTCCGAAGGAGCGATCATTTTCTTTTTTTATATGGCTGCAGCAGCACAAACAAACACGCTACGACTAGCTGCTGGCATGGCTCTATTCCAGCCACCTGATTGGTTCAGCGCGGCACAGCTCTTGTTGCCATTGGCTATTCGTATTGTCTGTCAAAAGATGGACGAATGTAATCTATCAAAGTATATCGACCGTGTTTCATATGTCTATTGAGGAAAAGTTGTTCCTCGATAGCTATCGTTTTATCGCCCAGCCCCAATACCACCCGATGCCAACGCTTGCACAGCTCTGGGGGAGCGACACAGAGTAGGTGGCAGCCAGCAGAGCTCTCGTCCTGACGCAGTGCACATCATAGCAGGAGACTTTAACCATGCTGAACTGAAGTCAGTACTCCCCAAATTCAATCAGCATGTTGAATTTGCAACACGGGGTGTAAAAACGCTGAACACAGTCTATAGCAACATCCAAAAAGGCTATATGGCAAGACCACTACCACATTTGGGTCTGTCAGATCCCATGTCCATGCTGCTGATTCCTGCATACTACCCCCTTAGGAGGAAAGCTCCTCCAACCACAAAGACTGTAAAAACATGGCCAGAGGGTGCATTACACCAGCTGTAGGACCCAGGACCTGGAGGAGTTCACCGCATCTGTGCTCTCCTACATCAACTTCTGCGTCGACAACATCACTGCTGACAAACGTCTCTGGGCGTATTTCAACCAGAAACCCTGGATGACTAAAGAGGTTAAGGTGCTGCTGAGGCAACGTGATGGTCTGGGGATGGAGTACAGTACAGTGCAGCCAGAGCCGACCTGAAGAGAGGCATCAGAGAAGCCAAGACGGCGTACTAGAGGAAGATTGAGGACCACTTCAGCAACAACTACACGCGCCAGGTGTGGCAGGGACTCCAGCACATCACCCACTTCAAGTCCAGCAGCACCACAACGTCTGAGGGCGTATTCACACCAGGAAAGTCCGATAGTTCACTTGCTTTGGTCCGAACCTTTTTTTTTTTCATTTTGGTGCGGTTTGCTTTCAGACTGTACATTTCAGTAAACGGACCAAAATATGTCAACAAAGCCACGCGCCCTGAAGTCGTTCGGCTATTGGTCAGAATCGACAAACAAAGTGCTAAGTTCAAAAGTGAATGTATTCATGGACGCTTTCCGTGCCGTTATTGCTTTTAATATAATCAAAACTATATGTTTTTTCAACGTTTTGCTATTTTCACAACTGTGTAATTACTATGCTGCTGTACAAGTAATTTATCAACACTACGACAAAGGGCAAGGCGGCTACGGAGGAGAACGCTGATTCGGTCTTTCGTTAGCTTTACCACAGCCGGTCTAGTAATTAGAAGAACGACGCTCTGTTACCTAGCAGCAGACAAAGGACGGATGCTCCCGAGGTACAAAAAAGCAAAAAGTCTGGGATTAGGTCTGGTCTACTTTCACACCTCCAAAAGATCCGCACCAGGGTTCGTTTGATCCGGACCGAGTCCGACCTTTCAGCTCGGTCTCGGTCCGCTTGTTTGGTCCGGACCAGAGTTCGGTGGTTTGTATTCAGACCATCCCAAAAGGTCCGAACCAACGAAAATCTGGTCCGTTTGGTCCAAACGAGGTAGGTGTGAATACGCCCTGAGGGTGACGCTGCGCTAGCAGAAGAGCTGAACTACTTCTTTGCACGCTTCAAGGTGGAAGGACCTGAGGCAGCTGCAGCTCGACCACTGAACCACAACAGCGCCAGCCTCACGGTGCAGGAACATGAGATGAGGTGCACATTGAGAGCTGTGAACCCTAGGAAAGCCGCTGGACCAGATGGAGTGACTGGGAGGGTCCTCAGAGAGTGTGCGGATGAGCTGTCTGGGGTCTTTACCAAGAGCTTCAATGAGTCACTGTCCCAGTCTTTCATCCCACCTTGTCTGAAGTCGGCCACAATTGTCCCGCTGCCCAAAAAGACGACCATCAGCACTCTGAACGACTACAGACCAGTTGCTCTGACACCTATGGTCATGAAGTGCTTTGAGAAACTGGTCCAACGCTACATCATGTCCTGCCTCCCACCCACATTCGACCCACTTCAGTTCCCATATAGAGCTAACAGATAGACAGAGGATGCCATCTGCACAGCACTTCACACCACCATCTTCCATCCGGAACAGCAGGGGCGCTATGCCAGGCTGCTGTTTGTTGACTTCAGCTCCGCTTTCAACACTATATTCCCAGACAGACTGACAGCAAAGCTACTGGACAATGGACTTCCAGCCACCATCTGCTGCTGGATCAAAGACTTCCTCTTAGTCTGAGTTGGTCCTCACAGGGCAGTGAACTGATTCCTCTGCTCTACACTCTGTACACCAAGGATACCCAAATCCGGTCCTCGAGGGCCGACGTCCTGCAGGTTTCAGATGTTTCCCTGCTTCAACACAGCTGATTCAGATGAAATGGAGCTCTTCAAAAGGTTGTTAAACCAGCTGATGAAGCATCAATCTGAATCGGGTGTGATGGAGCAGGAAAACATCCAAAACCTGCAGGACGTCGGCCCTCGAGGACTGGATTTGGGTAGCCCTGCTGTACACCCATGACTGCATCAGCACCCACCCAGACAACATCATTAAATTTGCAGACGACACCACTTTAGTGGGACTCATCTCTGGAGGCGACGAGATGGGCTGCAGAGGCTGGTGGGGTGGTGTTCAGACAACAACTTGGTCCTCAACATGTTCAAGACAAAGGAAGTGATTGTTGACTTGAGGAGGAACACCGATCTGCAGCCCATCTGCATAAACGGAGTGTGTGTGGACAGGGTGCCCAGCTTCAAGTTCCTGGAAGTGCACATGGACGCAGACCTCCAATGGAGCTGCAACACCTCGGTGGTCGTGAAGAGGGCCCAACAGCTGCTTCACTTTCTGAGGATCCTCAGGAGGATCGACTTGAAGAGGGAGCTGCTGACCGTCTTCTACCGCTGCTCCATTGAGAGTGTGCTGGCGTACTGCATCTCTGTGTGGTTTTCCAGCTGCACCATGGCACACAAAAAGGCATTACAGAGGGTTATTAACACCGCCCAGAAGATCATTGGAAATCCTGTCCCCTCCCTCACAGACCTCTACAGCACCCGCTGTCTCAGGAGGGCATGTAGCATTCTGAGACGCAGCACACACCCAGGACACCGGGTGTTTCAGCTGCTGCCCTCTGGCAGACGTTTGGGTGCTTAAAACACGGACAAAATACAAATAGAAATAGAACAATACTTGATTCATCCGTGAGTGGGGGAAATTCAAAATTAGTCAAGTAGCTCAAAAATTTTTCTTTTTAAAAATAAATATTTACAATGATTGTATATTAGAACAATAACAACAGCAATAATAATAATAAATAAATAAATTTTGGAAAAACAGCAGTCACTAGCCCCTTTCACACTGAGGAATAACCTGCGTTTAATCCGCAAATTTAGCGTGTCCGCTGTTGCGTTCACACTGCCGACCCGGGCTGCCGCGTCAACTCGACTCGCCTTTCGACCCGCGTCGGACCCTAGTCTTTTTGCCGAGCCGAGTTTGGTGTGAACGCAATTGACGCGGGTCGGACGTGTGCGTGGCGTGACGTGAGGAGTTTAAAAGACAGAATGGACAGCTGATTCAGAACAACAACGACAGGTGAGGACAAGTTTTACTCTGTTTTAGCCTACATCAAGTTCGAGACATTTTTGAAGATGGCCAACTGGGAGACAAGGAGGTCTGCGAGCTCCTCAGCCTCCGAGCAGAGGACGTTATTTACCACCACATTTCGGGGACTATAGTGCTCTTGTATTCTCCGCATATGTTCTTCGGCGGCATCCCACGTTGTAACCATCCACACCCCGTAAAATAACATCTCCATGAACTGCATATACAATTGCAAAAACGAGTCCTCAAGATGATTTATTTTTTTATTTTTTTATTTTTTTTATTTTTTTTTTTTTTCCTTTGCTGATTGTATGGAAGCGCTATATGGCTGATATGTATAATATATGGAAGAGTTATATGGCTGTTATATGTGCAATGTTGTGTATAGTGCCTTGTGTTTTTTGTATTGATATATGTTTGCTACTTGACACCTTAATTTCCTTCGGGATTAATAAATAGTACTCTACTCTATTTAACCCTACCTCCGACGCATGGCTTGTGCCTACGTCATAGTACACGCCCAGCATTTTCTGTGTTTCGTGTGATGCTCTGCCACTAGGCAACGCCCCCTGAACTCGGCTTCAGGCGACACGGGTCACCTCAAGCGTTCACATTGCTCTACGCGGGTCGAAGGTGCAATTTGGACCCGCTAAGGTAGCGGGTCGCAGTGTGAAAGGGGCTACTGTTAGAAAGCCTTATGGTTGCGGGGACAAAGGACCTCCTGAACCTCAGTCCTGCAGCTGCTCCTCTGTCCTGCAGGATGCTGTGGAGAGGATGTTTATTGTTCTCCAAAACAGAATCTAACTTCCTCCTCATCCGTTGCTCCACCACAGCACCGAGAGGGTCCAGCCTTCTGCCTACAACAGAACCAGCCTTTTTCACCAGTTTGTCCAAGCGCCTACAGTTTCTGTCTGTAGTGCAACTCCCCCAGCAGACAGCAGCATAGAACAGTGCACTCTCAGTGATAGTGTGATAAAACATGCACATCATATCACTGCAGACATTGAAGGACCTGCATAGAAGCAGTGTACAGGAACACTGCTTCTATGTTGGCAGACCACTCCAGTTTATTATCCAGCACCACCCACAGGTATTTGCAGGTCTGAACAGTCTCTATCTCCCCTCCATCAATGTAGACTGACTGGTATGGAGTTTTAGATCTCCTGAAGTCCACCACCAGCTCTTTGGTTTTGGTGGTGTTCAAGAGCAAACAGTTCTTTTTGCTCCAGTCAGTAAAGGCCTCCACAAGGTCCCTGTACTCCTTCTCCTGACCACTACGCACACATGCCACAACAGCCGTATCATCAGAATACTTATACAGGACATGTCAATACAGGACTCCAAGTTGTACCTGAAGTCCGATGTGTACAGGGTGAAAAGAAAAGGAGCCAAAACAGTACCCTGTGGAGCCCAGTACTGCATTCCAGTGTTCCGGAAACACATCTCCCCATCCTGACCAGAGGTGTCAAAAGTATTCACATTCATTACCCAAGTAGAAGTATAGATACTAGAGTTTAAAAAGATTTCTGTAGAAGTTGAAGTTTCAACTGAAGCTTTTTACTCAAGTAGAAGTCTAAAAGTACTGGCTTCAAAACTACTTAAAGTAGAAAAGTAAAAGTAATGTAAAGAAAAAAAAAAAAAAAGCCATCAAATGTTATAGAATAGTTTTAGAATAATGCAAATACATTAAAGAACCATATATGTGTGCTACTGAGCATTAGTTTCATGGAGCGGAAGATATGATGACAAGTTATAGGCCTATAAGTATTGTAATGGTGCAAACTTCAGAGGTATGTTTTCAATAACCTTTATTGGAATGTAAGACTACGGCTACACGAAAACGAAACGAGGTTTTTTTTGAAAACGGGTACGAAAATTCTTGCGACCACACGGAAACGCGCTGCTGGTCCAGACGAAAACGATGAAACGATGCAGTACACACGCCACTGTGTCACGCCACGCTGTGAGACAATAGAGAAGTGTTAAAATTGGCTCACAGCGTCAACGTGTGACTGACTCAAAAACGTTTTAGCTGTAACAATGGAAACGAAACAAGGCCGTTTTCAAACTTTCCCACTCTGGAACCCGTTTTCAAAAACTATCGTTTTGGGGTAGTGGGAACGCCGGCTCCGTGTGGCCGCGACAGCGAAACGATAAGAAAAAGTATCGTTTACAGTGAAAAACGTTTCCGTGTAGCCGCAGCCTAAATGAACATCCAAGCTTAGCTGCAAGTGATTAATCCAAAAAAAAAAAAAAAAAAATCAAACATCCTTCCCTTCATCCCACTTTGTGTGTGTGTGTGTGTGTGTGTGAATGAGTGCGTGAGTTAGGATGAGCATCAGTTAAGCACACCACATATCCAAAATGGAGCAGGTGACTCCAGGCAGTGTGATCTGGGTCGTTTGGGGTTGTTGGCATGGGGTCTTGCCCTTTCCTAATGACTTTTTTTGATTGTCAAGGACTTGCAGATATTTCTCACACTGGATGGAATCTAATGAAGTTGATGAGGCTGACTTGTTTTTTTAAGTGCAGGCGGACATAACTTTCATAGAAATGTTAGATTTTTACTGTAGGAATGTTTTGCAAACAATACGTACAATTCCTGTAAATAATCGTAAGCAGACGAGGCATCTGATGTGCACGTTACTGCTGCAGCTTCTCACCATTTTAGAGCAGCCATGGCTCTGTAAACAGTCTCAAACTTTACACCATGGGAACAGCTTGTTAATGAGTTTTTTTTTTTTTTTTAGAACATTTTCAAACAGAAAGTGACTGAGCAACCATATCAGTCAGGCCCTGAAGAAGGAACATCTGGATAGATTCAACCATTAAAGCTTAGACAGGATGTCGGTTAAGAGTTAGTTTATGTATGCTGGTTAAGGACCCACTGTCATGCTGGCTGTTGCTGACACAAATTTATATCATACAGTGTGTTTAGGTATGTTAACTGCCATCAAAACCTCGGCATCCAGTGTGCAATGTAATGCAATAAATAAATTCCTCCAGTCACACCCAAAACCCTCCAGCTCTATATATAGATACAGATAGTTCCTCTATTGATCCCAGAGGGAACTAGTTTAGCAGTGTAGCTGTTAGTTAGCAGCAGATGCTAGCAAACAATGCTTTCTCATCAGCTGACGTATCAGCGCGGCCGCCAGACGCCAGACGTCTGAGGTGGTAGAGACGCTGACGGGCCTTCTTTGCGACTGCATTGATGTGGCAGGTCCATGAAAGGTCCTGTGAGATGTGAACTCCAAGGTACTTGAAACTTAACCTAGTTTATAGTTTGTATTTTGTGGACGGCGGTCAAAGGTCATTTCCCTGCATGTTGTACCGTGTATAACTATGCATGTGACAAATAAAACTTTGAATCTTGAATCTTTGAATCTTATTTCCACTGAGGAAGGTGTATATCCCCAACTACAATAATCATAACTCCCCAAATTTTTATGTCTATGGTCTCAACTCCACACAGAACTAACGCAAGCAGCATGAAGTCACTTTGCTGCCGTAAAGCGAAGCAGAACACGGCAGCAGCTGGAAGCTGGGGGCCGAATGTCTGCGGTGTGGAGGTATTTTAAAGGGACACTATGTAATATATTAAGTCATTTATTAGCTCAAATCAACATATTCATTCATAAATTAGTCCTCATTGGTGTAAAATTATCTCCGTCAAAAATCTCAATTATCGTCCTGAGTGAAGAATAACTTGTCTGTATCTACATAGAGCGGGCAAGCTCTATGGAGGCTGCCATGTCCTTCCGGTCTATGAAAAACGACGAAGTGCCAAGAGGGACATAAAGCACTTCGAATCGCGTTTTCCCCAACGCCAGGCCTGCAAGCGGAAATTACGTAATTTTGACGTCACGTTTAGACGGTGGTAAATGATGGTCTTATGCATGCCATGAAGTAGTAATATTATTTTTTTAACCTCTTACTACACCCAGCGGGGTTGGGGGTGCAGGGGAATGGTAATGAAGCCGTGTGTGTGTGTGTGTGTGTGTGTGTGTATATATGTATATATATATATATATATATATATATAAGGGGTGCAACGGATCAAAAATCTCACGGTTCGGATCGTTCCTCGGATCAGAGTCACGGATCGGATAATTTTTCGGATCAGCAAAAAAAAAAAGACAAATAAACATGTTTTGTCTTTTTGTTTATTAACACTTTTAAATTATTAAATTGAAATATATAAAATCAACTTAAAGTGCACAATTAACATCTTCTTTTCAACATAATAAAAAAAAAAAAAAACTTAAAGTGCAACATAAAAACACACCGATAGCGTTTGTGATCGCTTTAGCCCAGTCAGATTGTGAAGGAAGGGGCTGCTTAAACACCGCGGTGATGAGCGGTTGTTGAGCCGCTTTCGGTTTCACTCCTGTCAGTGAAACACCGGGGTGATGTCGCTGCAAAGTCTGCACCGAAGTCTAGGCTACTTTTATTTTCCATGCCCACTGTTCTACATGTTTTACGCTGAGGACAATAAATCACAAACGAGCCATAGGACTGTTTGCTTATTGAAGAGGGAACTGTTGCAGACTTTTACCCAGAGCGTGGAAAGTAGCCCTGTCCCTGGAACTAGCAGGAATTGTAACGGCTGTGTGAGGACTGAACATGCGCACAATTTTTTTTTTTTCATAACGCAATCCGCGGATCATGTGTGTGCCGAACCGAAATAATTGATCCGAACGGATCACGGATCAATGATGATCCGTTGCACCACTTATATATATATATATATATATGTATGTGTGTGTGTGTGTGTGTGTGTGTGTGTAACACCGTAAGAATGCTCAGCCTAAACAGCATGGTCTGCTAGGTTGTGTAGCTAAGGAGCTAACTCCTAGCAAAATAATGTGTATATATCACTTCAACCCGGTCCCATTAAAGCGATGACCTAGCGTCATTTCCACCATGACATCCAGCCAAATACCCCATCAGAAGCATTATTAGCAATGATCAACACTGGTCAAGATAGGGTTATCCGCCGAATGGCTTATTACTGGCGCTAATGGTAAATAGATTTTATCTCGTAAATTATCCCACTAATAATGCATTGATTGTTACCAAACTTCTGCCGTATTACACATAGGCTCTTAACTCACAAAACGAGGCATTAGAAAGTTTGTAAGTTTACCGGGAGTTTATTTAAAATAACACTTTCCAGATGGCAACTGCACACTGCTGCTAACGCTACCGCTGCGTCGACGTCACTTCCGGTAACTCCCGGACAGGGCTGTAGTGGAGGGTAAACGCACGTAAACGCCGTTTACGCACCTCTGGAATTTAGGATATTGCGTTTACCCACCTCTAAATAGCGTTTACGCAGCTCCTAATGGCAATTACGCACGTCAAAGTTCCCTGCGCCTTGTTGCGATATTGGAATACAGTGAACCCTCGCTATAACGCGGTTCACCTTTCACGGTCTCGCTGCTTCACGGATTTGCATCGTGCATTGTCTTCTGCATTCTGATTGGCTAAACAGTCTCTCCGCTTCTTCTCTACCTGTGTGTCAATAACGTTGTGGTTTAATATGTACACGTACACGTTCATTACAGTTCTCAAACATAATCGATGGTGGCATGTCGGTATATATAAATATTTTTGCCCAGAAGAAAAAAGAGCGACAACAACTACCGATATTCTTCTCTCGAAAAAAACACCCCTGCACCGCGGGCTTTAGAAGAAAAAAACGCTACAGAGCGGAGTCAGGATGCAGCAGCTCAGTCAGAAGAGCAGTGAAATACACGTGAGTCACTATTTGTCCCACTGTACTTTGTATTTTTTTTCAAAATCAATCAATTTTTCATTTTCTCCCGTTCTAATCCAATGACTCGGGTCGCGGTGGGGCGGTGCTGATCTCCGCAATTTGAAGCCTTCAGTTCGTATTGATGATGAAAATGATTATTTTACAGTAGGCTACAGTAGTTATTTGTAAAAAAAGAAAAAAAAAAAAAAAAAAAACCTTTATACAGTACTTTTATTTGTTAAACCAAACTACAGAATCTGACGTAGCGGACAAGGAGGCCCTCTGGGCACTACTTTAAAAAGCATGCATACTAACACACACACACACACACACACACACACACACACACCATATCTACTGTAGATAGTTCTTACTCTACACATACTTTTCTTTACTGTTGAAATTTGAAATTTAATAAACTACAAACTACAAACACATTTGTTGACTGTCATTGATTTAATATGACTTTAACTGATAACGTCATGGAATATGGCCAGGACAGCCATACAGATTCGCGACACCTTGCGTTGCTTTGTGCTGTGTCGCGTCACGTCGCGTCGCGTCGCGTCACGTTGCGTCACGGTCTGTCTGATCAAAAAATTCATAGTTTACCCACCTCTAATTTGACCACTACAGCCCTGCTCCCGGAAGATGACTAATTGCATTGTTTGCACACCAAAGGCGATGTCAACTTATGTTATCTGACATGTTATCTGTAATCTGTATTTATAGTGTTATTGTATGTGTGTTATGTAATCCTTTGTGTCTTGATGTCTTTTTGTTTGTATGGACCTTGAGTCTGAATCTATAGCTTCTTGAATCTTGACACATACCGCCTGCCGTAGTTCAGGAAGTTGCAACGCACATTTGAAAACACGAGGCGCTAGAGAGCAAATTCATTCGACTTTGCAAAATAAAATTGCACCACTAGATGGGGGAAGAAATTACACAGTGTCCCTTTAAAGTGGATGACAAAAACGTTGCGATCGCAAACTGTGAGATATGCAATCTTGGGATTTCAAGAGGTGGTGAGGACATGGCTAACATCCTTGATGAGAACAGGAACAGGCTGGAACCTGACAAGGTAGAGATGTTGGTTTTCATCAATAAAAAGGTACATTTCCTTCTGTGAAGCCAGAGGAGGAGAGGAAGAATTAGGAGGGCAGTTAAAGCACATTACTGGCCTTACTTTAGGACACTGTGGCACTTTTATCTGCTTATTTGTTTCCATACCTGCAGGTATTTCAGGCTGAGCTGCTGCTGGTTTTTATATTATACATTCTTGCACTAAACTACAATGTGAAGAATTTGTTTATTACTTGATTTTTTTTGTTCAAGCTACCTCACAGAAGTGCTCTGTTTATAAGTGTTAAATGATAGAATAAGGGAATAAAATAAAGAATCAGGGACATCCTGGATCTGTTTCTTTGCCGTTCTTCATTTTTTTAATGTACTGTAGAAGTATCGGATCGGGACTCGGTATCGGTAACTATATTGTCCACATTGTTGTAGCAGCAGCATGTGACTGTACACCACCTGGTATGCCAAAACACACAGAGACCAGCTACAGAGTCAGGCATTCCCCTCAGCAACTTGTAGAGACTAAAACCAGAGATAAGAGAGCCCACAGGATGAGTAAATGAATTGTAATTATTAACATATGCATTAAGATACACACATTTGTAGGTGAAGTAGCAGAGTAACATGTGCAGACCAGTTTGTTCCAGTTCTTCCCACTGTTTGCTCCTCTGTGCTCCACATGTACACTCACCCACCTCCAACACAAAGCAGTCCTGGAGCACCACATCCACTCACATGCCTCCCTCCGTGAATTAAGAGCACGTGTGTGCTGTTATGCTCATTAATGACAATTTTTCATATTCAGGTGTGTGTTTTCTGTCTGAAGCCTATTTGGTTTGCTTCAGTTACAGATTGAAAGTTGTCTCCTGATGAACAGCAGGGCTGAATCAGAAACAGGTTATACATAGGTCATGCCAGCAGTTTCAGAACAAATCTGTGAATTCGACTGGCTTAGTCACATCTGACTGGGAGTCTGATACTGGAGACATTTGAGTTTAACCCCACTCATCTGAAGCCACTCGTGGATTATATCATCCAATGAAAAGTACCAGTTTGACAAAGAAAAAAACTTAAGACCTTGCTGCAGCTGTTTCCAGGTGCTTTCATCACATCACTTCCTCATGTCTGTCCAGTTAGAACTGTACAGAAGAGTTTGATGAGTTAAGAAGTCTGACAGGCTGATGGTGATGAGCTGACACACACCTACACCTGGTGCTGCTCATCGTTATCCTTGGTCTGTTTTCCATGGCAAACAGCTATTGAAGTAGGGCTGTAGCGATACACTAATCTCACGATACGATATGATACACGACGTTCAGCCAATGATACGATTCGATACACTTACATCATTTTCTGGGGGAAAAAAAGGGACAGTGTCATCTGATACGAATCGTCGCTGATTGGACCGGTGGTCCGACCTTTGACCCGGAAGGACAACACAGCCAGACAAACGGAAACAAACGAACATGTCACAAACGTGAGAGCTGTGCACTTTATACAACATACAACTAATTTATCACTGTTTTGTATAATGTGACCCCCTGGCATTGTACTGTATTACTTTAATGTTCTGTGTTTTCACTAATTGTAACGTTTGCTTTAAAAAAAAAAAAAATCATATTTGAGAAGAAAAACAAAATGGATACTCGCGGCTAAAAAATCGATACTTTGTAGGGAAACGAAATATCGAGTATCGCAGTATCGATAAAATTGCTCAGCCCTATATTGAAGCTTTAAGGATTTCCTTACAGCAGCACCATCTCATATTTATGTATACAGCACCGTCCATAGTGAAAAATCTACAGAAAGTTATTTCATGTCATTTCCTGTTGCTGCTCCCATTAAGCTTGTAGGCTGGTCCTCAAACACAGCAGAAAAAAGCTCAGTGAGACCCACTTTCCCAGCACCTGATATCACACATACAGTCACAGTGTGACTGTGTTTGCAGACTTGTGTCTGCAAACACAGTGGCTTAGATGAAGAGCAGTTAGAGAGCATACCAGAGCTCAAAAGGCACAGTTAAACAACACAACTACAAGTAAATGTTGAAGCTAAGAGGAGGCTCGTCAGTGGTCCTTTCAGGGGAAGGACATTCGCTCAGCAGTCTTTTATTCTGCAGGTTTCAGACTGATAGGGATGATTTTGTGTTCAACAAACTTGTGGACTGAAGCTGAACTTTGTTAAAGAGGTAAAAATATCACAATCCCTGAGGAGGTATGCAGCTGAGACAAATCTATTGAATTAAATGTGTTTAAATAGAAATGTCATTTAAAAAGAACATGACAGGAGGGGCGGAGCATGGAGAAGGAGTAGACGCTTCGACCAGGGCTCCTGCAAAATATTTAAAATAAATAATACACCACGAGTCTCTGAACAATATAATAGTGAAATTTTGTTTTTTAAGTGAACGAACAACAATATTCCGATGTCACACAAGACTCCAAAAGAACCCAAGGAGGGTAGGGCGTCGAGAAATGCGACCTCAGACGTGGATGCTAACACCAAATCCATGGAAGCGCTAGCTAAGTCAGTCAGTGCAATACAAGCGTCAATCAACTCCTTTCGCGAGGAAAATCGGTCATCTATCGCCTCTCTGCAATCAACCCTTGGTACTTTTGGCCAAAGAATTACAGATGTGGAGGAGGGCTTGAACGACTTTGATAGAAGACTGACTGAAGTGGAGCAGTCCCAGATCTCTCTGGCAGCAGAAAATGCTACGTTGAAAGACAAGCTTATGTACTTGGAAAATTATACTAGACGGCAGAATATCCGTATCGTAGGCATACCGGAAAAGACAGAGGGGCTGCAGCCGACAAAATTCATCTCGGATCTGCTCTTTGAGGTGTTTCGCGAGGACTTTACTAAACCCCCAAAGGTGGACAGAGCCCACAGAAATGTGCCTCAAAAACCAGCAGAGAATGAACGACCACGGCCATTCATAGCAAAGCTACACCACTTTCAGGTTAAAAGAGAAACTTCTACGTCTTGCGAGAGAGAAGGGCACGCTTACATACAACGGATCGAGAATTCACCTCTTCCCAGACTTCAGCGCCGAGGTCAACAAACGATGAGCTGCATTTTCCGACTGCAAACAGAAGCTCCATGACGCCCACGTCAAGTTCGGCATAGGCTATCCAGCCACTCTACACTTCAAACATGGCCAAACGGAATTGAAGTTCATGAATCCAGCTGAGGCTCTTGCGTACATCAGCAGCAACTTCACCAATACAGCGCGCTCTTCGTCCCCCGACGAGTGAAGTGTCGGTCTAATCTAATGGACTATTTTCAGGTGCTGTATCCATTTACAAACTGACATTATCCGTGAGTACTGATTCAGTTGGGGGCTATTCTCACTATTTGAACTGAATTGTTCACAAGTCACTCTTTGTTCTGTTGTTCCAGGGCGGCCAACAATGTCTTTTTCCCCCTTGTTTATCATCAGTATTAGATTGTGATGCATCTAAGATGACTCATTCACTATCATGGCTGTGGTGTTCAAAAAAAAAAAAAGTTCTACAGCATGAGGGGTACAAGAGTTTGCAAAAGTTTAATGTGTGTAAGGGGGGGTTGCCTTCTTCGGGCATCAGGTTTATTGTATGTTATATGTACTGTCAATGTCTTTTATTTGTTGAGTGCATTCGGGCATATGGCTATTCATTGTTGTATAGATAGGATAGACAGGATATTTGCTATGCATAGTCCTAATGGCAGTGAACATTATAAGTTGGAATGTAAAGGGGCTCAATCAGGTGGTGAAGAGAAAAAAGGTCCTTTCTCACTTACAGCATTTAGGAGTTGGCATTGCAATGTTACAAGAAACCCACCTTATTAAAGCAGATCATTTTAGAATTCATAAAGACTGGGTAGGACAGGTGTTCCATTCCAAATTTGACTACAAAAGTAGGGGAAAAGCTATTCTCATTCATAAAAATGTTACATTTAATGCATCAAACGTTATTTCTGATCCA
Source organism: Odontesthes bonariensis (assembly GCF_027942865.1). Taxonomy (NCBI): domain Eukaryota; kingdom Metazoa; phylum Chordata; class Actinopteri; order Atheriniformes; family Atherinopsidae; genus Odontesthes; species Odontesthes bonariensis. Next base: position 33,668,212 of record NC_134525.1, read on the forward strand.
AACGGGAGATATGTTATTATTGTGGGGCAGCTCTTTCATCTTCAAGTAATACTTGTGAATATTTATGCTCCTAATTTTGATGATGATGGTTTTTTCAAAAGGATGTTACACTCCATTCCGAATCTAGATAGTCATCATCTGATCCTAGGTGGGGATTACAATCTTGTAATGGACTCTGTTCTGGACCGCTCCTCTCACTCTTTGTCAAAGCCAACTAAGTCAGTTCAGGTAATACAGTCTTTTATAGAGTCACACAAGCTAATAGATCCATGGCGGCTTAAAAATCCAACTAAAAGGGAATTCTCCTTCTTCTCTAATGTACACAATACATTTTCTAGGATAGATTTCTTTCTGGCTGATCCCCTCTTACTAAATGTAATAACCCAATGTACATATAACTCAATCATGATCTCGGACCATGCTCCTGTGAGTATCACTCTAACACTTCCGACCCAGAAAACATGACCAGCATGGCGGTTTGATCCGCTTCTACTAGCCGATGCTGACTTTGTACATTTCATATCTATGCAGATAGATTTCTACATACAAATGAATAGAACTGATGGCATGGCTTTTTCAACTCTATGGGAAGCTCTTAAATGTTACCTTAGAGGACAGATAATTGCTTATAGCGCGCACTCTAAAAGGGTTCACCACAATAAAGTTATAGACGTCTCTTCCAGGATCAAGACATTAGATAGCCTTTTGTCTACCTCTCCTACCCCTGACTTGGTTAAGCAGAGAATAGGGTTGCAAACTGAAGCTGATCTTCTAGCCACTGTTCATGCAGAGAGGCTAATATTGAAGTCCCGCAGTCGATTCTATGAAGAGGGTGACAGACCCTCCAAACTTCTTGCTAGTCAACTTTGCCAAAAGAGTGCAGCTCATGTTATACCACAGATTAGACTAGCCGATGGCTCATTAAGTGAGGATCATCAAAATATTAATAGCCATTTTAAGGACTTTTACTCCAAACTATATTGTTCAGATATACAACCGGAACAACACCAATTTGGCACCTCCTTTTCTAAATTAAACATTCCAACGATTGCCTCAGACATTAAAGCAGACTTGGAACAATCTCTAACACTGGAGGAAATTATAGATGCGATAAAGGGCCTTCAGAGTGGAAAAGCTCCAGGCCCTGATGGGTTCTCCACTGAATTTTATAAGAGATTTAAGGATCAGTTGGCCCCTATACTCCTATCAGTTTATGAGGAAGCCCTGGAAATAACATTCTTCCCCCAAAACTCCGACAATCGACTATTACACTACTATTGAAGAAAAGTAAAGATCCACTTGATGCGTCATCCTATAGACCTATCAGTCTGATAAACTGTGATGGGAAAATATTTTCAAAAGCCCTTGCATATCGCCTCGAGCATATCCTCCCCTGTGTCATTTCAGATGATCAAACTGGTTTCATTCAAGACAGGCAGTCTTATTTCAATCTGAGACGACTGTTCAATATAATTTACACTAAATCCAATGCCTTATCTCCAGAAGCAGTCGTATCACTAGATGCCGAGAAGGCATTCGATAGAATCTCGTTAGAATACCTTTTTTATACCCTGAAGCAATTTGGATTTGGTCCCCAATTCATAAAATTAATTAAACTTATATACACCAACCCAATAGCCTCAGTCCGTACAAACTCTATCTCCTCTCAATCTTTCCCTCTTAAGAGAGGGACCAAACAGGGGGACCCACTCAGTCCATTACTTTTTGTTCTTGCTATAGAGCCCCTATCTATTGCCCTGCGAAGCAGCTCTAGCATAGAGGGCATAACACGTGGGGGCCTAATACACACTGTCTCACTATTTGTTATTATATGTAACCAACCCCATTTCTACCATACCAGAAGTTCTTAATGTCCTAGCGGACTTTGGTAATATATCAGGATACAAACTCAACTATGAAAAAAGTGAATACTTTCCTATCACCACCAATGCCAGGACAGTTCACAATTTACCATTTAAACTTTCTCTAGATTCAATCACATATTTAGGAATAAAGGTCACCAAATCATACTTTGACTTATTCAAAAACAATTTCACTCCTTTTTAGAACAATCTAAAAAAGATATCAAGCAGTGGTCAAATTTACCTTTATCCCTTATTGGGAGAGCAAATTCTGTAAAGATGAATATGGTGCCTAAATATCTATATTTGTTTCAAGCCATACCTGTATTCATACCACAGTATTTTTTAAATCATTTAACCAGATGATTACTTCCTTTATTTGGAATAATAAATCTGCCCGCATCAGGAAAGAATTCCTGGAACGACCGAAAGTGGAAGGTGGGCTTTCCCTTCCAAACCTCTGCTCGTACTACTGGGCCGCAAATCTCAATGCCATCTCCCTATGGCTAAGGGAATGGAAAGATTCTGCCCCGGCATGGCTCTTGATTTAAAGGTCGACAAGCAAGCCATATTCACTTCCGGCCCTACTTTGTTCATCTTTGCCACAACTTGTGAAAAAAATCAAAGGAAACATAGTTGTTACACAATCTCTACGTATTCTGAAACAATTTAAGACAAGTTTAGGTATTCAGCAGATCTCCATACATTCACCTGTAGTGAATAACCATCTTTTTCAAACCTGGTATGAAAGGGGTATACATTGTATTGGGGACTTGTACATTGATAACACATTTGCCAGCTTTGAACAACTGTCCCAGAAATTTAATCTGAACAATACTCATTTCTTCCGCTATTTACAAATTAGGGATTTTGTCCATAAAAAACTGACCATCTTTCCCAACAGCCCACCCCTCACATGCCTAGATTCTTTATTGAACGGCAATTTTCTTAGCAAGGGTAGGGTCTCTATGTTTTATACACACATAATGGCCACATATAGTCCTTCTATTTCACATATTCGAGAACAATGGGAAAACGATATGGGGGTCTCACTCTCTGATGAGGAATGGGAAATGGCCCTCACAAGGGTTCATTCTTCATCAATATGTTCCAGACATGCCCTGATACAGTTTAAGGTTTTACATAGACTACACTTCTCTAAAGCTAAACTAGCAAGAATATTCCCTAATACAAACCCCATCTGTGATAGATCCAAACAAACGACAGCAACCTTGTACCATATGTTATGGTCTTGTTCAAAACTTGCCAATTTCTGGTCATCTTTTTTTGATACCATGTCTCAAATATATGGTTTTGATGTTCAGCCTTCTCCCTGTGTTGCAATTTTTGGCATAATTCCTAATTCAGGCCAATATGGTTTACCAGCCTACCTACAGAGGGCGTTTTCCTCTCTGTTGGCTAGAAGGTTAATTCTATTTAAATGGAAGGACACAACTTCTCCAGCACGTAGCCATTGGATCAGAGACATGATGCAGAATTTAAAACTGGAAAAAATGAGAGGTACGCTAAATGGCTCCCTTCAGACATTTCATAAAACCTGGGACCCCTTCATAAGCTATGTGGACGCATTGCCTGGCCTGGACCTCTGAAATGGTCTTGTGACCGTGTGACCTAAGAATCACGAACTATCCTATCCCATGTATGAGCAGTGAATGCACTTTTTTCTGTTTTGTTTTTTGTTATTGTTTTATTGTTTTGTTGTGGGGTTTTCTGTCTTCAGTTTCTGTTATGTCTTGTTTTGCTTTGTCTTGTTTTGTTTCATGTACATGTATGTAGCAATTATCCTTTCAGACATGTTCTCATTGATCTTTGATTGTTTGCTTACTGAGAAAATCTTAATAAATAAAAAGTTAAAAAAAAAAAAAAGAACATGACATAAATGTTTGTTTGTTTATTTCAAGGATAGCCCTTGAGATGCGTCATCTCATTTTCGAGGGGATCCTTACAAAAACATAGATATAATCGTCAGTAGTATGAGATCATAATTAAAGGTAAGTCCAAAACAAGTTACAAAACATTTAAACACAAAAATACCCACGCTACACACACACACACACACACACACACCTTAATGCTCCCCCACGACTAGCCATCCACCAACCAGTACACATGTACATAAATATTCTTACATACGATACAGTACATCCACACATGGTGTACACAAAATCAAGGCATAAAGTAAAGCACAGTAGAAAAATCTAAATATAAGGTACTCTAGCACAAGGAGCAGGCGAGTAGGTCCAGACAGACTGAGTCCAACAGAAAAACAAAGAGCAGGATGTTTGACAAAGAGTAAATAAAGATGATTGCAGCGACCAATTTCTTTCCTGATTCTTGGTGTATAGAAAAATAAATAATCAGTATGCCTTAGGCTGTACTGTGAACGGAAAGGTATAAGATACTGTTTTATATACTGAGGGAAATTAAAATAGATGCACTTAAAAGTACTACTCTGAGCCCCTCCCGGATGACCGAGCTTCTCACCCTATCTCTAAGGGAGAGCCCAGACACCCTGCGGAGGAAACTCATTTCGGCCGCTTGTATTGGCGATCTCGTTCTTTCGGTCACTACCCACAGCTCGTGACCATAGGTGAGGGTAGGAACGTAGATTGACCGGTATATATAAATATATAAATGTAAATATAGAGTAGGCTTTTCACTTGTTTTCCTGTGAATTTGAAGCACCTGCAGGGTTGGAGAACTTTTTCACTCTCATATTGGTCATTTAAAAACTCTTTGCACCATAGATTGTTGTCAGACAGCAAAATAAAAAAAAATCGGGTTCAGCAGTTTGTATGTCACTATTTCCATTTGATCACTTGCTAAAATTTATTTTTTCATTCCATCTAAACATTTGGTTGTTAATTTTAAGCATCATATTTATACGTATACTTGTTATTCAGCCTTTTATATTTCAAAATGATATTATTTACTTTGTTACACTGTAGAACCTTGGAGTCAGCATTGAAACCTAATTTACTGCGTAGCACCAACTCAGTCCATCTTTTTATCTGTATTGAGGGAGCAACACAGCCACTACTCTGCTGGAGTAAGTAGAATCATGTTCCTGTCGGCCTTTCTGGCTCTTTTGGCTGTTGGGCTTCAGCCATGGGAAAGCAGTTCTCTTTCTCAGTTTTACTGCCCCTCCATTTGACTCATCAGGCCCCTGGAGGAAATAAAAAGGATTCCTCTCCTTCTTATCTCTGCTGGGTGACTCTCCAAACCCCTTCCCAACCCTCATAAGGACGCATTTCTGCTCATGGTCACGATGTCCATCAGAGCTGTCAGAAACACTCCAGGTGTGTGTCCCCTGACCTGACCCAACCCTCTCAAACAGTTCTTCTGCCTAAACAAGACAGCACCAGTGACGCCACCAAACCCTGCCTGTGGTTTTGTGGGTTGTGGTGACTGGTGAACCGCCTGTCGCCTCCAGTCTGGTCATGTGACTCCTACAGCTTCCAGGCTGTACCCTCTGGCAGGCTCACTCTTTCTCTGTCCTCTTGTTCTGGACAGCTGTCTCTTCGATCTCCTTTTTTTTTTCTTCCATTCTACAAAGAACAACAGAAAGAAGGAGAGCAACGAAAGGTAATATTCATGTTGTTTTTCTGGGTTCATTCTGCAGTAGGAAGCCACAGCTACAGTATAGGCTCTTAGCGTCTGTTTTTCCCACTGTGCTTTGAAAGTCCCAGTTGAACTGCCATTGAGTAGACATGTAGATCATGGCAGTGTAGAATGATGGAGGTGAGGTGTTGAGAATAGAGCGGGGGTGCTGATAAATGTATGAAGGAGGCAGAGGGACAGAAGCTGTCTTTGAAGGCTGCTGTCAAGATAAGGTGCTTGTTTTGTGAATGCAGCTTCTCTGTGAAACATCTTCTTATTTCAGTTATCATCTTAATTGTTTTGATTTCTGAATTGCACATATGTATTTTTTTCATCTTCACCCCATTGCTTTGTTGCCCTCTTAACTTCACCTTCCTCCTTATCAGCCCTCTCTGAAGCCCTTATTTGCTCCTTTGCTATCTATTTGTGGCCACTGCATGACAACTCGAAGTCTTAGGCATCAGTGCTCAAGGTGGCTCTGGTTCTGTGCAGAAGCCTAGTGTGTGTTGTTTCAGGGCAGATTGTAAAAACTTCAGCAAAAGATAGAAGTTTTGATCACTCTGGATCAGGGACGTTGCTAGGCATACAGCTTTACAGGGGCGCAGGCCCCCAGCCAGAACACCACCACCAACACTGCCTTACTGTATACAGAAAATGTGCCTGTAGCCTACTGGTTGTATAAGAACATTTATTCAAATTTGCATGAACCTCAACAGGTTTAACAGAGCTACAGGCTATCCAAGCAAATAAAAACACCTTTGAGTTCAGCCATTTAGGTTTTCAATTCCTCCTTCTGTAGCTCAACAAACATAATCAAGTCAGCCTTTTACAAGAGGCAATATTACTAAAAAACACAGTATGCACAGTATTACAATTTTCAACAAATACAAAATAATGAACAATATTTCAGTCCAGGTACTGAACATGTTTTAATCTTACTGTAGCACAGTCAATAAATACTTCCACAAATAAAAAGTCTAAATCTTAAATGAAGAGTAGCTGATATGGTCTGATAAGTTATTCCCCTGATTGAGTAGCCTTTTAAACTAGCCTACCCACTAGTGATGCGCGGGTCACCCATTGACCTGCGGGTGGGTTGGGTAGCAGTTTTTTCTAAGTATTGCGGGTGCGGGCGGGGCGGGTCAAAATAATCAAATCCCGCAACCCGGAAGTTTGGAAATATAGGTGAAATCGCAATTTTGAGTTACAGAAGTTCCTAAAATGTAAGATGAGGGTTGATCTACTACTGTAGACAACAAAGTATATGCTATATTCTACATGAATTTTTATGTTGTAGAGTTGTGAATTTATTTTATCAATGGAGAAATTGAGCAGCCTTGCTTTGTTGTCTACAGTAGTAGATCAACCCTCATCTTACATTGAAGCTCCCAGATCAAGGAAGTGACGTCGACGCAGCTTTAGCAGCAGAGAAGCTATTAGGCTTGTGTTAATAATAATAAACTCCTGGACTATGTTCAAACTTCCAAATGCATCGTTTTGTGAGTACAGACCATATTTGTACTACTGTAGAAGTTTGGTGTCATGGCATGTGATTTTAGTGTGGTAATTTTGGAGATCGGAAAAAGCCAAGATCGGAAAAACTTCGGGTGGGCTACTTGGCTGGATGTCACGGTTCAAATGACCCTAGGGTGAATCTACTCCGAACCATCACTTTAATGTCATCTTTCCTAAAAGGCACGGTACCACTCCATGCAAAGTCTAAATTAGTGGATGACTACGTAGAATTCTGCTGCGCGGATTTACGCCCATTTGACATTGTCTCTGGGAAGGGCTTTATGCAGGGGGCACAGGGGCTTGTAAATATAGGCGCACGGTTTGGACAGGTGCACATTGAGTAGGCTACTTGTTAGTGGGCTGCTCCACTTTTGTTTTAGAGAAAACTGCGCTGCGCTGAGTCCTTCATAACAGTTCTTCAATAAAGAATGGCGTAAAATCGAATTTTGCTGTCTTTGTTGTTGTTTGATGTAGCCTACTGTTGAAGTTTCACAATAATGCGAGTCTAGCGCAAATCCTTCTCGTTTAGGTTTGTGTTAAATTAACCCTCTCTACAGGCCCTGGCTCTTTTTTTTTTTTTTTTGTTGCGGGTCATATTTTGCGGGTCGGGCGGGCCGCTTTAGAATTTCCCACGGGTTGGGCGGGGCGGTTTGGAAATTCTCGCGGGTCGGGTTGGGGCGGGTGTTAAAAAAACCCTCACCCGCGCAACACTACTACCCACATTTTACCCATTTATAATGCCTAAGATAGTTTAGTAAATATGCTATAATAGGCAGAATAGGATATTGTCTCGCGTTTTGCATATACCATGGAAGCAGACACTGTTTAAGCCTAAATGCAAACGTTGTGTATTTGGCGTAAGAAATTACAGTGGCCTATAGGTAGGCGTGGGAGAAAACAAATCTCTCACCTCCCTCCACTTCATGCTCAGTTCTCCTTGTTGCTTCTCTGTCCCTGACTCTCCTCTGTAAGAATGTCCTTATGTCCATGACCACGATGACGGCATTCCATCAATGTGTAGAGGTTCATGTAGCCTACTACATGTGTGGCTACTATCCGCTGATGAACATGACGTGCGGGCGGCAGGATCTTACCTTCCAACTCTGATTTTTGCGCGCTGTGCGTCACACACGGTCCATTGGCTGAACAGGCACAGATGCACCCAAAGCCTGCGAATACAACCTCTTCACTTCACTCTTTGGTAGACCTATGCAGCATTGGCTGAAGGAGGTTATGTGGTTGAAATAGGGAAAATCGGGTCTATGTTATTCTTCCTTGGCACATATCAGTCTTAGCGTAGTCTGAAGGATGAATTTTTACAGGGGCACCACGCATGTTTACAGGGGCACGTGCCCCGGTAAAAAGTGTCTGGTGACGTGCCTGCCCTGGATGTTCCACTAACATTTCCAAGCTTTTTTGGAAAGCTTCAGGAGCTTGTGCCAGATTAATCCCCTCCCCAACCTGGAAGAAGTTTGGACTGATGTTGTACAGTTTACATTGTTTCATAAAACTCCTGAAAGTTGAGGCTGTAATGCCAGGTTGAAACAAAGTGCAGTTATCATTAAAGAATCTACTAAAATAAACGTATACATTTTATTGAGGCAATGATAGTTATTTAGCACGTTTGTCCACTTGTTACCAATCCTGATGACTTTAACTTCTGTGAAATATGATCTGACAGAGGTAGCACTGAGATGGATTTTCTTTGTTACTGTCTGTTGCTTTTGTTTTCCCAGCTCTTTACCAAGATGTAATTGTGCCTTCGTTGAATTGGTGGCTCATGATGGTTTTCAGGCCTGAACAGGTTCCACTCTCCCTGTATCTTTCCACTTCCCAGATGTGAGGACACACATCTGTGTGCCTGGTACACAGAGGAGGCCTTTTAAGCAGAAGCAGCTGAGCATGGCTAACGCTCATCAAAGCAGGGCAGAGAGTTTAATGGTACACATATTTCCAGTTTGTTGTGGTCTGTCTGCAACCGTTTAGTGAAAAACAGGAGTCAACTTTCTTTTTTCCTCAGTTTTCTGTTTTGTGCTGACAGTTGGTATGTTAGCAATCGGCATTCAACTCTTGCTTAACAACGTGGTTCATTACTTGATTTTCTCAGGCAGGTTTTGGTAGAACCAGTGTTTCCAACAATCCATCCATCCATCCATCCATCCATCCATCCATCCATCCATGTATGTTTCCATTTTTTTTTCCGCTTAATCCAACTGAAGGTCACGAGGGTGGTGGGTGGGGAGGGGCTGGAGTCCATCCCAGCAGTCACTGGGCGAGAGGCGGGGTACACCCTGGACGGGTCGCCAGTCCATCACAGGGCCACACAGAGACAAACTACCATCATAATGAATGTTTCTCCACTTTTAATTAGATCTGGAGGGATTGAACATGTTGCTCTCAAGTCCAAGGTACAAAACTGCAGAACCTCATAGCCGGGCTGAGGCTATATTAAAAGGAAAAGGCCAACAGTGCAATGCCTATGTTTGCCTTGTGGCACTTTTTCACCATTAGATGGTGCTGTTGGCTGTGAAATGGTGGCCAGTGTTTGACTGACAGCGATTCTGTGACTCATATGGCCTCTCCCATATGATGAGCTGAGACTGCATCATCGGGTCTCTGAGTGTGTTTGATTCCCTTCCTTTCTCTATCTGTCCAGTGTTGTGCAGTGTCAGCATTTTCTCAGATCAGTGATAAATGAGGTCACTCCTTCATGTTTCATCGTTTATGAGTGCTGCAAACAGGATCAAATCCCATGATATTCCATACGCTTAGCTGTAGCTTTTCTGCAGAGTGACATACAGATGGGGATTTGTAAGGTTTGATGTCTTTGCTGGACTCTTCAGATGGCCACATCTCACTGAGGCTTTGATTAAATGTAGCTGATGGTATAAAAGACCACGTATAATGTAATGTATGTGTTTGTACAAATGGCACTTATCGTTTTAAATCCTATTGGACATTGTGGTAGAAACAGTGAAAAGACACCTATGAGTGTTCTTCTCTTCGCTTCAGGAGGCTTTTCCTTTTCAGGCTGAGATGAGCCGTCCAACGACTCATGCAGAGTCAAAAGAGCTTCAATAATGCTACCTTCATGTACTCCAAAGAACAGCAATTTTTCCCCTTTTTTTATTCCATTTGCTGCTTAAAAACCACTGGCCATTTACATGGGCCACATGCAGTAGACAAAACTGAAAACATTCTTCAGTAAGTTAATATTTTACGTTGGATATGAAGTGGAGAAGGTTTTTTTATCGAGCAGGTTTTACACTGAGGCACACAACTTGGCCTGACAGCTGAATTAGTTCTTCAGAGGTCTTGTTTTGCTGAGATTGAATGCCTTTTGATGGGACTCTCGTAGTGAAAGTTAAGCGTTTTTGTTGGGTCTCTAGGAAGTATCTGGAGGAGCAACTCAACCAACATCGCAAAGTTTAGTTTGATGTAGAATAAGGTCCGCGTGAGCACCGGGGTTATCTGAGCTTTGGCTTTAAGGCTACAAATGTGCACAAACTGGCTTCAGAAAATGACAGAATTCCACCTGTCCTATAACTCAACTGGTGTTAGATTATACCCTGCGTGCTTTGTAGATGTCCATGTATGTCAAGGTTTAGAGCTCAACACTTTAATGTTGTCTGTACAACATGTATGGATGCTATGACTCTCTACCACTAGTTGTATCATGAAACTCTCAGGACCATGTGCCCCGCATCCTTTGTTTCATCAGGATTGTTTTTTTTCTAAGAGGGGAAGGGTGGATGAATAGAGCTCAGTTCATTTTACAGCTGTCCTGTAAAAAGGTTTGAAAGAGTGATTATTACCGACACTTAACTGTGGACTTTTTTAAGACCATGTCTGAAGTACCTGACGTAGTTTAAAGGTCCGTTTTTAACAAACTGAATATGGTTATCATTTGTAGCTTTTGAATGTAATTGCTTCCTCCTTTCATTGGATTGATCTGGCCTGGCGCTGACAGTGGGAAAGCACCGCTCTAAATTTATCACCCACCCTGACACCCACCCTTTGAGCTCATGCCTGCTGCACATCTAGCTACAAAACATGCCCCCCCCCCCCCCCCCCCCCCCCCCGCCCCCCCCCCCTGCAACGGAGGTTGGTAGGCAGAAAGTGGGTGGGGGGGGGGGCTGTCAGTCTGTCTTTATGTCCCTCCAGTCCTGTTTCACGAGCCTCCAGAGCTCTGACCTTCCACCGGTAGACAGAAAAACCTTGACAGACTTCCTACCAAGTCCATCAGAGACATTTCAACTTCACTAAAGACTCAATAACTTTCTGAGAAGATACATCATCAAGGTATGTAACTGTCATTGGATGATTTCATTGATCAGCTCTGAAGATAAATCAACATTCTTGTTTTAAACTGGATGTCTTAACGGTTGTGGCTTACTGACCTGAAATGTGCTTCTGAAAGCATGCGTTTTGATAAAACTCCAAATCAAGCAGAGTTTGGCCCCACACTGAGACTTTTCAGACTGTGGAAACCATCTTTGGGACTGTTACTCATCACACTGACAAATTCATGATGAAACGTGATGCCTGGAATTGATTTTTTTGTGTGTGTGTGTGTGTGTGTGTGTGTGTGTGTGTGTGTGTGTGTGTGTGTGTGTGTGTGTGTGTGTGTGTGTGTGTGTGTACAAGTCAGAGAAATGAAAGGTCACAGATTTAGGTTTTTGGGAGCTGCTGAGCTTCTCCAAGTGTGACTGTGACAGTTGTTAATTGTGTTGCACCTGCTCTCACTCTGTCAGGACACACAGACCGAAATAGAGCATTGCCTAACACGGCGACGCACACATCAAATAGTTTTGCGCATGTTTTTCCATTTACACAAATCCTGCTGACATCAGCACTCATCACAACTTTTAGCTCCGTCTTGAACAAATTCCACACAGACTTCTATAATTTGGCTATAAGTCTCACCTCAAAGTCAATTTTAGTGTTGTTAAAGGATGAAAAACAAAAAGGTGACAGTGACATAAAGATACAAGGGATGTATGGATCTTTCAGATCTCAGTTATTCAATATGTCATATCTGCTCTGTGCAAATTGTGTTTACAAAGCTTAGAAAACATAGAGAAATGTAATTTTTACTTTCCTATGATCAAGGCCAATAAATGGCTCTTCTTTTTGTGTTTTATGAAGCTATTAGTGGACTGGAGTAGTTGCATTAAACAAACAGAAAAGAGAGCCTGTTGAAATGAAATGCTATGACATTTGCCAGTTAAGATCTCATGATTGTGGCAGCCATGGACTCAGGCTTCAATATGTGTTATTTAATGATAAATCGGTGAGCAGTGGGTTTATTTTTACTCTCTGCTCTAAATATATGTGAGCCCCTGTCCAGTTAGGTGTGATCTGGTTTGCGGCTCTGACGAAGCGCTGCACTGATGTTGTTGCACATTATCTCTGTCAGCTTTCATGCTGTCACATGCTTGGATTATCATTATTATTTCACTTATTTTATTTTCTCTGTCAGCTTAAGATGGGTGGTTAACTCTCGTCAGGAACTGCACTATCAAAGGGCACATTAGGTTGGAGGTGTAGAAACAGCACAATGTGTGTGAATCCTTCATTGACAACAGGTCAGATAGTTGAACCTATATGTGGATGACTGCGTCCCTGACAGAAGCAGCGTGGCTGAACATGCCTCCTACTGGTGTTCAAGGCCTTATTTTAGCCTGAATGTCCCTGAATTTTACAGCAAACAGAGATGTTAAATAGGTTTAAAATGACATGAAAATTTGTGTTTACTTGGCTCCATAGACCACAATCATCTTAATGATCCCATTTTATGGATTTTTATCGTCAAATAAGATTGTAGTAGGTGAGGTTGCATGTTGAAGACTTCCAGGTTGGGTTATCCAGAAGGTTATTATACTATAAAGCTGTATACAACATCAGATTTGAGGAAGTGGGTTTTTTGGTTCTTCATATATGACTGAAAGATTGTGGCAAAAACTGCTATAACATGAAGTTGCTCCAGGCTTCATGTACCAGCCAGAATCTATTAGCAGTCTTGGTTATCCTGGAGGTCTCGAGTGGTGCATATTTACCTCTCCATGACAGCTCCTCCTTTATTGTAAACCCATAAACCACAGTTTGAAATCTAATTACTGGTGATTTGTGATGAGTGACTTGTGGAAACAAATGACCAACACCAAAATCCTCATTTGTTTTTTGAATTCTTACTCCATTACAAAAATCATACGTAGGGCTGAGCAATTTTATCGATACTGCGATATATATCGATATGTCGTTTACTGATAAAGTATCGATTTAAAAAAAAAAAAGTATTTATTTATTTTTAAAGCAAACTTTATTGAAAAGTCAGACGTTACAATTAGTGAAAACGCAGAACATTAATACAATACAATGCCAGGGGGTCACATTCTACAAAATGGTGATAAATTAGTTGAGAAAAATGTTGTATAAAGTGACCAGCGCTCACGTTTGTGACATGTTCGTTTGTTTCTGTTTGTCTGGCTGTGTCGTCCTTCCGGTTCAAAGGTCGGACCACCAGTCCAATCAGCGACAATTCATGTCAAATCACACTGTCCCTTTTTTCCCCCAGAAAATGATGTAAGTGTATCGATTCGTATCGTTGGCTGAATATCGTGTATCATATCGTGAGATTAGTGTATCGCTACAGCCCTAGCAGCAAGCGCAGACCAACTTTAAAACAGTGCCTATTTTGCATGAAGTCCGGCTGAACTCTGACACCTGCTGCCCAGAGATTAGATTTTTTTTCTGCAGCACTGAGCTTTGGTGTTGGATTTAACAGATAAAAAGTTGTTGGAAGCAGAGGTGTGACGACGCGCGCCGTCACTCGCTCCAGGAATAATCACGTCACGGGGCTGACGCACCTCATAGTTCACCTGGTGAATGAGACGAACGTGGATTGATAAGCCGATAGCGGCAGAAGGAAATAAAGACTAACGCAACACATAGGAGTTAGATTGATAAACTTACCTCTGCTCGTCTCCCGCGGTGTTCGGGCAAAAGAGTTTCCCAGGGGCACGCGCACTTTATTAGATCCGGGACGCAGGAGGACAAGTGGGAAATAGGTAAAGGGGAGTTTCATGTGGTATAAATATGTATTTAACTGTTGTAAAATATATGTGTGTGTTTATTAGGTTTACTCTGGGTGTGTTGATGGTTATTAAGATTATATATATTTTCTAGTGATTAGTTATGTAAATATTGTTGTAGATATAGATATGTGTGTGTCGCTGATTTTACCCGGGTTAAATGGTATAGTCCAGCTCATTAGCTGGGCCAGAATGTATATAAGTAGTCAGTCTGTAAATGTCGGGGTTGATGTAGGTGTTGGTGTATGGAAATTATTGAAGAAAATAAACGTGTCTGGATCCGCACTCATGAAATTCTCCTAATTGCCTCCATGGCCGCTCGGGCATTCTAACAAGAGGTCATAAAGTGACACAAAGTAATTGAGTCATCATCAACTTTATTTCCAGACTCAGGGTCCATTTTCAAAAATCAAAACACAGTACATAGACAATACATAAAGACAAACAGAAACACACTTATAAAAGACACTTGTACCAGTGTTTCCACATGTATGACTGGTATTGCACCGCACTAAGCGCAGGATTTGACAGCAGCATAATAATTTGATTACATTAACCATCCAATCTACAGATAAAACTATACATTAAAATCCTCAACAATGCATGGAATGTGTTGACCCCTACACCACAAAACAGTTCACTTGCACTGCTCCACCTGGGCTTCTTAAGCAGAATGCGCAGCCCATCATTATATGCGACTTGGAGTTTCTGCAGGCTACCCTTTTTATACTTAGCCCACAGGGGGGCAGTATACAGGGGGGTGCAGTATGCCTTGAACAGGCTAATTTTAACACTATCAGTGCACCAGTGAAACTTCCTTACCAGCATGTTAGCTTGTGCATATAACATGCGGCGCTGCCTGTAGATGTCATCATCATCACACCTTTGATCGGTAATTATATGTCCCAGATACTTTGTTTTGTTACTTACAGGTAAAGCCTGCCCCGCCAAATAAAAAGAAGGAAAAGTGAGATCCTTGTCCCCCTTACTTTTACATATAAGCACAACACTTTTCTTGCAGTTGTATTTAACATCAAAAGTCAATCCATAATTAGAACACACATGTAGCATTTCTTGCAGCCCAGTACTGCTGGGGGAGAGTACTGAGTATCTGATCCATTGGCGATGTCTATTGGGATGTAGAAGAAAGAAGACGGCAGAACCCATAGTTCCCTAAGTTCCCAGCTCTTTGGCAGTAGGTGCAGCTTCCCAGCTTCTGATCACTCTGTGGAGAGGCATGAGCTTTCCACCAGTGTCTCTCAATCCTCTTAAATATTCCCATCTCCTGGATGACACTTCTTGTGAGGGTGTACATGGCGCCCCAAGATGGAAACAAATTGGAGTCAGACATATGTTTCAGGTCCATCACGTGCCTTTGGGGTCAGGTCATGGTCCAGCCATATTAGCAACATGTTTCCATTTCAATCATTCAATCATAGTTGCATTTACGGGTTTGGAAAGTATTTACTCCAATCACCGGTATTGTAGTTAGTCATTTACAAGAAATTCAGTTTAATTCACTCTTCATTATGTAGCGCCAAATCACAGCAATTGACATCTCAAAGCACATGAAAATGTATGGGAATTCTTGATATTATTAGGTGTATTTTTGATTGTCTTTTATTCCCATGAATAACTGCCCAGAAGAGGAACATGAGACTTCAGATGTTCTGCTCACAGCACCCATTCTGAAGTTGAGTAGCAGACAAAAAATGGAAATGGTAAATGTTAGGTTTAACGCGTGGAATTACATATCTGCCAATTTAATCTGCCCTTCAGGATTTAGACTAAAAGAAATCCATCACAGAGCGCAATTTAAAGAAGACATTACCCACTTTAATGACAACATTTATCAGATGGTCTGTGTCACTGCTGTCTCTCCTGGTCAATGGGCAGAAGCGAAGCCCAGGACCAAATTTAAACTCTGTGATGGATCTTAAAGTGCACCTCCCTGCTTCACTCCTTTTGGAGACTTATCTATTTTATTTTGGGAAAGTCATGCTGAGGTGTCTGGGATTTCTTGATGTCAACGGAGCGGTTGCCAAAAACTTTCAAAGACATGTGGCAGTTATGAAAGGAAGTTGATGACAATTCTGAAGCGCTTGTCCAGGAGTGTCGTTGATGTTTGGAGTCTGATATCTGACCTGAAGGGGTCCTCCAGAGGCAGGGAGGCCTGCCACCTTGCCTGAGCTAATGTCAGAATGGGAGCAGGACAACATATTGTTCTGAATGAAAAGGTTTGCAATAGAAATGTTCAAAGTCCGTCAGATGTCTAACTGAATCCTGTTGAAAGAGGGCCACTGCCAACAGTGAATAAAGCAGTTCGTGTTCATCAGTGTTTATGTTGGTGCTACGTGTTGGAGTAACATCGCTCGTTGCATTTTAGTAACATTCATGTGAATAACGTAACTGAAGGTGTTCAAGTCCAAATACTCAGCTCAGCTCACTTCCTCTGTTGGCTTGCCTTCTGTTTGAAGCTGATTGTCCATCCATCCATTTTCTATAGCTGCTTAATCCAGCTCAGGGTCGCGGGGGGAGGGGGTGGAGCCTTTCCCAGCTGTCATTGGATGAGAGGACAGGTTGCCAGTCCATCACAGGGAAAGCTTATTGTCAGTTGTTGAATTTTAGTTCTAAATGTACGGTCTAAATGTAAACCTGAGCAGATATATTTAGATTCAGATTCAGGAAGCAGACTAGAATAAAAGCAAAAAGCAAAGTTCAAAATGAACAACTTCATATTGAGATCCACAGAATTTAGTTGTTATCAGGCTCGTGGAAGGTAAATAGAAGATGTCAAACAACATACTCCTTCTCTGACTCCTGTCATGTCCTTAGAAACATCTTTACTAGGGCTGGGCGAGTTAAGTCGTTATTATCGCGTTAACTCGTTGATTATTTAACGCCGATAAATATTTTATCGTGCATTGGCGCACGATAAAATGGAGAAGGGTACGGAACTTTTACTCGGCCATTTTCATGTTAAAGTTCTTCCAGACGGCGGAGTCGACAGAACCAAAGTCATCTGTAAACTCAGCCAAGTTGAATTGTCTTCTCAGCGTAGTAGTTCCAGTCTAAAATATCACTTAAAGGCAAAACACACAACTGATAGCAGCAAGTCATTCAAGGAAACAGACAGTGGAGCGAGGCTTCTACATAAAAACTACAGAAAGATGCTGATGTTAAAAGTGTGTTTGCACAACAAATGTTATGGCACTTTCATTCATATGGCAGCACATTTAAAATAAAGCTAAATGCTAAAAGTTATACGCTACTTTTGGATTCATTTTTGGATTCTGCGTACAAATGAGATTAATCGTGATTAATCAGGGAAATCATGTGATTGATGACATAAGAAAATTGTAATGGTTGCCCAGCCCTAATCTTTACCTTTCATTCTTCAGCCCTCTCCTGAATTCCTGCTGCTGCTGCAGTGGTTTGGGCTCTGCCATGCCTCTGCAGTGGAACCCTGTACTCAGCAGAAAAGTTGTAGATCTTTCCTTGGGGACTCTACTCTGTTATGTCCCTCTCTGGCATGTTCTCTCTCCTTTGAAAGATTTTCCACACCTGAGGGTGATGCCGGCATTAAACGCCTTTCTCCGAGCTTACCAGCTGGGATGCATCTAGGGGTCATTCCAAGGGCAAACATGGGCTATCTGTGAATGTTTATCCAGTAATGACCCAGTGACTGGCTGCAGATGTGAGCTTAAATCACATCCACCCTGAATGTGTAGCTGGCCCAACATCTGGAGCAATAATTAGTGACAGTTTATTTGCCTTTATCTGTTACATTTTAGACATGTTCAACTGTTATCAATTTTTGCGCATCAACTTTTCATGGCTTGTCACTCTGACTTTGAGTAACTTTCATCACTTTCATATAAAATGTCACCCTAACATCTAAGTGGGAAAATCAAACTTAATTAAATTCCCATTGTCACTTAACAAAATAGATGGTGTGCTTATGGAAAGCTGTGTCTGGGTTTTCTAAGATGTATTGGAATTAAAGGATTACAAATGGTTCAAAGGTTTTCTCCACAGCTAATGAAATAAATAGTTAATTTTAGGTGTGTCTCTGTGGGTTTTTTTTTCCTTGTTTTGCGTTCATGCTTGTTTTATATGCGTGTTTCTTCTCTCGGGGTCTTTAAAGAAGAAGAACGCTTACGTCATTGCAGCAATCTGTAAGGTCTTGCCCTTCCTTAGCAGGCTCATCATTACTAATAATGGGGTAGAAACTGTCTGTGGTTTGGTGGGACTGATGTCATCTCTGAAACAGCTGAGTCCAAGAAACAAACATTACACATCAGACATAAAGCCAGACGGTGAGACCTATTTGAGTTTAATTCAAATTTTCAGTGACTGAATTTCGAGTCACGGAGTCATTTTGAATGATGTCAGAAAAAATGTAGGTGTTATACATGTACAGCTTTTTTTTTTTTTTTTAACTGGTCTTATTGCCTTTGTGCACTTGTAGATAATAATCCAAATGACTCTAGATGTCCTGCTACTTCTTTAGCTAAAGATTGTTTGCAGTATCTGAAGCCGAACTGCTAAAAATACTCCCATTTCCCAGCCTGGCCCAAACTGTTTTCGGTTTAAGCTCTGTAGGCATCTGAGTTTTCAGATGTTCCTCTGACTTAAAGGGGAACTGCGGTATTTTCAACATTAAGCCTCTTTTCTGAGTCGTCTGCAATGTTTTAGAACCCCCCTCACCGCTTTTTTGATGTTTACTGCTGTCTCCGGTATTTGCCTAATTTTGATTCATCTCAACCTGCTTCAGAACGGCAAGTCATGTGCATGTCCAAAAAGGTCCATAAAAGCACCATAAACGTCCGTTTTCAAAATCATCAACTCACCGGAGTGGTTACTGGTGTGCACTGGTAATCCATATCAAATTTCATGGCGAAAAGTTGCTTCTGTTGTGTTTTATTTGACATTTTGTACTGGATGTTCGTTGATATTACTCCGCCACCGCTAAGAAAATAGTGCGAGCATGAACGAGCTGCCAAATAAAACACGACAGAAGCAACTTTTCGCAAGGAAATTTGATACAGATTACCAGTGCACACCAGTAACCACTCCGGTGAGTTGATTATTTTGAAAACGGACGTTTATGGTGCTTTTACGGACCTTTTTGGACATGCGCATGACTTGCCATTCTGAAGCAGGTTGAGATTAATCAAAATTAGGCAAATACCGGAGACAGCAGTAAACATCAAAAAAGCGGTGAGGGGGGTTCTAAAACATTGCAGACGACTCAGAAAAGAGGATTAATGTTGAAAATACTGCAGTTCCCCTTTAAAAACAGCACAGTACAATCTTTCATTTTCTAATGAAATATCTGTTGCTTTTGTGAGTCATTCCTGCTAACCTCTTGTGCCAAAGTGAGAAGTAACATTTCTGGTGATCCTAATCTAATGTTTATTAAGTTTTCCTAAGCTTCCCCAGTTGTTTTGGGACCTTTACCATACCATTGTCTTGAATAGATATCTTAAAAAAGGCTAGTTATCTAACCTTGAACAGTTGCACACCTTGAAAGGGTTCAGCTGCTGGTTCAGCCGGGCTACTCCTGTGTGAACTGACAGGTGTGTGATGTGATGTGTGTCTGTGTTCATGTGCACGGCTCACATTCTAAGCCAGATGACTTCATCTGATAGACGGATCCAGACCTGCCACCCCTGGGGTTTACACACCCCGTTTAATCATTGGGACAGCTGGGCTGTGTTTTGACACCTGTGATTTTACAGTTCATCAGATGTGTGTGTGAGACGAGATAAATGTGATGTAATGAAGCTCATTCCTGCCAGCATCCAGCTGCCTGGCTTATGTTTCCAGCTGTGTAATCTGAAGAAGGCAGTGGGCTTCCACCAGGTCTTCTTACTTCCTTCCAGCAGCTTCTGAAGTGAGACCGATCTGCTTCCTGTTGTCACCTGTGAGGCAGGGACAGGCTTCAGTCTGCCTGCTGCACAAGATGAGGTGGAGCTGCCTGCAGTGCCCTCTGAGAACAAGAAGTGTGTCATTGTCATGTTGATGTAGAGCTGAGGTGTGTGTGTGTGCTGTACATGCGAGGGATCGGCATTTTAAGTAATTTAAAAAAAAAATTTTTTTAGGTCGACTAATCAATTCAATTAAAGTCGATGAGTTGTGACGTCATCATTAAACTGACATCGGTCACCACAGCAGTTATTTGTGCCTGTCGTTTGCTGTCACACGAGCATTTAGCTACAACAAAACCAGTCATTTTTTGTTGTCTTTCCGTCTGCTCTTTTTGCTCCTGAATGGCAACGAGTCCTCGTGGGGCTGGTAGAACCGTGGTAAGCTGCCGACACAGGTCAGTGAAAGCCAGGATGACATACGGCTTCGTTCCATGGGCCATCAGAACTCCAAACACGCTTAAACTGCCATAAGACTGGTAATCCATCTGCAACCATGTGCAATATTCTGTCTCCTCAAGTGCAATAATGCCACCAAAGTGCAATACTCTGTTCAGCTGCGTGTCTCTGTAAGTTTTTTTTTTTTTTTTTTAAAAGGAACGGCGCTTCAAGCCTTTTTATATACTTCCATTTTTAATGTAAGCACACTTTAATACTTCTGCGCATTTACAATGAAGCTTTCTATTCTCTTCTAGCTTCATCCCACGTAATGTGCATTGGACTTTGTTGTTGGGTTGAGTAAAATGCATTGGACTTTGTTGTTGGGTTGAGTGAAATGCATTGGACTTTGTTGTTCGGCTGAGTGAAATGCATTGGACTTTGTTGTTGGGTTGAGTGAAATACATTGGACTTTGTTGTTCTGTTGAGTGAAATACATTGGACTTTATTGTTGGGTTGAGTGAAATACATTGGACTTTGTTGTTCTGTTGAGTGAAATACATTGGACTTTGTTGTTGGGTTGAGTGAAATGCATTGGACTTTATTGTTGGGTTGAGTGAAATACATTGGACTTTGTTGTTCTGTTGAGTGAAATACATTGGACTTTATTGTTGGGTTGAGTGAAATACATTGGACTTTGTTGTTGGGTTGAGTGAAATACATTGGACTTTGTTGTTCTGTTGAGTGAAATGCATTGGACTTTGTTGTTCTGTTGAGTGAAATGCATTGGACTTTGTTGTTCTGTTGAGTGAAATACATTGGACTTTGTTGTTCTGTTGAGTGAAATACATTGGACTTTGTTGTTCTGTTGAGTGAAATACATTGGACTTTGTTGTTGGGTTGAGTAAAATACATTGGACTTTGTTGTTCTGTTGAGTAAAATACATTGGACTTTGTTGTTCTGTTGAGTGAAATACATTGGACTTTGTTGTTCTGTTGAGTGAAATACATTGGACTTTGTTGTTGGGTTGAGTGAAATACATTGGACTTTGTTGTTGGGTTGAGTGAAATACATTGGACTTCGTTGTTCTGTTGAGTGAAATGCATTGGACTTTGTTGTTGGGTTGAGTGAAATACATTGGACTTTGTTGTTGGGTTGAGTGAAATACATTGGACTTTGTTGTTCGGCTGAGTGAAATACATTGGACTTTGTTGTTGGGTTGAGTGAAATACATTGGACTTCGTTGTTCTGTTGAGTGAAATGCATTGGACTTTGTTGTTGGGTTGAGTGAAATACATTGGACTTTGTTGTTGGGTTGAGTGAAATGCATTGGACTTTGTTGTTGGGTTGAGTAAAATACATTGGACTTTGTTGTTGGGTTGAGTAAAATACATTGGACTTTGTTGTTGGGTTGAGTAAAATACATTGGACTTTGTTGTTGGGTTGAGTGAAATACATTGGACTTTGTTGTTGGGTTGAGTAAAATACATTGGACTTTGTTGTTGGGTTGAGTAAAATACATTGGACTTTGTTGTTGGGTTGAGTAAAATACATTGGACTTTGTTGTTGGGTTGAGTAAAATACATTGGACTTTGTTGTTGGGTTGAGTAAAATACATTGGACTTTGTTGTTGGGTTGAGTGAAATACATTGGACTTTGTTGTTCGGCTGAGTGAAATACATTGGACTTTGTTGTTTGGTTGAGTTAAATACATTGGACTTTGTTGTTAGGCTGAGTGAAATACATTGGACTTTGTTGTTGGGTTGAGTGAAATACATTGGACTTTGTTGTTCGGCTGAGTAAAATACATTGGACTTTGTTGTTCTGTTGAGTGAAATGCATTGGACTTTGTTGTTCTGTTGAGTGAAATGCATTGGACTTTGTTGTTCTGTTGAGTGAAATGCATTGGACTTTGTTGTTGGGTTGAGTGAAATACATTGGACTTTGTTGTTGGGTTGAGTAAAATACATTGGACTTTGTTGTTGGGTTGAGTAAAATGCATTGGACTTTGTTGTTAGGTTGAGTGAAATGCATTGGACTTTGTTGTTGGGTTGAGTAAAATGCATTGGACTTTGTTGTTTGGTTGAGTGAAATGCATTGGACTTTGTTGTTAGGTTGAGTGAAATACATTGGACTTGCAGATTGCAGTTTGATAGACGGCATCAGAATCCAATCATTGTGAACGGTCCGTTCACAATGATTGGATACTGTTTTTCCTAGATTGTACGTTCTAGAGGCCACTAAAACTTTTCATATTTGTGTCAAAACTTTTAATTAATTGGTTGCAATGGGGGTGTGAAGTAGCCTGGGAATTCCCATGCTGCTTTGCGCTCGATTTCATTCTCACTGCAAAGTCAGCCTGGAAACCACCGCCCTTATTTTTGCTAGAGTTTGGGAACCAATCACAGAACGGGGGGGGGGGGGGCAGCAAGACGATGACGACGTCCATGCGCTACACCGAAGCTTGTAGAGCGTTAATCCAACATGACAGCGGACACAACGTTACCGTTCAATGCAGCCTTAGAAAGTGTTTCGGAGTAGATTCACCCTAGGGTCATTTGAACCGTGACATCCAGCCAAGTAGCCCACCCGAAGTTTTTCCGATATTGGCTGAACATCAGCTGAGTTACTGAGTTATCCCGAATAGCTTAGTACAAGGGTTAACGGACCCTGGCAGTATCTCCAAAATTACCACACTAAAATCTAAAATCACATGCCATGACACCAAACTTCTACAGTTGTACAAATATGGTCTGTACTCACAAAACGATGCATTTGGAAGTTTGTACATAGTCCAGGAGTTTATTATTATCATCAACACAAGCCTGATAGCTTTTCTGCTGCTAAAGCTTCGTTGACGTCACTTCTGGGAGCTGGGAGCTTCAAAGTAAGATGAGGGTTGATCTACTACTGTAGACAACAAAGCAAGGCTGCTCAATTTCTCCATTATTAAAATAAATTCACAACTCTACAACATAAAAATTCATGTAGAATATAGCATATAGGCCTACTTTGTTGTCAATTTAAGTAGCTTAGAGCGCAAGTTTACTTTTATTTTCCATTTTTTTCTTCTTCCTCGTCGAATTTCTGTCGTCATCTGGTATAAGTGATACAATTGGCTATGAATCGCGCGCAAAGCAGCATGGGAAGAACCTCACGTCATTTGATAGACATTCGTAGCGCCCAATAAACGGCTCTAGGCATTCGTAAACCACGCCTCAAATACGAGAAAATGCACACCTAATTCCCAGACCACCATCTCATCGAGATTGTGGACGCGTCAGCCAGGCTAGGTGTGAAGAGTATTTCAAGCAATATGTAAAAAAATGTTCCAGAAAAAGATCCCCTACCCCACCTTTAAATATATTGGACTTTGTTGTTCGGCTGAGTTAAATACATTGGACTTTGTTGTTCGGCTGAGTTAAATACATTGGACTTTTTTGTTCGGTTGAGTGAAATGCTCCCATGTTTCGCGTTGTTTAGTTGCCAACATCAGCTCCTCTGTTTGTTCTGCTATAGGTGCAAACTCCAGCTGAAGGACCCAAACTTTTAGTGTAAGAATATATAACTTACAATTGAGTTCCCATTTCCCTGTCTTTGTTTTGCGCTTTCTTTCTTTCTTACCTTCTCTTCGCCCTTCCCACGTCTTCTCAGCTGCATGTGTTCCTTTCATTTAGTTGCTTCTGATGGACGACTGGTATTTCTCACCTGACTGAGACAGTCATTTTAACTTCCCCCTTCTTGTCCTTGTTTTTTTCCACTCCCATCCTCCAGACCCCGTACGCTTTCTCTTCCCTCCCCCTCTCAAGCTCTGCACTGGTTTCTTTGGCATCCCACTCGTGTGTGTGTGTGAAGGGAAGGCAGCATTCTCGTGGGACACTCTTCTTTTTCCTATTCTCTCTTCCTGTGAGGCTCATTCTGAAGCATACAGGAGGACACTTTGCTCTCTGCAGAAGGGATAGAGCCTAATT
This sequence comes from Odontesthes bonariensis, assembly GCF_027942865.1. NCBI lineage: Eukaryota > Metazoa > Chordata > Actinopteri > Atheriniformes > Atherinopsidae > Odontesthes > Odontesthes bonariensis. The sequence goes on from NC_134525.1 coordinate 33,692,584, forward strand.
TTCTTGCGGAGACTAATGAGCTTACCCCGTGCTGAGCTGATTTCAGCCTGCCGCTTGTCATTGTAGTGGCTGCTGGTTAGTGAGAGGAACCAGGGTGGATCTTGGAACAGGCAAAGCAGCAGCCAGACCTTTGCGGCTCCTCTGTTTGCTTACAGGACCTTCTCTGCTTGTGCCAGCATTGCAGCTGGGATGTCTCTCTCTGCGCTTCCCTCCCTTCCTTCTTTGCCTCTCCCTAACCTTGCCCTACCTGACTCCCTCCTCTTCCTCTCTGTCTGTTCTGGAGCACTGACAAAGTGCTTTTGTAGCTGCATCACCTCTCGGGCAGCTGCCCCTCTTCCAAACCCATCTTTCCCACTGTTTCACCTCTTTTCTTAACTTCTGCTCGACTGCCAAAATGTACCGGAACCCGTGGATCTCAAATTACCTGAGTCATGTCAAGTTTTGCAGCCAAGGTAAGAGCAATGACTTTGGTGTTTTCAGCTGAGGGACAGATTGCCCTGTGTTTGAGTGTGCTGGGAATGTGAGCTGTGGACTCCTTTCCTCTCTGCTCACTGTCCTGCTTTTCAGCCATTTGTCCCTGCACTGCAGCTGTAGCTGTCAAGGACACAATGTAGCAGAGAAAAGGGACTGTTCACACTGCAGAGGGGGCTTCAGGGAGTGCAATCATCTCTTGGCTCTACAGTTACTTCCACTCAGATTTAGAAGAGCAGATTCATTTACGTATCCTGTAGCTATGCATGGCTGGATTCACCTATGTCTTATTGACTTGACAACATTATGAACATTATTTCGACTTGAACTGATCAGTAAGGGAAGACATTTTCAGCTGGGAGTGTGTCTCACTCAGTAATCTCAGAGGTGGAATCAGTCCAGGAGTCACAAAATGACTCTTTACAGTTGCAAAAGCAGAAAAAGATTTTTTGACAGAGCACATACATACTCAGATTAACATGACTGAGCCCTTTAAAACAAACACAGTTGTTTGTATCTGCTGTCTGTTGGTGTAACTATGATTATGAGCTCGTCCGCCTTGACTGTCAGGATGACAGTGCCATGGTCCTGAGTAGTACAGTATTCCTCTTAGAAAGATGCCTCAGGTCTTGAAAACCCAAACAGTTGCCGTTGCCGCATGGGAGTATTTGACAGTAGCTGGTTGGTTATATGATGCACTTTTTCACAAACATGTCTGTTCCCGCATAGGAGCTGCTGAAGCCAGACAAAATCTAAAACGCTGTTTTTTTTTAACATATTATCCAGGTCCTGACGTCTTCCATTCATTGTGAATCTAAAACTAATCTGTGTCTAAAACCTAGAAATAACCTTGACGTTATGTCACAATTTAATATTGTTAATTTAAAAATCCTAGAGGAAACAGTTCGGCATCTGAAATCAACAACTTGCACTCTGGACATAATACCATCTGACTTTTTAAAAACTGTTTTTACCTCAGTAGAAAGTGATCTCCTACGAATAGTTAATAGCTCACTGGCATCAGGCATTTTTCCCAAGTCACTAAAGACAGCTGCCATTAAGCCACTCCTAAAGAAGAGAACTCTAGACGCCTCTATGATGAACAACTACACACCTGTCTCTAACCTCTCTTTTATATGCAAGATTATTGAGAAAGTTGTATTTAAACAGCTCAACGACTTTCTGAAGAAAAGTGGAAGTCTTGATAACTTTCAATCAGGCTTCAGACGTCATCACAGCACTGAAACAGCTCTGGTCAAAGTGTTAAACGACATTAGGTTGAATACTGATTCTGGTAATGTTTCAGTCCTGGTTCTGTTGGACCTCAGCGCTGCGTTTGATACTGTAGATCACAGAATCCTGTTGCACAGGCTGGAAAACTGGGTTGGACTTTCTGGAGCGGTCCTTAACTGGTTCAGGTCCTACTTAGAAGGCCGGAGTTATTTTGTTACAATTGGCAGCTATGAATCTGAGCGAGTGGCCATGACTTGTGGAGTCCCCCAGGGGTCAATTCTTGGACCTCTTCTGTTTAACTTGTATATGCTCCCTTTGGGTCAGATATTGCAGAATTTTAACATCAATTATCACAGTTATGCAGACGATACACAACTTTATGTGTCTCTGTCACCGGACGACTGCAGCCCAGCAGACGTACTGTGTCAGTGTCTGGAGGAAGTAAACACCTGGACGAGAGAGAATTTTCTACAATTAAATGAAGACAAAACTGAGATCATTCTGTTTGGTAGCAAAGAGAAGAGGGTCAGCGTTGGTAAATATCTTGAGACTCTGGACCTTACAATCACTGAGCGAGTTGGTAACCTCGGAGTGTTGATAGACTCAGATCTGACTTTCAGCAGCCACATCAAAGCTGTCACCAAGGCAGCTTTTTACCACCTCAGAAACATCAACAGAATTAAAGGTTTCCTCTCCCAAACAGACCAGGAGAAACTCATCCATGCATTCATCTCTAGTAGACTCCATTACTGTAACGCTCTTTTAACTGGACTTCCCAAAAAGAGCTTTAAACATCTGCAGCTCATCCAGAACGCTGCTGCTGGAGTTTTAACCCGGACTAAGAGATCTGAACACATCACAGCAGTTTTAAAATCTTTACTCTGGCTTCCAGTCGGTCACAGAATAGATTTTAAAAGCCTGCTGATGGTTTACAAATCCCAGAACGGTTTAGGCCCAAAATACATCTGTGATATGTTCAGAGAATATAAACCCAGCAGAGCTCTTAGATCCAAGGACTCAGGTCAGCTGGTCCAGTCCAGAGTCCAAACTAAACATGGAGAAGCAGCATTTAGCTGTTATGCTGCAAACAAGTGGAACAAACTGCCAGTGGAGATTAAACTTTCACCAAATGTAGACATTTTTAAATCCAGGTTAAAAACATTTCTGTTCTCATGTGTCTATGCATGAAATATCTTTTAACTTATCTAGACTGTTGCTCGTTTTTAAATTCATTTAAATGATTTTATTTGTTTCTCTTTATATTCTTTTATGTATTTTTAATGCTTCTTCCACTCCCTGCTGCAATGCTTTTATTTTATGTAAAGCACTTTGAATTGTTTGTACATGAAATGTGGTATACAAATAAATTTGATTTGATTTGATTTGAATCGTGCTGATATTTAAGTCAGTGCGCAGCAGGCAAGGCCCAGTCCTCATCGCCCTGAATGACTCCTTTTTATGGCACTGTCCTGTCATTATGTAATTATTAATAATTATAATTCAGAAGTGTGCCAGCACATATTTGATGTGAGGAAAAGCTCACTCAATATAATTGTTTCTACATTGTTATCCAGCCTGTGATAGAAGAGCGGCCTGTGCTGACTGGTCCATGGCTGAGAGCTGAGCTCTGGCTTGTCTGTGCTTAGCTGGCTGGGAATCCACAACAGGTGCTTCAGTCTGGGTGAAGGAGGGTGTGTGCTTTGCCTTTTGTCCTGTTTCTTCTCCACAGTTGTGACTGAACTACTTGTGTACTTGTTAGTAGTTGAAGAACTAATTGGCTTATCAACATCATTTTGTTAAGCCCAAGGTTTGTTGCCATAGTGTCACATCTGTGTTTTTAAATGCTTTCCTCTTCCGTCTGTCCCAGTGAGGGTGTTTGGTTGTACTCAGCTGTTAGAGTAGGTGGGCAGTGCTTTGACTCCATGTGTACTGTATTGTGATGAAATGCAGCCGGTTAGTAACATGTTTGTGGTTGGACTGCAGTAATCCCAGGATTCAAAGATAATCCTGTATCTTAGCTGCGACACATGCTCAGATCCTGACGCCTCTTTGGTCACTTCACTCAGTGTTTTTGCTGTTCGGCGTGGAGTTAGTACCAAGTTGATCAGAGCAGTTTCCTGCACCCTTAGTGCCTTACACCTTTGATACCGAGTTAGTAAGGGCTAGATGGCCACTGGGGGGAAGGCGGGGTTTAGGGTAGGGCAGTGGGTGAGTTAGGGGTGTGAGGTGGTCTCTACTTTCATGGCTGTGGCCATTTGGATGTGGAAGGGCAGCCAAAAGCACAAGTTTGAGACTTGACCTGAATAAGTGAGGCAGACATTTGTTACAGGCTCTACTGTCTGTGTGTGAGGTTTTATAGGAGCTGTGTTTATGGCATCTTCAGCCCTTTGGCTGAACTTGAACAGGTCGGATCGTGGACTCGTATTTAAAAGTATCTCATGACGTATGAGGAAATGGAGGGAACGCTTTCTCCGTCCTGTATCTTCATTGCAGGTGTTTGAAGTGCTGGCCATGATGTGCTTTGACTCCTCCTGGCACCATTGGAGCCCCATTGCGATGTGATGAGGGTCAATAAGGCTTTTTTCAGCCAGCCTTCTATCAAAGACTCAGTGGTGTGAGCTGATTCCCACTGATATGTTAGATGGAGGCAGGCAGTGTCTCTGGATGGAAATGCAGTGATGATTTGTTTGAAGTGGTGGTTCAGGAGTGGAGGAGTGACCTTTTTATTGTTGGATGTGATGGATGCAGGCAGTTTACTGTTTTCCACGTCATTTAATTTGTCTGTGGCAGTCCACTTAATGCATGTGGTTCTGAGCCAAGGAGCTGCAGACAGGCTGCATGCTTCACCTTCACATGCCCAGTTGCAGTGATGTCTGCTCTTTAAAAGCTGCTTGGACTGGAATGAATGGACCAACACTGAGACATGACTAAATGTTGCTCTCTCTTCTTCTGCCCACAGGTCTCGGGAGTGAGACGCCGGTTAAAGTCAGCAATCCCAGGTTGCTGCAGAAGCGAGCGCTGAGGTAAAAGAAGCCTTTCAGCGACGTTTTCCTTCTGTGTTTGGGTCTCTTTTTCAAGACAAACTAGGGCTGGGCGATATAGGAAAAAGTCATATCACGATATAAAACCAATAACTAATATGTGAATCTTAAATGTTCCCTGTTACTCTTAATTGAGATTTGATGATATCAGAAGGTTCATTTTGAATTAAATATAAATTTTCTGTCAAAGTTGAACATGACATGTGACACTATACAACTGTTTCAGATAAATGCAGAACAGGTATTTTAAATTAAAATCCTGTATCTGACCGGTCAGCTGTTTGCTCTCCAGCAGCGGTGGTCTCTCTTGCGTTTCGGGAGCTCTCTCCCGACGTCTCAGCTGATGAACTCATCCCTCACATGTAGTAAACTCACTCGGCTTGTTGTAGAAGAGACACAGGAAACATGTTGCTAAACGTTGACCGGGAACACAACTACAACGCATGTGTGCATCTAAAGACTGTTTATAGTGACAGACATCGCACTCTAACATAAACTAATCAAAAAAAGTTAGCATTCTCTGTGCTCAAACGGCTGGCGCAGCTTCAGCTGATGAAACAGATTCAGTCTCTCTCTGCAGACTGCAGCCATGCTGCTCACAGCAGGGAAGTGGGCGTGTCCTACCTGCAGACTGCAGCCATGCTGCTCACAGCAGGGAAGTGGGCGTGTCCTACCTGCAGACTGCAGCCATGCTGCTCACAGCAGGGAAGTGGGCGTGTCCTACCTGCAGACTGCAGCCGGCAGACACTGATACTGTTGCTGAGTTTAATTTTGCCATGTGATAGCCTATCGAATGTAGGTCACGAGCAGATTATTGAGATCGCTCAGAATTTTATTGCGATCCCGATTGGATATTAAAACTGGCAGCTGCCAGGTGAATATTTTATATTGAAATTGTGTTCAATTTCCATCTTTACCAAGGAAAATAAAACAAAATCACTTGCAGCTCAGCAACTTCTCCGCTAACACCTTGAAACTGACTATTTCCTTTGTGATGGTCATTGAAACTTAAGGTCAATCCAGTCACAAAAATGAAAGACATCCACAGAAAAAAGTAAAGTCATCATGAGGGGAGAAAATCTGAAAAAAGGACATTCCCACAATACACATTTATTCAGATGTTCCATATATCCAACATTTTTAAGGGGAAAATAAGTCAAACTTTTAGGCAAAGCTTAGTGAAACCCAGCTGAAGGTGGTGTGTTGTTTAAACATAAACCTCAGTCATTTTCACCATCTTTTCTATACAGATCATTTCTCAGAGGTGCACTTAGTTCTTCCTGCTCAATATAATCTGTTGTAGTTTGGCCAGGCTGTAACCACTGAGATACTAGTGAGTATTTTTAGTCATTTCCTTCTGTCAATAGTTGAATTTTTGGGTGGCTCCGAAAAATGTTGCAGTGATTGATTTCTTCATCCTGAAGAATTCTCCTACATGTGTTCCTTTTGAGATGACTGTGTTACTTACACTGTTCTGTTAGATGTACATCTTCAAGTGTTCTTTTTCTTCAACAGCATATGTAGCCTAATATCACAAAACATGAGAAGGGATCGTCCTTTCAGTACACACTGAAGCGATTGAGAAAAGTAGGGACAGAATGATGTCAAAGATCGATGAAGCCTGTGTTACATGGTAAAAAAGAAACTTTTTCTGGATAGCACGAGTATAATACTCCCGGGTGCTTATAACCAGATGGGATCTTTTGCAATGCGACCTCAGTATGAATGGTCAAATCAGAATTCATGCCACTTCTACGCCGCTTTCGATCGATGTTCATCACAATTCTGCGCATGAGTCTGCGCCTGACTTTTCTAAAGATGGACGAGAGCACAGATGTTAGCGGCGCGTTGGAAGTTTGAGCATGTAAATAGAAACCAGCGTCTCCATTTCTGATTTTTATCTCCTGTATCCAGTGATGTATTTTTGTTTTTTGCTCAGGCACGTCATGACGTCTGCTATTTTTTGCGCATGTGACTCATTATGGTGAAGCGTTTACACTGAAATCTAATATTGGCCACATAAAAAAAGAGTATTCTGAACAGGCCAACAACAGATTAGGTCTGAGCGTTAAGGCCTGCAGTCTGAACGGAGTCCAACAATGGCCCTTTTCCACTCCAGAGGTTTTACCAGGTACAGGAACTGCCTCAGACAAAGGGAGCTGAACGTGTACTGAACAGTGAGAGGAAAACATTGCTGATCACTGATTGGTCAAAGAGAATCCCACTGGCATAACAGGAGTGTCTTGACACACAGTCGGACACATCACCTTGTTTTGCGAGCCAGGAAAAAAAAAAAAGAAATGCATGTCTCTCCTGTATTTCCAACACTCTCAGCAGCACAGCACAGCTGAGCTGGGCCCAGGATATGCCATTATGTATGCAAACCAGAACTTCCTCCTCACTGTGCTGGTCATCCTTTAAATGCTAAATTGTTGTCGGGTGATAGCCGATCACTGCAATATTTTGATCTGAAAACAGATGCTGTTGTGATAGAAAAGGATTTGTTGTGCCTGTTTATATACGCTGTTCACAAGGAATACTCAAGTGTTTCCTCACATCGGTTATCTACTGCCAGCTCTCTGTTGCAACCTGCATCACATCTATAAATGACTTCAATATGTTTCTGCATGTGTGTGAGGCAGAATGCGTGATGAGATTTGAAATGTCTCTGCATTTCTACGCACTGTAAATACCTGACATCACTTCAAACCGATCCTTCTTTTAGCAATATTTTAAATGTGGGTTTTTCTGAGTAAGCCTTGACAACTGTCTACAAACAAATCCTGTTCCCACAGCTCAGTCCTGTTTCAATAACAGTTAGTATTTTTCCTGCACCCCTCAGCTTCCAGAAAGAATTCTCCTTCAATGAAAAAGACGAGCCAGCCAAAAACACCAAAGATATAAATGTTCGTCTCTCAGCCAGTCTCCCCAAAGGTCAGGAAGTTGAATTGTTTTTCTGCTGAATAAAAGGCTTTCATCTCATCTTAATGTTTCAGTGTACACTTTTCAGACTTGTTCTGTTGCTGTCCTCCTTTTCAGTCAGTTACATCAGTATAATTTTAGTTTTTTATTCTTAAGTCTCTGAATTAAGGAAACTGTTTGAGGACATTACCACAAGTGGAAGTGACTGGGAAATGAACAGGTAAGACAATAATCTGACTATAAAAGGGTTGCATGAGCCGTTGGTCTCAGGTTGACTAGTATTTCCCTTTTGGTTGTATCTAGAAAAGAGCGTATTGCTCGACGGCTGGAGGGCATCGAGGGTGAGGTGCATCCATCCCTGCTGCCTAGCTTGGTTGCCAAGCGGCTTCTGGAGGAGGACACACCACGGTACACCAGGGCCTCTGACCCCTGTGCTGGTAAGACTGGTGAAACAAAAGTAGCAGATAGTTGTTTTTAAAGCTTTATTACAGCTTGTGTTTTCTGTCTGAAGGGATGGTTCAGAGGTATGGCATGGAAGGATCTGAAAGTCCAGGCATGCCCCTGAAGCCTCCAGATCATCAGACCAGAGCTCAGAACAGGACTGACCCTCCCTCCTGCATCCACCTGGATCCACTCCAGAGTTCGGGTTCCACCACCGGCGCTCGAGAGCTGGAGTCCAAGGCTGAACGAATCGCCCGCTACAAGGCAGAGCGCCGACGACAACTGGCCGAACGCTATGGCATCTCTTTGGATCAGGAGCCAGAGTTGGACTATCCCTCTCGCTGTCCCCGTGGTGGCAAAGAGTCGGACAGCTCAGAGAAGCAGAACAGAGTGGAACCTGTGAGGGGGGGGAGCAGGGACATCACCCTGAGTGCTTATACCAGCACCCAAGGGAATATCTCTAGAGGCTGCGGCTCAGCACCACTACAGAAGCACCCTGATCCCAACTGGGAGGTGACTGGAACCCGGGCGGAGACTCTGTCAGAGAGGGACAGGCTGATGAACCTGGAGAACCAGCGCAGGGCTGCTCCACCCGTGTCTTCCTCATCTTCATACATGGATGTCACTTCATTGTCCTCCTCTGCCAGGGTGCATACTAAAGACTGTTTGGAGGCATCGCTGCCAGCCAGCTCACCCAAAATGAGCAGACATTCATCACTGTCCTCACCCAAACATGAAGTGTCTCCAGGGGATCTGTTCATCGAGCAGCAGGCCCACAACATCCTCAGCAGACAGGGGTGAGTGCTTTCTTTCTTTTTTCATCTCCTCAGTAGAAATAGAATGGTTCCTAGTCTTCCTGTGTAAAAGGCTCATCTCCTCTGCATTAGCAGGGCTTTTAATCCACGTTCACAGGGCTTGAGCCCGACCCCTGCCCTATCATTCTCTTTTTTAGATGTTCAAAGTCTACTGTCCTGCAGCAGAGACCTACATCTGGCCACTGAATGCAAAAATGGCGTGCGTATGTTGTGACACTTTAGATGGAACACTTGGACATTCCAAAGGACGTATTAGTGGCCAAGTTGTTGGAGTTTCTAAGGGCTTTTTGTGAGGCTGTTTAGATTAAGTCAACTGTTGGCTCTTATTGATCCAGCATTTAGAAAGAAAAAATGTTCCGGGTGCTTCTTTACCTAATCTGATGCTCTGTGTTGTAAAGAGGTCTGAGTAAATATCAGTTTTAGTGAGATGAGATGAGATTCAACTTTATTGTCATTACACATATACAAGTATAGCATAACGAAAAGTAGTTTTTCAATAAATAAATGAAGTAATGTGCAAGTGAAAGCAATAATATAGTGCATTTTTACAGATTAGTAATTACAGATAGTGCAATGAAATACAAATAAATATATGGATTAAAGTGCAGTGGTAATATATATACATCTATATTGAGAGATTTGGGAGCAGAGTTCATAAGGCAAACAGCTCTGGGGAAGGAGCTGGGGAAGTCCTTTATGATATCTCAGTTAAAGTTACGCTGGTACATGCTCCCAACAAGTCTTAATTCATCAATATTTAGCAGTTGTGTTTAATCATTTGTTGAATCAGTGAAAAGCCAGGAAAGCTACGCTGCGTATGCACCATCAGTTTCTAGGATCTGGGCTGAATGGTTGAGTGATGCTCAGGGGCTCAGATTTAACTTTTTGGACCCTGATGTTGGTCTGACCCTAGCGCTCACAGTTTTCTGCTCAGTCAGACATTTTGTCACCTGTCCTGCTCACATGCAGCGCAGAGCGCAGTTCAGCTGCACATGAACACGTCTTTGTATGAATCCATTCTGTCTGTTCCTCAGATTTCAAAACTTGTCCGGGGTGTCTGTGTTTGTGCTGAAGGGGGGTGATTGTGTTACAGGGCAGCTCAGAGGGACTCCAAGGTCACATCTGTGACCCACATCTGGGCCTGATCAAGAGCAGTCAGGCCTGAGGAAAAAGAAGCAAATAGGCCTCTTCACTGCCAGTCCTTGGGGCTGACATGACTCACTTCACCCCAGACCTTTTAAGTTTCTAACCTTTGGAACAGGTTTGTTCATGTGGTTTCTCCAAAGATGATCTCATTGGTATTAGGCAGACAGAGGCAGAGCACATTGTTGTGACTACATGAAGGACTGTAAAGCTGTAAAACTTTTACAGGATCTTGATATTTTCAAAGTAAAACCTTTAAAAAGGACTTTGGGCAAACGGATAGCTGTTAATTATGGCGCACATTGAATAGATCAAAATAAAAGGAAGAGCCCTAATCTGAAATGGACCTGAGCACAAGCTGAGGAGCAGCTGCTGCACCATCAGTTCAACAGTGGCAAAAACAAAGCTCCACCTGAGTGAGTTCACCTGAGCACAGGTGTCATCTGAATAAATTCCACTTGGCTCTGACTCTGTGGTCGGCCTTCAGGTACGACTTGATGTGTCTGGTTGCTGTTGAGCTCAGGCCCGTGCTGATGATCTGCTTCAGGAGATGAGAGCTCGCTCAGGTGAAGGGACCAAGCTTCCCTGAACCCCGTCTCCAGATGCAGTGATGGATTCAGAACATTCTTTTTACCTTATAGGGTGCTGTCTGCTGGCAAATCCATTCTGATAAAGTACACTGTGCATTGTGTGGCCATTGCTCCTTTATGATCATTAAGTTAAAGTGTTCGTCTTTATCTTTTGCTGCTGGCATCGTCTCTTCCAAAAGCACGGTGTGATCCCTCAGTGCTGCTCTGGAACACAAGCTCATTCTGCCTGCTGTCAGGCTGACGCTGTAGTCATTGTTGTGTGTGATGTTGTGTGTGTGCTCTGGAACACGAGCTCAGCACCCACCCACCCACTCACTCATGTTTCCACTGGTGCAGTGCGAGAGCCAAACTTAGCACTGATTGGTTCCTCCGGACTGATGCTGAGGGCGACACCCACTCCGTCATCAACTGGCCATCAAGGTACACCCAGGCTGGTTGTGTCTCCCCTCATCATGGCTGACCCTGTCCCCGTCCAGCTGGACTCTGCTGGTGGTGCTTTTAATCCCCTCCCACTGTTTTCACTCAGTCTGGCTCCTGTGCTGTCTGTGTTTGAGTGTTGAGGCAGCTGACTTCATCATCTTCATGCTCACTATCTCCAGCCCCGTCTCCTTGGCCACAGATATAACTTCTAATCTCTCATGCACATGTTGCTGTGTTGTTTTTAATCCCAAGTGTTTTACAGATCATGCACAAACTGCTGGGGAACAGTTTATATACTGTAAAACAGAATGACTGACTACCTCTCACTACTGAGCAAAGTAATCCTAGCTTTTAGCTCTTTTTTCCTGTGTGTGTTGGTTATGCAGTGCAGGCGTCATTGTGTAACCAGGAACAAACTGTGAAGAGACGCTATTGGTGAACTTAAAGATCCCACGGAGAGTGGTGTGGAAGCAAGAGGGTTCCAGGTTTGATTCCTGAGTCTGCATGTTGTCCCCGTGTGTGCCTGGGTTCTCTCCGGTACTCCGGCTTCCCCCCACCCCCCAAAAGCATGCATGCTAGGTTCATTGGTGACTCCAAATTGTCCCGAGGAGTAGGGATGGGAATCAAAAACCGGTTCTTGTTGAGAACCGGTTCCCAGTGTTTTAATTCCTTGGAATCGTTTGGCGATTTTGCAAACGATTCCCTTTTATCGATTCCATTTGGCGCGAATGACGTCACCACGCAACGTTGCGTGGCGAGTCCAGCGCAGCCAGCAGCCAACAGGAAACATGGCGCCCAAGCGGTACAAACGCTCGAAAGTTTGGTTACACATCCCTAAAAAAGACGACAACAGGGCAACTTGCAAAGTGAATATTTCACCAAAGGGAGGAAATACTACCAACATGCAATAACTATGAATGAATGTCGGTGAATCTGAACCCAGCAACGTTAGCAACGTTAGCAACGTTAGCATGTCCTCGGCTAACACTGCAGGTAACTAACTAACTAACAAACACTGCCTATCATGTTAGCACCATTTGCCTCATTGTAAAAGCTGCTGTTAGTAACGGTTAAGGTTAAATGAATGCCTTCTCAGGCATTACATTTAGATGAAATCATGAGAGACAGAGCCTGACTGGCTCAGAGCCAGAGGCTGGTGGTACTACCCCCAGTTCACCTCTACCTCCAGCTTCTCCTTTCACCAGAGCAGGGAAGAGTTAAATTACCCAGGCCATGATAGACCAATGTGGACCTCACCGTTGTTGGGTTTGTGAGGTCATGACTCGAGTTACTTCTAAACTAAACAAAGTTGATGCTGATCGACCGGTTTGTTGTCCTTTTTCTCCAAATGAGAATCGATAAGGGAACCGATAAAGAACCGAATCGTTAAGCAGAATTGAAAATGGAATTGGAATCGTAAAAATCTTATCAATTTCCATCCCTACCGAGGAGTGAGTGTGAGGGGAGCAGGAGCCAGTGTATTTCTGGTGCCGGTCCCAAGCCCGGATAAATGGCTAGGGTTGCGTCAGGATGGGCATCTGGCGTAAAACGTGTGCCAAATGAATGCTGCGAGATGGACTCGCTGTGGCGAGCCCTGAGAGGCCGAAAGAAGAAGTAAAAATAATGTGTGATCACCTTAAACGTGGGCCACAGCCTGAAAAAGATGCTCACGCATGTTTTTGTGTTTTCATGCTGAAGGAACTTGTTTTATCCAGTAGTCTCAAACTCTTCACTTCCATGTCACTGTGAGTGAAAGGCAAGATTTCCTTTAGTGGTTAAACTCTCCAGGCAGTGTGTGCCCACTGTGAGCGTTAAGAAAGCTTCAGGAAGACGTGTTTGTGGTTGTGAGCGCAAGTTGACGCTTTGCAGCTTCCCCAAAGACCAAGAAATCCTGGATGAGTGGAAGTCATGCCAGACACAGTCACACGGTCAGGAAAAGGTTTGGATGTGTTCACTCCACCTCCCTGAAGACCGTTTTATGGACAAGAATGGGTATGATGCTGGCTTTGCTGGAAGACTGAAGCTGAAAGTTGAGCTTTGTTGTTCCAACACTAAAAATGTCTGTGTTGTGTTGGCATTAGACATGTGAACAGCTGAAAAGGCAACTAAGGGTGGTAACGGTACTTTGTGTTAATACATTTATACACAAGACAACTGAGAGCATCATTTGTTGCTGGTACAACTACTCCAACACACAGTTGCTTACAGCAACAGGCCCTGAGCAGGTGTCCTGCTGTAGTCTTTGTTGGGACAGTTCATCAAGCTGCTCAGTTCCATGTTCTGGATCACATTCTGCCGTCTGGATCTCATGTGTTGTCCAGTGTTATCTTGCTTATGTGCTGTAGTCGTCTCCCAGCTGGCAGCTTGAGTAGCACGTGTTCACGAGCTATCATCATCTCCTTCCCCGCTCCAAACATTCAGCCAGTCAGAGGACACCTTTGCCAGATCCTCTCGTTCTCAGGAGGCTTCCCCCAAGCAAAAGCTCGGCCTCAGTCTGAACTCATCACAAACTGTTTGGAGTTAAAGGGATAGTTCGCCTCTTTTGACATGAAGCTGTATGACATCCCATATCAGCAATATCATTTCTGAACATCTTCTTACCCCCTGCTGCGTCCTGTGAGCAGAGTTCCAGCTGAGTTTTGGTGTTGACGAAGGTAGTCCGGCTAGTTGGCTGGGGTTTAAAAAATAAAGCGTTTTGCTTCTCAAAACAATATGCGTTCAAAAGAGTAATACATTTGCATCACAAAATCGTTTTGCATGAAAAAGTCAGACCTCACTTCGCTTGGCGCTATTTTTGCCTCCCTTGATATCAATGCATATGTATTACTCTTTTCAATGCATATTGTTTTGAGAAGCAAGACACTTTATTTGTTTAGCCTCAGCCAACTAGCCGGACTACCTTCGTCAACACCAAAACGAGGCTGGAACTCTGCTCACAGGACGCAGCAGGGGGTAAGTCAATGTTCATAAATGATATTGCTAATATGGGATGTCATACAGCTTCATGTCCAAAGAGGCGAACTGTCCCTTTAAGTGTGCAAAGAGCGAGAGGTACCCAAGAATAAGTATCAAATGACTGGAAATGATCGGGCCATGTCCACTAAATGTAGAAAGTCCGTCTCCTCTGTTGTGAAGCTGTCCTGAACATGGATTGAGTTTGAGCTGTTTTTACATGGCAGACACAGCTTTTCACTCAGGTGCAGTTCAGGGTGATTTTGTTCTTTTACTTTTCAACCAGTTGGTACCGCCACCTCACATTAAGAAGGTTCCTGGTTTGAATCCCAGTCTGCATGTTCTCCCCGTGTGTGCCTGGGTTCTCTCGGGGGGGCTCTGGCCTCCTCCCACCGTCCAGAAACATGCATGTTGGGTTCACTGGTGTCTCTGAATTGTCCCTCGGAGTGAGTGTGAGCGTGCATGGTTGTTTGTGATGGACTGGCGGCGTGTCCAGGGTGTTCCCTGCCTCTCGCCCAAGGACAGCTGGGATAGGCTCCAGCCCCCCCACGACCCTAAATTGAATTAAGTGGGTATAGAAAATTAATGGATGGATGGACTTTTCAACCACAAATTGAAATAATGTGAATAATTCCATGAAAAAGCAGCTGTTATCCACAGAAATGGTTTCTTCTTCTTCAAAGCTTTTAAGCCTTATTTGAAAAGGTGATTTGTTGAACTGAAAAACTCCCATGTTTGCTACAACAACAAAAGAATACTGTACTATGTACTGCTTTCCGCCAACACTGAGCATGATGAACAAGGATTGGAAGGAACCTCAACACCTCTGCTTTCTGTTTCTCCATCACATATAGAAATCATTCTGTAATGCTGCGTGTACACCAAGAGCGACCTACGCTACCTGAGGGCTGGAAATCATTGTTTCTCTATGGAGGGTGAGAGAACTGAGCGACCAGAGCGAATTCCAGCGATTAAACTCAAGCTAATATTATGGTAATGAGCTATGACGCATTTCGGCGAAAACCAATCACAATCCACAGATTGTAGGGGTCCGACAATCCGCGGGGTTCGCGGAAACAGACGTGTAAACTTTGGTTCCCATCCAAACAATAGTTGTTTAATCCTGAGAGTGTTGCAATTGCCGTGTCGAGTGCTTCAATACAATAGTGTAGTAACCCCATGCATACCTTTCTCACTGCAATTAAGTTTTACTTCGGATTTTATTTCGAATTTAGTTTCTTTTTCACAGCTGCCTCTGCTATTCCTGCTCTTCTCAGGTGTACCTAATGTAGTTTTACATAATTTGTAACGTGATGTATATCTTGTATAACAAATTGTAAATAACAACACGTTTATTCGTGTCCCTGCCCTCACTTTCCTCATGTTTTTTTCTGCGGGGGTGCCTTTAAAAATTGAACATTCTAAATGTGACGTGACGAGCTACCAAAGCTACCAAAGCAAATTCTCAAGTGAAGCTTCTCCAGCTACCTCCGCTACCAGGTAGCGTAGGTCGCCCTTGGTGTACACGAAGCATAAGGAGTTAGTTTGCTCTGTTTGAAACTGACACGGTTGTCTGTAGCCATGGTTACAGTGTAACATCAGTGCATGCATCTGGAAGTGGAAATTATAGTTAAAAAACTGAACAAAGAAAAACAGCAGAAGATGTTAAATGGTCTGAAAGGATGTTTTTAGGAGAACACTGTTTGCTTGTAAATGCATTAAGAAACCTGATGTTATACCAAGCTGTGCCACACTTTCTGTTGATCAGCACTGCTTTTTCTACTCGGATGAATGTTGAAAGACTGCCTTAGATAAAATAAAAAGAATAAATCTGATAAAGTAAGACTAAAAATCCAACCCAGTATTTTAGGTAACTGCAAGATGCACATTGGGTTAACTTAAGGTGCGCACCCTTCCCTGATGTCAGACAAGAAAAAGGGTCTGAAGTGCAGACTCGTCTCCATCTGAGGAGGAGCGCACCTCTGTGTTTGAGTACTGTGTTTCTGTATTCCAAATGTTAACCAGTCCTTTGTCTCCCTGAAGAATAAAAGTTAGGGAGAGGCTTGGCAGGGAGGAGGGCCACCAGAGGACCTCAGAGTTTGGAAACCTGACAGAAGCTCCGGGGTATCACAGACAACTTCAGCCCCAGACATCTGCACACTACCACAAAGACACACTCGACTCTCAGAAGGCCTGCTCCCGCCTTCACTGTCATTCCTCAGCTCAACTCAGCCAGTCCAGTCAGCAGGGAGGACGAGATGTTGGCAGTTATTTCAGTTACCTGTCCATGACCTCTGGTCCCACAGCTGAGCAGCAGCAGCAGCAGCAGCAGCAGGAGGAGGAGGAGGAGGAGAGTGAGCCTGAGAGTGAGCCTGAGGATGTGAAGACAGAGGGTCTTCTGAGGAGCAGAAAAGCCGTCCTTCCCTCAGAGGTCCGCCGCAGGGAGAGGAGCACCGAGGACCCACAACAGGGAAGGGTCGAGGAAGAGTCGGGGACGTCCAGGGGGCAAAGCCAAAGACAGGATGCTGCGGGGGAGAGGAGTGTAAGAGGAAGAGTCACATGCAGAGCGTTGAGGGGGGCAACAGAGCCTCCCTCCCGTCTGCAGACAGCAGGAGGTAGGCCCAGGGAGCACAAAGAGCTGACGGCAACCCACATCCAACCCAGAGCGTCACACACAGGCCCAGGCAGCTCCGCCTCCAGGACAGCTCCGGTGTTAGATGCTGAGGATCCACGGCGGCTACATCCAAGGAGCCCCAGGGAGGGTGAGGGGGTCGCTCAACCAGAGAGCCGGGTCTCTGTGACCCAGCTCAGGCACACCTACATGGAGAGCACCGGCACCACTCCCAGCAGTTGCAGGAATGAGCTGTAGGTGGAAACACTGGCTGCTGCTAACATCTTCTGGCTGCTAAGCAACTAACAAACAGCTCAACTTGTGTGTAGTTAACATGAGTGCACAGTGATTCTGCTGCTGGTTCACTTTAGGGATGACATTCATGTACCAGTCACCTAACACCAGGCCTTCTCCAGCTGAAGCTTCCTGCTTTGGACCCGGGGCATATGCATGTGTGCTCTAACCGCTCATGAGCCTGATTCATAAACCAGAGGTGTAGTTTAGGCATGGGCCAGTCACCGGTATACCACGCTTTTAAAAAGTCACGCTTTCAAAACCACTAACATTTTCTGCCATACCGTCCCTGTGGTATGAGCGTTTTTTAAAATTTTAAAATTTTAATTTCTTTTTTTTGTGGCGTCTCGTCAGAGAGAAAGTGGAGGTCCCTCACACCGTGTGCAGCTGCAGCGTGGTGCCCCCCCTTCCCCCTGCGCGACACTGCACTGAAACAGTGACCACGTCAACTCCCACAACTCACTGACGGAGATTGGCAGAACTTTTAGCTGTTGTTTCATTCACTGGAAGCGGCTTTGAGTTTTATGAAAAGCGCTAAATAAAGCCGATCCGTTATTATTATTATTATTATTATTATTATTATGAAAGTAATAAGATCATTCCCAAGTGTGTCCACTGAAGCACACTATTTCCTTACTAAAGGAACAGTTTTTTATTTTTCTTTATTTTTAAATGCAGACATTCAAAATACACATTTCAGAGCTGGAGTCATAATACCGTGAACGCGTGATTTATTTATTTTTTTCCTGGGGTTATCAGACTCTCACATGCCTCGTGAAGTTGAACCTTCAGTACTTCTGCTTTTTGCTAGTCTCCCTCACCATGCTGTATCTCTCTCTGCCTGTTGGTCGTGCTCCTGTCGTGCTCCCCACAGCCAGGCTGAGGGGGGCGGGACACCTGGGGGCTACCAGGCCCCATGGAGAGGGGAAAGAGAAGTATAGTCCAGTATATCTGTGCTGGAGAGAGTAGAAGGAGCTCGGAGAGGTTTAGGACGCAGCCCATCACTGCAGACTGATAGCTACTGCTTTTGCCTTCAGAGTGCACGTGGCTGAGAGAGATGAACGCTGGGCAATGCTCATGGTGGTGCGTGTGTTTGGTTGGATGGATGCGCAGAAAGGTTGATTCTAATTTTGGTTTGGTCAGTGTTTTCTTTCCAGTTAATATTTTTCTAATATGTGGTCAAAGCAGAACGGCTGGTGGGACTCACACAAACACGAGCACGCTCACTCTCCTTAGTTTTGCTCCTCACTCCAACTGCTCGAGCACACAAGGAGGTTTACAGAGCAAAGGTCCCTCTGCCTGGGCTTTGGCAGCGGTCATTACATGTGACCGCAGTGCGGAAGCATGAATTGGCCTTTGTTGGTAATCGCATTCGGAGGCCACTGAACTGAACAGACTTCTGTAATGCGGTCTAATACATCAGCTTAGGCTGTTTTCCTGCTTGCACTGGCCCACAGAAACAGCTGCTTCTCCCTGCTCTGCTTCACCCTCAGCCCTCTGTTAGAACTGCTTTGTTAGCTTTTACTGACGCCTTTTCCTTTCATCTCTTCTGAAGGTCACGTGTCACTTCAGACTTTGCTTCCACAGAAGGTGAGTCATTTTTTCTCATTTTCAACACATATGGGTAGAACTTGATTTTTAGATATCTTTAACAATAAAACCATCTTTGACAGTCACATGGGTGGAATGTAAGTGCATTGAACGTTTTTACAGTTCTCCAAGTAAAGCTCACACTGTTAAATCTATGTGGAGGAAAAACTAAGAACACAAGTGGACTGGCTCCTGCAGGTGATTGGCCAGTGAGATTGCTTGGCTGGGATGTCCAGATGCTTTATATTTGATGCAGCAGTTGAAGTGATTCAGGTTTGTTTGTGGCTGGAGAATGAAGTGGAATTCACATTTGCGTTTTACTTACACTTGATAAATGAAGCTTGTTAGTTACTTGGACAGCCACCCAGAACAATGCCTCTGCACCTCTGAGTTTCACTGGAAATCCCTGTATTTTTGAATGTCTCTGGGGATGGAGAGACCATCATGGTGTTAGTATAGAAGCTGGTTAAGTCTAGGCTTCACGTCAGTTGCTTTTCTTTTAAAGTGAGCTTACTCCTACTACTGCCATAATCTGTCATTCAGGGGTTGATTACAACCATGATAACTATACAAACTATGAAAGCTACAGCTGGCAGCAAATGACTAAAATGGGACTGTTCAGTGGTCTCACATAAAAGTTACAGTAATAGTACCATAGTAGATAGCCTGGGTGCCAGCCGAACTTAGCCCCGCCCATAAAGGTTTTGGTCGGGAACTTCGGTCTGGCTCTGCTCAGTTGGGAAATCATCATGCCCGACCAAGAATCGGTCGACCCAATCAGATTGCCAGGGCGGGCTTTATACGATGATGGACAGATGATCAACAGGGACATTATCGACTACGTCACTAAAGAGCTGAACATGGCTGCTGCTGGAGAGCTAGGGTGTGTAGATTCTGCCATCGAGTCTGTTCTACAGGATCTCCACATTGCATTCATTTTGAAAGACGAACAGAGGAACACGATAAAGGCTTTTATCGATAGAAAAGATGTTTTTGCCGTCCTTCCTACAACAAGTGTGTGTTGCTTAATCTACGTCACATACTACGTTGCTCTGATTGGTTGTAGGTCTATCCAATTGAGCGAAGAGGCATTTTTTCTCCTGGTTCGGTTGAAACACGCCCCATACTCAAATCTCTATTGAGCGGTATCAGACTCACATTCTGACTAGAATCGTGAGTATGACGTAGTCAGGCTACATAGTAGAGACCCAATGTTGCTAATCACCTTTTAAGATGTAACTTTTTAAAAGAAAGCACAGCATATTGAAGGGAACTTTCCAGAAGTGTTAACCGTGCTGACAGTAGTAAAATCTGCTTCTGATAAACACACACTGCTGTCCTGACCAGCACCGCATGGAGCAGACTTCAGCACAGCAGAGTCCAGCAGAGGAAACGCTCGTGTGGTGAAGTCATGCCACTCATACCCACCTAGCCCGTCCCCTTTGTTCCGAACCATCAAACCAGTTCGAAGGGCAACACAGAAGTGATTAGATTTCACATGCATTCCTCTTTCAAATGAATAATTAGAAGAGTGCAACGCTATTTCCAAAAAAGGTTGAGATCCTGTGCAAAGGGTAAATAAAAAGAGAATTCAATGATTTCTAAATCTCAGACAGAACACAGAAAGCACATGAAATGTTGGAAGTGAGACATTAAAGATATCAGCTCAGCTTGAACATCTCTGAAAGGAAGTGGGCAGCTGGAGGAACGTGTCGAGCCGAAACGGGTTGATTATCAACAGCTCCGTGACATGGTTGGGGAAAAAACATTGGCGCCTATGGAAGTGGAAAGCTGCACATCTGGAAAGGCTCCATCAATGCTGAAAGGTATAAACAGGTTTTAGAGCAACATCAGCATCTTCTTCAGGGAAGGACTCGCATGTTTCAGCCGGATAACGTTAGATATTCCTGAGACGTAACAGAAGAGGTTAGTTCTATCTGGAAGTTTTGCACCTATACAGTACATTTACAGTCAAGCTATAAGATTAAAATGGAAAAATCTAGTGCGTTTCACAGCTGACTTACTCAGAACAACAGGGTACCAGTAACACTTAAAATAAACCTTCTTGTAGTTAAATGAAAATACAAATAAACCATCCAAATAGGTAAATGGAGAAAGGAAAAAAAAGATGATTTATACAAGACTGATGTATTTGTCATCAGTCTTCTTCAATCAGCCACATATATTTATTGTTTTCTGGGTTTTTTTCCAGAGTTTATGACATTTATATTGTGTTCTAAAGCTTACAGGCTGAGTAATCTTTTACAACTAACACACAACAAGAAAAATATGAATATGCACCACATAATGATTTGAATGATTTTCAAAGTGCTTTTAGTCGGACAGAAGGACCCCCGTTGGCTGACCTCTGCAGCTGCAGAGAGCAAGCTACAAGGAATTTAGTTGTAAAAGCTGACTTTGTGAAGTGTCCAGATGAATTGGGTTGCATGACTACATATGATGGCTTTATACTGTGTATCATACTAAAAGACTACGGCTAAAGCTGCAGTAATGTATCTGCAGTAATGCTTACTGCAAGCATCACTCTGAAATATTCAAGTGTGTGTGGCAACTCTGGTATTTTGATGAAATTTCAAATCATGTGTTTTTTAGCTCATTTCTTACTGTCCGATTAGTTGTAGTGTTATTTTGCTGTTTTTACCTCTCTGCAGCCGATGAAGAAAAGCTGGATGAACGGGCCAAACTGAGTGTAGCAGCCAAGCGCTCCTTCTTCAGGGTGCGTTTCAGCTTCTGCCCAACATCCTGTTTCCAGATCCAAAGCTCAACAATGTGCTTCCAATCAAACACAGACATTGACTCCAATAATGGTGGTGACTTTGGGAATTTCAAGATGAGACTGGACTTCATGCATGCATCAGATTACATGGAGCACACCACCAGAACTAATTAATAATGACCACATTTCAGTTCATAAGTACTCCAAACATATTCTTTAGTTTTAGAGCTCTGTGTGATCTCACCGCACTCAGTCATGTTGCCTTGAATCGCTGTTCTATTGTTGGTGTTCTGAATTTCAATCTCATCATGTCCGCTCTCACTCTGAATGCTAACCTTATCTATATCAAATATATCTGTTTGATTTCACCATGTGTACTCCAACATGTCCATTCAGGAACTGGAGAAGAACATTCACATAGAAGCTCCTAAGCCGCGGTCCAAGAGCGCAGCAGTGCTCAGGAGGCTGAGACGAACCCAGGACCGATCCAGAACTCAGCCCGTCACCACGGAGGAAGTAGTCATAGCAGCCACGTAAGTGCACTTAGTTTGAGCCCTGCTTTAAGCTAAGTGAAACACCTTATAATACAAGTTCCAAGCTCGGTGCACGTAAGAGTGTATTATGATGATTCATCAAAGTCTCTTCAAGAGAGTCAAAAGATGCACGTCCCTGCCAATCACGAACTCTAAAAGACCCCCGAAATAAATCAAGTCAAATCAAATTTATTTATATAGCACATTTCATGTACAAACAGTTCAAAGTGCTTTACATAAAATAAAAGCATTGCAGCAGGGAGTGGAAGAAGCATTAAAAATACATAAAAGAATATAAAGAGAAACAAATAAAATCATTTAAATGAATTTAAAAACAAGCAACAGTCCAGATAAGTTAAAAGATATTTCATGCATAGACACATGAGAACAGAAATGTTTTTAACCTGGATTTAAAAATGTCTACATTTGGTGAAAGTTTAATCTCCACTGGCAGTTTGTTCCACTTGTTTGCAGCATAACAGCTAAATGCTGCTTCTCCATGTTTAGTCTGGACTCTGGACTGGACCAGCTGACCTGAGTCCTTGGATCTAAGAGCTCTGCTGGCTTTATATTCTCTGAACATATCACAGATGTATTTTGGGCCTAAACCGTTCTGGGATTTGTAAACCATCAGCAGACTAAAAGTGTGACAGCGCCCCTCTGAGGAGAGTGCTGCAGTGACTCAGCCGGCTAAAGATCACAGGGTAGTCACTTCAGGCTGTCGTAAGGTGGCATGCCCGTGCACACGCTGTGACGTGTACCTGTGTGGCTGGGCAGCGCTGCATACTAAGGTGGGCTGTCAGTGTGAACACACACACACACACTCTCACACACACACACACACACACACACACACACACACAGGTAACAGAGGGAATGACCCGCAGCTGACCCAGACAGGGGTAACTACAGTTCAGGCATGTTGAAGTTCAGTCAATGTTCACAAAGATGGTACGAGCTGAAGACCAAAATTCCATCAGCGTCACAGAGCAGAACTTTAAATGTGTGGAACTGAGGAGGTGATGCAGGCTCACCTACTGCTGGGGTCAGAGGTGCTTTTTACAGTCGCTGTACCCAATAAAAAGGGGGGAATCAAACTTGATCAGAGCACTGGACTTCCCAAAAAGAGCATTAAACATCTGCAGCTCATCCAGAACGCTGCTGCTGGAGTTTTAACCCGGACTAAGAGATCTGAACACATCACAGCAGCTTTAAAATCTTTACTCTTTACAGGTCAGCTGGTCCAGTCCAGAGTCCAGACTAAACATGGAGAAGCAGCATTTAGCTGTTATGCTGCTAACAAGTGGAACAAACTGCCAGTGGAGATTAAACTTTCACCAAATGGAGACATTTTTAAATCCAGGTTAAAAACATTTCTGTTCTCATGTGTCTATGCATGAAATCTGCACGAAATCTTTGAACTTATCTGGACTGTTGCTTTTATTTTTAAATTCATTTAAATGATTTTATTTGTTTCTCTTTATATTCTTTTATGTATTTTTAATGCTTCTTCCACTCCCTGCTGCAATGCTTTTATTTTATGTAAAGCACTTTGAACTGTTTGTACATGAAATGTGGTATATAAATAAATTTTATTTGATGCTGAATGCAGAAAAGCCTTTAAACTCCATCTCTTCGGGGTTTTGGTGCCCTCCTGCGTGTTCAGAGGAAACTACATGACTGAATGATTAAATGGCACAGATTTCACCTGTTTATCTCAATGTTGAAGGATTTTTTGGATATTGTTGGATGAAAACAGACCCACAGCTTTGTCTGAGACATAGCTTGCCACGTGTTAGCTTGCATGAGCCATCTCAAAGCTTACTGGAAGTCTCCCTTCCTCCTTGTCCTTCTGGTGTCATCGTCCCTTCAGCCTGCAGGCATCCTCCCAACAGAGCTCTGCTGTGCACGCCCAGGACTCCAAGCAGACGGCCACAATGGAGGAGAAGAAGGATCAGGAAGAGCCCGACCTCTGCACCCTCAGCCTGGCAGAAAAGATGGTGCTGTTCAATCGGCTTTCACAGCCTCCAACCAGGGTGACCCGCACCAGGAGTGATGCAAGCCAACGCAGAGCAAACACTCGCTACCAGACACAACCCATCACTCTGGAAGACATGGAACAGGTGGGGAAGTCTGTTCTGTTTTCTCAATCTCCAAGTTCCTATCTGTTTGTCTATCTCTGCTTCATTAATACGTATATATCTATATGTTAATGAATAATGATATATATATATATATATATATATACATATATACACTATATTTCCAAAAGTATTCACTCACCCATCCAAATAATTAAATCCAGCTGCTCCAGTCACTTCCGTAAGCACAGGTGTATAAGTCCCAGCAGCTCGGCATGCAGACTGCTTCTACAAACATCTGTGAAAGAATGTTTCGCTCTCAGGAGGAAAGGCAAGTTTATCTGTACGGCACAATTCAACAACAAGGCGATTCAAAGTGCTTTACAGAGACATTTAAACAGTAGAAATAAAAAGCATGGTTTCAATTTTAAACAAAAAAGAAAGAAATAAGAACAATAGATAAAATCAGATAAAATCAGGAGTTAAAATGTGATTAAGTTTTGAAACTGAACGACAGCAGCTCAGCCAGGAAGTGGTGGGCCAGGTAAAATGACAGAGCGGGGTCAGAGGATGCTGAGGCTCATAGTGCTCAGAGGTCGCCAACTTTCTGCAGTCAGTTGCTGCAGACCTCCAACCTTCATGTGGCCTTTTCAGCAAACTGACCCACTGCTTTGTTTTTCTGCCCCTCTCCACCTCCTGCTTATACAGCTTCAGAATGGCACAGGCTCTCGGTTCGGACGCATCCCCTCTTCATCCTCCTCCTCTGCACTCAGACCAGGAGGCACTGTGTCCACCCACCATGCTGGAGACATTCACATAACCCACGTCCAGCCCATCCCTGCTGGCTCTGACCCGCTTCTGCAGCCTTGTCACCAGGACAGAAGTGCCCTCAGGTCCCAGGACTCCTCAGACCGCCACAGGAACCAGATCCTGCAACAGAAACCAGCTGATCTGAGAGCGGGCAAGAGGAAGCTGTCTTCTCCTGATGGAATAATAAGGCAGCCCGCTCTGCCTCAGCCTCAGACTGAAAGAGAGAGGTGGGGAGAGGAGGAGGAGGAGGAGGAGCAGTGGGCAGAGGGAAGTGTGCAGAGCCCAGATGAGCAAAGGGGGCATCTGAGGGAGGAAGGACACCACTGGGACAGCCACCGGGGCAGAGCCATCAGTGGAGGTAAGAACAGCAGAGAGCTATCTCTGAGTTACTGTTGTTCCTGGAAAAACTCTTTTTACATCAAAACAAATGTCCTGTATTCATTCATTTTGTGTGGCTAAGTAGACATTTCAGTGTTAGCTTTGATGTTACGTTGTTAGCAGTTAGAATAACACCTTCCATGTGTCCCATCCACAGAGTGGATGTTTGTGTAACACACTAAACTAAGGAAGCGTAACTGTAGCTCAACACTGCTTATGGTTATAGCATGTAAATGTTCATCATAGGCCAACATGATTAATGTTTTCCTCTCTGTTGATGGGTTGAATTAAATCTCTCAGAAATGTGCTGCCTTAAGAACGAAATTGGCTTTCAATATTTAATATTTATGTCTGAGCAGAAATATATTCTTGGATCGTCTCAGTGTCGGAGAACATCTGCAGTGTGGCTTATTTGATACGTGACCACTGGTGACCACACCGCTTTGTGTTGCTGACTCTGCTGTGCCAAAGGAACCATTGTACTTTTCTACAAGTCTTTGCAGAATGTATTTTTCACCTCAGCCATTTCCGAGCAGAACATCCAATCCCCCATGGAAACTTTCTGTCCACGTATTGATTTGACTCCCTCTGTGTGTACACTCAGAGTCTGCTGTGGTAGCATCCAGAGAATCCTCTCCAGCAGTGGAACGCTCGCTTCAGTCTGAGCAGGAAGACGAGCTGAGTGACATGATGACGGCCCGACACATGTCCATCAAACAGAGGTGAGCGTGCTGGGGTTCTACTGCTAATCTTTAATGATATCAAATATTTAAGTGGCATGCCACTTCCTGCAGCTCGGCTTGAAATGTTCGCCTTGTGGAAAGAAACGAATCTGAGACTGAATGAAGAGAAAGAGTGGCTTTTATGTGCTGCTGGAGGGGGTTAGATGGAGATGGGAAATGCCATCATTGGGATAAGATGGGGTGAGTTCACTTTTTTCATGAAGCATATTGGCCTGGCTTTATATTACTAAAAAAAAAACGGATCTGATGAAAATGCCAGAAATAGCTATTTGATTTCCAAACACATCCTTACATAAGTCCAGTTATGTCATGCCATGTTGACTGGTCCAGGTTGTTGGTTAGATGGGTAAACACTGAGTGCCTATCTGGGCCCCCATTGATTGATGACATAATGGAGGTCCATGTTAACTTGTGCTTAAGGCTTTGTGTCCCCTCTGTCACAATTCACTAAGTCCTCTTTGCATGGCTCCAACATTCAAAGCATGTGATGGAGCAGGGACTGATGCCCCATGGAGCCGGTGCTGTGGGGCAGGAAGTACCCTCACTCCTGGCAACACCCTGACCTCCCAGCTCTGATTAGCCTCTGTTGTCCATCATGTTCTGCTCTATAATCATCCTGTTTGGAATCCTAGATTTCCACACTGTCTGTGCATTCAGGTACAGATCTTACTTTGGTATTAGTCACCCACTGGCCTTAACTTTTTCTGTTGGTGTTTTTATTAAAGCCTGTCAAACACCGTCTCACCCCCACTCCCACTGAGTCAGCTGGTTCTGGTTTGTCTCATTTCTCTGCAGCTATCTGCAGTCTGTTTGTCCCTGATTCAGTGCCGTTCAGCTCCACTTTACTGACCCTGGCAGCCCTGTGTGGAAGGTTTCTCTCATCACATGGATGGATGGCTCCACACTGCAGTCTGTGCTTATCATGCTACATTGGACTGATCACTATATGTGTGCATGCTTTGAACACGGTGGAAAATCCACTCAGGATGGTTGATAAGGTCGCAGACAGCCTGAGGTTCAGAGAAACTGCATCTGGTTCAGAAACAGAACTCTATGGGACTGCAGCTTGTTCTCACGTTCCTTTACAGACTGAAATCTAACGTGTTCAGTGAGCTGTGTTATAGTGAGCTTTACAGATGCAGCAACTATGAAAACTATCAACATTTAGGCAGCTGGTTCCCCCTCTTTCCAGTCTTTAAAGTAGGAACGTGAGAGATTGTATCAAACTTGTCCTAAAACATCTGCCAACAAGTCTATTTCTTATAGTATTAACCTGCTTGTTGAATTAAAGGGAGGTTTCTGCAGATCAAAAATCATTTGTAGAGCTTGGTTTTTGGTGATGGACACACACATAGAGTAGTGGTGTTGACCATATGACATCAAAGTGAAGAAAAAAAGGTTTGCTGTGTACCACTCCCTTTACAAATGCTATCTTTTAAGGTTCAAAGTAAAAGTCACTTAAGCCCACTGTGTTTTTCTTTTAATATGCTGGTTGGTTTGGCAGTAAGTGAAGCTCAGTCAGGTCCAGCACCGGTTCTGATCCCCCCCCCCCCTATCTGTTCCTCTCAGAGTCGCCTTGTTAAAGAAGAGCGGTGAGGAAGACTGGAGGGACAGGGTCGGTAAACAGCAGGAAGTGATGAAGGCTGCCGTGGGCGAGCAGCACACTCAGCTCTGGGAGGTGGAGCAGAGCTTCAACAGGAAGGTAACTGACTCAACACTTCACCAGGGCTGCTGGAGTCCGCAGTAAGAGCTGCGTTCATATCATGTTGACAGGATGCTAATTGACCTCCTCCTTAACATCTGACTGTTAGCTCAACACCTTCCAAAGGAGCTCTGACACAGACAGAAGTGATACAGCAGCTCCTTCAGTCGCATTTCACAAGACTCTGGAGATATTCTGCTGCTGGCATGTAGCTGTCAGTCAGAGAAGTCTCAGACAGGATGTGAGTGCAGAATAAAGCTGCCATGAGAACAGAGAGGCTGTGTGCTGTTCTCGTCTGTCTGTTTGGATCTGATTGTTTCTTTCCTCCTGTCTGTCTCCCATGTTTTCTTCTTGGACTGCATCAACCTATCCTCTGCATTTCTTTCCTTCAGACACTGTAGCATCCGGATTGAAAGTTACGTATGTAACTACGGTTCTATGAATCCCAGATGACCGCCAGAGGGCGGTGCTGAAAGCACTGAATGTCCCTTCGCGCATGCGCCATTCGAGTAGTAATACCAACAGAGTCACACCTGTGACATGTCGGGTGATCAATCAGAGGCTATATAGCCTGGTGTCATCCGACACTCTGCTCCTACAGAATCTTCTCGCGGAATGCAAGGATTCTGAGTGACAGAGAAGCTCTGGCGGTCATCCGGGATTCATAGAACCGTAGTTACATACGTAACTTTCGTTCTATTTCATCCCTACTGACCGCCAGAGGGCGGTGCTGAAAGCACTGAATGACTAATACCAGCGGCGTCACGAGGAATCCAGAGCAAATACCTCATTGAGAAGGCTCAGAGGACCCTCGCCGCAGAACCTGATCCAGAGGATGAGGGGAGGCCACATTAACCCCGTAAAATCGGGTGAACGTGCTCGGGGAAGCCCATGATGCCGCAGCACATATTGCTTCCATCAGACCCCACTCAAGGCTGCCCAGGAAGCGGAGACGCTCCTGGTAGAGTGCGCCTTCACACCAACGAGTGGGGAGCAGCGTCCCGCAGCGTAGGCGTGGCAGATGACGCCCACGATCCCATGGGAGAGG
The DNA here is from genome assembly GCF_027942865.1 of Odontesthes bonariensis. Lineage (NCBI taxonomy): Eukaryota > Metazoa > Chordata > Actinopteri > Atheriniformes > Atherinopsidae > Odontesthes > Odontesthes bonariensis. The sequence continues at coordinate 33,721,139 of NC_134525.1, forward strand.
CGTTGCTTGGAAGGAGGAAAACCCACCCAGGGCCTCCGTAACACAAGAACAGTTGATCTGAGCCTCGTATAGCAGCAGTGGCTGCAATGTATGCCTCCAGTGCCCCCACTGGGCACAACGACTGAGACCCATCGGCTGTTCCCTCTGACACAGGCTGAAAACGTGCCAATCTCAATGGCCGGTTGCAATGAGAACGAGATAACCCTTTAGGCAGGAGTGCAGTGTTTGGCCACAAGGTAACACCAGAGCCATCAGTACCCCATCTGAAACAGGAGGGGCTGACAGAAAGAGCATGTAGCTCGCTGACTCTCGTAGAGAGGACAGCAAAAAAGGCAGTCTGACATGAGAGCCACCTGAGGTCTGCCTGTACCAAAGGCTCGAATGGAGAGTGGTACAGAGCTTTAAGAACCAAGGGCAGATCCAAAACTGGTGCCCGCGGAACCATCGGCGGGTGCAACCTACGCGCACCTCGCAAGAAAGATAAACTGGAATAGGGCTCCCCCTGGTACAGCCCTCAAAGCCAGCATGAGTAGATGATGTCGCCGCTACCTACACCTTAAGTGTTGAAGGAGAGCGGCCCCTATCAAGAAGAGACTGGAGAAACTCCAGGATAGTGGACACTGCACAGGTGAGTGGATCACCATTGCGGGCAGAACACCACTGGGAAAACAGCCGCCACCTGTCTTCACATCACTGGCGAGTCGAGGGTGCCCAGGCACTCAAAAGGGTGCGTCTACCGGAACCCAAATATCCCGTCAGCAGCTGCACAGGCCGTCCAGCAACCACACCCACAGTCGGAGGCGTTGAGGACTGAGGTGCCATAGTAGTCCCAACTGGGACAGCAAAATCCCTTCTGGTCGGAAGACACCATGGGATGCCGTGACAGACCCTGCCGGAGCGGGAAGCATGGCCGTGCTGGCCAACACGGAGCCCCTAGCAACCTCTCGTGGCCCTCCTCGGCAACCCGCCGAAGAGTAGGCCAAATCAGAGACGGGTGGAAAAGCATATAGGAGGACCCTTGGCCAGGGATGAGCCAATGCATCCTGGCCCAATGCACCTGATGCCCCCTTAAGGGAATACCATCGAGGACATCGAGTCGATTCCTCTGTGGCGAAGAGGCCCCAGATCCTGAGCACTAAGTCGCTGCGAAGGGACCACTCTTCCCGGAGCAGTCGCCTGACGGGAAAGAGAGTCTGCGACGTGGTTGTGCCGCCCTGGACAGGCGAGGAGAGGCCCATTCCAGGAGATCTCTGGACACTTCCAGAAACCGCGCTGACCTGGTTCCACCTCGATGGTTGAGGGGGTAGCCCGCAGGGGCGTTGCCTGACCGAATCAGAACATACTTCCCCTTCAGGTGGGCAAAAGGTGTCTGAGAACCAGGCGCACAGCACGCAGCTCCAGTACAGTTATGTGCTAGGGCGCAGTGACAGCAGACCTAAGGGCACAACCCGAGCGACCGGCGCCAGTTTGCCCAGTAGCCGCAGGGAGGCGACGTACGGAGACTGCCGGCCCAGCCTTAATCGACTTACCCACCGGAGTATATCGTTCACCCTTGAGCAGATGGGCAAGCCCTCATGGAAGGTGAATACGGAGACACCCCAAGAAAAGTGGTTGTCTGAGATGGGGTCAGGCAGCTCGCCTCCAAGGTGGCCTGGAGGCCCAACTGGGACACATGACCAAGCAGACGACTCGTATCACGAGAAGCATGCGCCCGGGATGGGGTGCAGAAGCCAATCGTCGAGGTATGGAAGAGCTTTCATTCCGCAGGGGGAAAGGTCTGCTTTTACACTCCGAGTGAACACCCTCGGGGAGAGAGAGAGGCCAAACAGGGGCCTCGGAGAAAAACGGCAATGCTCTGCCGCAAGAGGTACATGAAAAGTACTCATCCGTCAGGTCTGTTGAGGGAACCCATTCGTCCCTCGTAACAGTCTGACGAACCTCTGCCGTCGTGAGCCTGTGAAAAGGCAGCACCTTTAGATATCGATTCAGTCCCCCTGGGACCCAAAGTAGTAGCCTCTGGGTTTGCTGCAGAGGATCAATTGTCTCTATTGCCCCCTTGGCCAGGAGGGCAGAAAGCCCCTGGCCCAGTGCTTGAGCTTACACCGGGTCGGTGATTATGGTCACCCTGACCCGGCGTGACATGCGACGCCGCCGTTGGAATTGTAGCCGGTAACCCGAGGCAAGGGTGGGAACCACCCCTGGATCCCCAGCATGAGCAGCCCAATATTGAGCTGCTGATTGGGAAAAAAATTTGACGATTGGCCTGGTGGCCTCATCGTCCGTCCCCATGGCCCTTGATGGGGCGGCAGCCAGAGTTTGTGGCACATCACGATGCAGAGCCTCATCTGGTGACACCATAGTGTGGCCACCTCAGGTTCAACCCCAGGCATAAGATCCAAGCCTGCTTTAACCGACTCATGTAAAGCCGCCAACACGCGACCATCTGTGGAGAGGCGTGAAAGGCTCTAGTTCCGCCCGTCTGCGCCTGAAAAAGGCACTTCCAGGAGCGGACTCTTCCACCTGCGGGAGGTCCAACTGCAGCTGCCTCAATGCCATATGCATGACGTCCCGCATAGAGCTGCCACTCAACCCACCAGCTGCACTAGGAGACGAAGAGAGTGAGTGACTGCGCCCCTTCCTCACTCTTAAAGTGAGGGGCAGCGGCAGCCAAAGACAACACGTCCACCTCCGAAGCCAACTCCGGCATGGGTGGAGAAGAGAATCCAACCATCGAAGGATCCAGCTGGCGTGCCTGAAGAAGGGATTTCACTTCTGCCAGTTCTGCAGACAAACGCTCAAATCATGGAAAGGCCCTGATCAGACTTGGCTCGACTCTTCTTAGGAGGAGCCACAGAGGCTGTGGCCTCATTCCGGCGCCTCGAGCGCCTTGGGCGGGTCACCTTCCCAGACGGTGGAAGGTCATTGCCAACCTTGGGGCGCAATCGGGCCAGCCGAGTCACCCCCACAGCACGGGGCATGTAACCACAGTTCATGCACGAATTCTCTGATAGGGTCCCCACCAGCTGATCATGTCAAAGGCAGGCAGGGCACAGGTCGCCATCATCTGCCTGAAGCATGGTCCCACAATCCACACAACAGTGGGAGCCAGCCATGTTCGAAACTGACCCGAGTCCAACCGCAGGCAGAAAGAACAGAGGAGTTGACACTGTCAGCTACGTCCAGAATACAGGACAACAAACCAGAAACTGGGAGAGGGGGCGGAAACGCCGCCGTCACCAATTAAAGCAATCAAACTTAGATGCTACCCCAGGTAGCTCACTTCAAACCAAATAAGCGGTTAGCCAAAATCGGGAGAGGGGGCGAAAACGCTGCCTTCACCAATTAAAGCAACCAACCCAGATGCTACCACAGGTAGCTCAATCCACAACTGAATAAGCGGCCAGCTAAAATCGGGAGAGGGGGCGAGACGCCGCCTTCACCAATTAAAGCTCAGCACAAAATAATGAGATATTAGCTAAAATCGGGAGAGGGGGCGAAAACGCAGCCATCACCAATTAAAGCTCAGCGCAAAATAATGAGATATTAGCTAAAATCGGGAGAGGGGGCGAAAACGCAGCCGTCACCAATTAAAGCTCAGCGCAAAAATAGTGAGATATTAGCTAAAATCGGGAGAGGGGGCGAAAACGCAGCCATCACCAATTAAAGCAATCAAACTTAGATGGCACCACAGGTAGCTCACTTCAAAACCAAATAAGCGGTTAGCCAAAACCGGGAGAGGGGGCGAAAACGCTGCCTTCACCAATTAAGGCAATCAAACACAGATGCTACCACAGGTAGCTCAATCTGAGACAGAATAAGCGTCCGGCTAAAATTGGGAGAGGGGGCGAGACGCTGCCTTCACCAATTAAAGCTCAGCACAAAATAATGAGATATTAGCTAAAATCGGGAGAGGGGGCGAAAACGCAGCCATCACCAATTAAAGCAATCAAACTCAGATGCTACCACAGGTAGCTATTCAAAACTGAATAATCAGCTGGCTAAAATTGGGAGAGGGGGCGAAAATGCTGCCTTCACCAAATAAAGCTCAGCACAAGATAGTGTGAGGCGTCCGCTAAAATTGGGAGAGGGGGCGAAAACGCAGCCGTCACCAATCAAAGCAAACAAAACGGAATAAGCGGCTAGCCAAGACCGGGAGAGGAGGCGAAAACACTGCCGTCACCAATCAGGGCAGTCAAAACCGAATAGGCGGCTAGCTAAAACTGGGAGAGGGGTCGAAAACGCTGCCTTCACCAGTTAAAGCAATCAAACTCAGATGCTACCACTGGTAGCTATTCAAAACTGAATAATCAGCTGGCTAAAATTGGGAGAGGGGGCGAAAATGCTGCCTTCACCAAATAAAGCTCAGCACAAGATAGCGTGAGGCGTCCGCTAAAATTGGGAGAGGGGGCGAAAACGCAGCCGTCACCAATCAAAGCAAACAAAACGGAATAAGCGGCTAGCCAAGACCGGGAGAGGAGGCGAAAACGCTGCCGTCACCAATCAGGGCAGTCAAAACCGAATAGGCGGCTAGCTAAAACTGGGAGAGGGGGCGAAAACGCTGCCTTCACCAATTAAAGCAACCAAAACTGAGTAAGCGGCTGGCTAGAACGGGGAGAGGGGGCGGAAACGCTGCCTTCACCAGTTAAAGCTCAGCGCAAAACAGAGTGATCCATCCGCGAAAGTTGGGAGAGGGGGCGACAACGCAGCCTTCACCAAATAACGCTCAATGCCAATCAAAGCAGCCAGAACTGAATAAGCGGCTAGCCAAAACTGGGAGAGGGGGCGAAAACGCTGCCTTCACCAGTTAAAGCTATCAAAACTGAGTAAGTGGCTGGCTACCACCGGGAGAGGGGGCGAAAACGCTGCTTTCACCGATTAAATCTTAGCGCAAAACAGAGTGAGACGTCCGCCAAAGTTGGGAGAGGGGGCGAAAACGCAGCCTTCACCAAATAAGCTTCAACGCAAAAAAATAGTGAGACGTCAGGTAAAATCGGGAGAGGGGGGCGAAACGCCACCGTCACCAATTAAGGCAAACGAACTCAGAAGCTACCACCGGTAGCCCAGTTCAAAACTGGAAAATCAGCTGGTTATGGGAGAGGGGGGCGAAACGCCACCGTCACCAATCAAGCAAACAAAACACAGATGCCACCGCAGGCAGCTCAGTGCAAAACTGAATAATCAGCCGGTAAATAGCGGGAGAGGGGGGCGAGGCGCCACCGTCACCAATCAAGGGAATCAGCACTCCGACGCCACCACAGGTAGCACAGCTCGGAACTGAACAATCAGCTGTTCAATATCGGGAGAGGGGCCGAAACGCCACCATAACCGATCAAAGCAAACAGAACTCAGAAGCTACCGCAGGCAGCTCAGTTCAGAACTTAAATACTCAGCTGTTTACTATCGGGAGAGGGGGCGAAACGCGGCCGTCACCAATTACAGCAAACAAAACACATCTGCTACAACAGGTAGTTCAGGTCAGAACTAAACAATCAGCTGTCCACACAAAAAAACAGCTAGACAATCAGCTGTTTACCATCTCATTATATCTCATTATTTTGTGCTGAGCTTTAATTGGTGAAGGCAGCGTCTCGCCCCCTCTCCCAATTTTAGCCGGACGCTTATTCTGTCTCAGATTGAGCTACCTGTGGTAGCATCTGTGTTTGATTGCCTTAATTGGTGAAGGCAGCGTTTTCGCCCCCTCTCCCGGTTTTGGCTAACCGCTTATTTGGTTTTGAAGTAAGCTACCTGTGGTGCCATCTAAGTTTGATTGCTTTAATTGGTGATGGCTGCGTTTTCGCCCCCTCTCCCGATTTTAGCTAATATCTCACTATTTTTGCGCTGAGCTTTAATTGGTGACGGCTGCGTTTTCGCCCCCTCTCCCGATTTTAGCTAATATCTCATTATTTTGCGCTGAGCTTTAATTGGTGATGGCTGCGTTTTCGCCCCCTCTCCCGATTTTAGCTAATATCTCATTATTTTGTGCTGAGCTTTAATTGGTGAAGGCGCAATCTCGCCCCCTCTCCCGATTTTAGCTGGCCGCTTATTCAGTTGTGGATTGAGCTACCTGTGGTAGCATCTGGGTTGGTTGCTTTAATTGGTGAAGGCAGCGTTTTCGCCCCCTCTCCCGATTTTGGCTAACCGCTTATTTGGTTTGAAGTGAGCTACCTGGGGTAGCATCTAAGTTTGATTGCTTTAATTGGTGACGGCGGCGTTTCCGCCCCCTCTCCCAGTTTCTGGTTTGTTGTCCTGTATTCTGGACGTAGCTGACAGTGTCAACTCCTCTGTTCTTTCTGCCTGCGGTTGGACTCGGGTCAGTTTCGAACATGGCTGGCTCCCACTGTTGTGTGGATTGTGGGACCGTGCTTCAGGCAGATGATGGCGACCTGTGCCCTGCCTGCCTTTGACATGATCAGCTGGTGGGGACCCTATCAGAGAATTCGTGCATGAACTGTGGTTACATGCCCCGTGCTGTGGGGGTGACTCGGCTGGCCCGATTGCGCCCCAAGGTTGGCAGTGACCTTCCACCGTCTGGGAAGGTGACCCGCCCAAGGTGCTCGAGGCGCCGGAATGAGGCCACAGCCTCTGTGGCTCCTCCTAAGAAGAGTCGAGCCAAGTCTGATCAGGTAAACAGTCCATCTGCGTCCTGATGTGACGCAGTCTGTGTGGTCGTGTGGTTCAGCCAATAAGAAATATATCAATTTTATAACAATGAACTTTATATGAAAAGAGCTGGAAGTGGAATCTTTTTGAATGTTTGAATAGTCCCCAGAGTTTTGTGAAATAATTATCAAGCGGACTATGAAAAAGGCGGTTTCTTAGTTCATTAAACCATGTTCACTTTGCACATTCATTTACAGATTCATATTCTATAGTTGAGCTGGTTTGTGGTGTAAGTACTGTTGGTAATATGAAAGCTTCCATTTCATACGATTGATTACTCATTGCATCATGTCTGGCTTACTTGCCAAACTGATGAGTGTAGCATTTCAGATTGATTTGTATTGAAGGTTGAATTGAGGTTGAAAATAGAGTACTTGATGTGTTTTGGTTTTAAGATCAAAGAACAGTATGATGAAGTTGGAAACTTGGTTTTACCTAAATTACACACAGACATCAAGATGGTAGAAGTTTTTGTCCTGAGAAAGCTTCTTTTGTCAGTCTGTGCCATGCGGTCTGTGCCATGCGGTCTGTGCCATGCAGTCTGTGCCATGCAGTCTGTGCCATGCGGTCTGTGCCATGCGGTCTGTGCCATGCGCTCTGTGCCATGTGGTCTGTGCCATGCGGTCTGTGCCATGCGGTCTGTGCCATGCGGTCTGTGCCATGCAGTCTTTGCCATGCGGTCTGTGCCATGCGGTCTGTGCCATGTGGTCTGTGATATGCGGTCTGTGCCATGCGGTCTGTGCCATGCGGTCTGTGCCATGCGGTCTGTGCCATTCGGGCTGTGCCATGCAGTCTGTGCCATGCGGTCTGTGCCATGCAGTCTGTGCCATTCAGTCACTCGGCTGCCTGTAACCTTCCCTCTTTGCATGTCCTTCATCTTTAAAAGAAATAAAGCTTACATCTGCCTCTGCATGTTGACTGTGTCTCTCAGGGAGGTTCAGGGTGTGCACCGTACATGGACCTTTCTTTTTAGACGTATTCAGCCTCAGCACAGCTGCTTTTGTTTCCAGCTGCTTCTCAAGGCTTGGCCAGGTCCACTCCACAGCTCTGACCGTCTCATCTTGGCTGATTTTAGGTCAGGCACAGCTCTGCTTTGATCAGACATGCCGGCTTTGTAGAGGCTTTTTGACCACAGGGAAAGACGGTAGATGTTGTCCATCTTGTTTTCATCCTCCCATTCATAAGAGCCGGTGGGTGTGGGACATGATGTTTACCATCAACTAAAACAAAGGAGAATTTACTGTAAAAAAAAACAAACAAAAACAAAATGTGAGGTGGGATTTAGGTCCCTCCATGAAATGACTGCTGAGACCTGAGAGCCTTCAGAACATGTTCTCTTCGGCTCTTTGTAGGATGATGAAGCACTGATGCTGACTGGTGACCTCGCTGTGTCCGACCAGCTATGGGTAAGGCCATCGTACAAACCCTGCTCACACACACACACACACACAACACACTAACACACACACACAGCTGTACTGTTTGGTGGCTCTGTTTTAATTAGACTGACAATCAGACTTTAACATAACTCTTTTTCTGGTTCTAAACAAGCTGTTTGATGAATACAGTTTGTAGCAATGTACATCCAGCTCAGTGTGTGTGTGTGTGCGCATTCATTTGGTGGTGCTGGGAGTGATGCTACTCGTTTGTGGGCGTGTTTCTTTTTGTTTGGGATGCAGATCAATTCCTGTGTCAGAACTTTGTCTTCTTTAAATCAGCTTCACATTTTCTTCTGACTTAACTCTTATTTGTCTCCACCGGGTTTTCATTTGCCGGTTGTTTCTCATTCCTAAGGAGAGTTGCTCTGCTGTAAAATCCAGCTGCTGTTGCTTTAGTCCAGACAGCTGGTCACACTTGTCAGCTCTACTTGGTGTTTCCTCTTCATTCACAGCGTTAACATGTGAATAACACAGATTTTACAGATAAATGAACGCTTCCACACCTGAATTCTGACTTTCTGTATAGAATTCTGGTCTCCATCCCCAAACTGACTTCATACCGATGACATCACTATGACACCACTTTGCTCATTATTCAGACTTGATGAATTTGTCCAGCAGCTCACAGAAAATTCTAAAACTGACTCCTACAGTTTGATATTATATAACACTGAGACATTATGCAGGGAACCTTGTTTCTCATGACTCCCAGCCTCTGTTCTCTTGATATATTTCCTTTCTCTATGGCTTCTACAGGAGCCTGTCTTTGCTGCTCCTCTCTCTCCTCCTCCCGAGCCTCCATCCCCTACTCCATCCCCTGATGACGCAGTCAGCCAGGTAGGAGCTTGCAACAGGTCTTGCAGCTTGTATGGCTTGCTTGCCTACCCACTTCCTGTGTTAAACCAACTGAAATCTATTTGACACTTTAGGAACCCAACCTTTTTATTTTTCTGGAGACTGTGTCAGCTTTTCTTTTTTAAATAACCCGTTGTTCTTCAGCTGATTCCCTGTGTTTAATCAGAACTGCTCGCAGAATGATCCCGACTGCTCTATGGTCCATCCCAAATCCACTTCTGCTGTAGTATTGTTTACAGTGCCAAAGCCTTCTCATTGTAAAGCCAGCATTGCAGCCCCCTGCAGCTTGTGTTTAGTCATTTTCTTCCATGTTTTCATCCTTATCTCTTTATCCTCATCCATCCCTCTGGTTGTGAAGGCCACCAGATCTCCCAGAGCCATCCAGGTGGATGAAAGACACCCCTGGAGACGGAAGGTGACCTGCCTCTCCCACTCCCCCTGCTCCCTCGTGGCAGCCTTTGCACACCCACACAATCTTCAGTGAAAATCAGAACCAAAAGAGCAGCAGTCAGTTAAACCTGAATACAAAGAGTCTTAAGTGAGAAAACGTGCAGTTGGATACAGACGATGTGTGTGTACTGGTTTGAGGTGATCAGATTTCTTCTCAAAGTGGAACATTCTAAATTGAAATAAAGAGAGGCTGTTAGAAACAGAAACTTGGAGTAAAAGGTGCATTCCTGGCTCCATTTTGTTGGGGCAATCTTCATCAATAAACTACTCAAGTTGAGTACAATCACTTAGGAGAAAGGAGCTTGAAAAGTACTAATTCACAAAATGCATCTGACATTACAGGCTTGTTACGACTGTAACAATTCTTCCCTGTTTTCTTAGAGAATAGCCAAGACTGAGATGGACAGTCAGACAGTAGAGGCTCACATGTCCATCCAGGAGAGGAAGCAGTTGATTGTGGCTCGGGAGGAGGCCTGGAAGACCAGGGGCCACGGAGCTGCCAACGACTCCACCCAGTTCACTGTGGCTGCACGGATGGTGAAGAAAGGTCAGAGGGCAAACACACATTCCACAGAAGGGAGCCATTTTAGCTGAAATGCACTCAGTCATTACAACATGGATCTACATTTCCGTCTCAACCTTGAAAACTCCAATGACTTCATTTCCTTCATCAACCCATTGGCCCACTGGCCTGTGCTTGGAGGAAAATGATCCTTTTCTGTCATACTGTCAGATTGTTGAAGATAGATATGAGGACATGAGTATAAGCATCCATCCTCAATGTAACAGCAACATAGTTAACTGTTGTATATTGTTTTTATCGTTTGAAAATACCAGCTTTGGGAATGATGGAACGTTTCTCCAGGTTGTCCTCGTGTATGCTGTACAGCCTGTATGAAACGCACAGGGTGAATATTTGATCCATCTTTAAAACAGTTCCAGCAGTACAGATCCAAATCACAGCCAAGTGAAATTGCATTCAGATTCTCTTGGTGGTGCGATTGTCTTTTCATTGTTCCTAATGAGAAATCATTCATGTTTTCTTCTTGCTTCTTTAAATTCCCTGGACTGTCCTCTCATCTCCGAAACTGTAACCTAATATAGTTAACAACAAAAGTTCAAACATGCATACTTGTTTTCTGTGCCTATTTTCCAGCTTTGATCGTAATACTGGTAAATCACAGCTAGATGTGTAATAACCAGGAATACGTAGCAAATATCAGAAACATTCAACTATCTTATGAAATGAAAAACTAATTTCTCTTTTTTGGTGATCCAAAAAGCTGCCTTTGTTTCTGGTTATTGCTGCTGGCAGGAATGACATCCTGTATCTTTTTGTGTTGCAATGAAGCTGAAGAAACTGAACGAACTGGGCTGTTTCAACATTAACATATGTAGAGGGTGTTCTTCAAATTCGTCAACTTTGGCAGCATTCTTCTTTGAACAATAAGGTCCCGGGGCTCCAGAGCCAGCCTTCTTCATCAGTTTGTTCAGTCTGAGTCTCTGGCTCTGATGCTGCTACCACAGAGTTATAGAAAATATGCAACGTCTAACACTCCTGTCTTCCTCCCTGAAGGCTTTCTTTTTGATGTTCAACAGCTTATTCAGGTCACCAGAGTTTGTTATTGGGGAGGCACCTCACTGCCCTTGTTGGAATAAAGGCTCTAGCATGGTTGCCGCGTCTGCTAGCGCGAGCGGTGTTGATGACGTCACGATTTCGTGCCGGCTATATACGGTGGCGCCAGTCGATGCGGCAGTAGTTGCAATCTTCTCCGTCACAGAGGTGGCGCTGCTACGTGAAGGTTACCGCTACTCTACAACCACGAAAGTGGAGAAGAAAACAATGAAGAGCAGGAACACTGTAATTAATGATGCTGCTGCAGCATCTGGAAGATGAAATGCTTCGTGTGTTTCTGTGTTTCACCAAGTTCGTGAGCCAAGATGATTCAGTCAGTAGAGGTGAAGGTCTGAAGCCCCCGGCATCACCACTTGGAGTCTCTGCCGTCTTCTTTGCCTTCAGGCATCTGTCCCGTAGCTTCTTCCACACATTCTTACAGAACTCTCCCTCTTTCCTCAAAGTTCTGCCAATCTCTGTGCACCAGTTTTGGGAGTTTACGTGCTCCCTGTGCTGTTTCCCTGCAGTTTCGTACAGCTGCTGTACAAACGCACCTCCTGACTGAGCCTGGTCTCACATCGGTCCATCCGGTTCGTCGTACGACATCGACTGCACGACAACGCGCTGCGCCGTCTGTTCAAGGCACGCACCAGGCCTGAAACACCATTTTGACGTCACGGGTCGGCTGCGCCGTGAGTGACGCGTCAACTGTAACTCCGGCTTAATACTCTCCACACAGAAGTTGGTGTAATTTGTCACACACTCCCTCGTAGAGTCTGTAGATTCCAAGCATCCCGAGAGCTCTTCTTCAGCCTCCTGAGACCATTTTTTCAAAGTTCGTCCTGTGGAAGGCTCAACAACGGGGGTATAGTATGAGGTAAAAAGAACCAGAATGGAATCTGATTTTCCTAATGGAGCACAGGCAGAGGAGCTGTATGCATCTCTTACATTTGCATAGAATAAGTCAAAATTTCCCTTTTGGAACCATTGACAAACTGTGGAAATATTGGAAGTGTAGCTGAGAGGGACACTAAAAATCTGATGTCACAGACTGTGTCAGGAGCAGTACCCCGTAACATGACTACCAGAATAACACAGGTGAACTCAATCAATGGACAAAATGGATGTGACCTTACAGCTAGCAGTCTAATGTCCCAGATACTGACCTTCCTTAGTTGGAGGGTCAGTTAGCTGCTCACGTTTGTAACATCTCTTGCGTTGGCATGGTAACTCATCATAAGATGAAAAGTGTCAAATACGAGGAGAATCCACTCAAAGAGCACAGCTTCCAAACCGGTGCAGAAAAAGCTTTAAAAAAATCAACGTCATGGGCAAAAATAGGTTGGTGCAAATATCAAAATACACACATGATCACAGCTGCTGGAACTTGCTGTCATTTTGGTGCAATGCATTCTAGAGGAACAAATCTCTGATCAACACACATGAAATAAGCACATGGAACCAACATGATGCATTACTGTGTGAATACAGTTGAAGGACATCTTTTATATTTGACCCAGTAAGACCTGTACAAAGCACAACAAGGCATACAGCCTCACACCTCCTTTCTATCACACCATGTTACTATCTGCTTAATGTCCTAATGTAACCTCTCGGTGTGTTCCTGCAGGCCTGGTCTCTTCTTCTGCTGTTTGGTCTCCAATTCTGTCAAAACCCAAGAACAGTAGCCTTGCCATCTCCAAACCACAAGAAGGTGATTCTTACTGGCTTTTTTATTCTGCTCGGAGCATTTTTCCACACTGATAGGAGTCTCTGTTATGTCCGGCTCCTTAAGATCCTGTTGGACTTACACCTAATGACATGAATCAGTTGTCACCAGAAACACACTTTTTGAAACATTCACTTAATTAACACTGCTTTATAGAATATGAATGGTGTTATCATTACCTGAGTAACCTTTGTGACTACATTCAGATTGCAACATTGTTCCTGCTGCTCTTCATCTATGGGGGAAATTTTGGGTAAAAAAAATTAATATAAATATGAATGAATTTATAAATGTATTATATAATTAATATAAATATAAAAATGTGATCGAGATATATGTGAGTAAAAATGAATATAAATATGAACAAATTTATAAATGTATATATAATTAATATAAATATAAAAATGTGACACACAAATAAATGTATATATGTATATAAATATACATACATTTGTAAATATATTTTCGAGATTTTAAAATAAATATGCTTGACTTTGTGTGTGCAGTCTGGCAGTTTGCATTTGTGGATCCATTTTTTGCTCTCATGTCCATGGCGTAATTTTGACACTCCTACTGTGCTGCAAGATAAACAAACAAATGCATGCCGATTTGAATGTGAACAGCGGCACAGCCCACTATTCACGGAGCATCCACCAGATGAAAGTGTGCAAGGCACAGGGCAATGGCAGTGCCTAGCAGTCCAAGACAGAGGCTTTGGACGATCAATATGGAGTCGACAAGTGGAACAACTGGATGGGTATGACGAGCAGTTTAATCAATTATAACTTTTCCTAAATCCCTTTGGCTAGGCAGAATGAAAGGTAAAATGTAATGTAATGTATACTATAACCCGCAATTTTTTTTCTCATGCTTTGAAACCTGCAGCTTATAACATAGTGCAGCTGATGTTCATTGTGTTATATTTGTTATCTAAATGTTCAGAACATATGATCAATGACGCTAGTCATAGCAGCTCCGCTAGCATCAATAGCTATTCTGTTGTCGGAATGCTTTCTCCCACTGACCGAGAACCTGAATCGGAATCTATCAAAGATTCTCTAGGTTCTATCTACTCTGATTCTATCTACGTCAATGCTAGCTCCAGACCAGTCTTAATGAAGAATACCCTGGACTAACAAGTTTAATACATTTTACCTTTCATTCTGCCTAGCCAAAGGGATTTAGGAAAAGTTATAAATGATTTAACTGCTCGTCATACCCATCCAGTTGTTCCACTTGTCGACTCCATATTGATCGTCCAAAGCCTCTGTCTTGGACTGCTAGGCACTGCCATTGCCCTGTGCCTTGCACACTTTCATCTGGTGGATGCTCCGTGAATAGTGGGCTGTGCCGCTGTTCACATTCAAATCGGCATGCATTTGTTTGTTTATCTTGCAGCACAGTAGGAGTGTCAAAATTACGCCATGGACATGAGAGCAAAAAATGGATCCACAAATGCAAACTGCCAGACTGCACACACAAAGTCAAGCATATTTATTTTAAAATCTCGAAAATATATTTACAAATGTATGTATATTTATATACATATATACATTTATTTGTGTGTCACATTTTTATATTTATATTAATTATATATACATTTAAAAATTCGTTCATATTTATATTCATTTTTTTTACCCAAAATTTTCCCCATATTCATCATCCTTAGTCATCATCAAAGTCAGCGGGACGCTGCCTTCCAATCAAAGAAAGTGTAAACATATCAATTTAACAGCTGTGTGTGTGTGTGTGTGTGTGTGTGTGTAGAGATCAAGGCCATGCCAGATGTGAACCTAGAGTCAGACAGGAAGCTGGATAAGCTGGAGTCATTCCTGGACAAGCTCAACAGTAAAGGTAATTTGCTCTCCGGGTACTCATCCTATTTGTGTTTGGCTCAACAAGAGGGAACAAAGTGAGGAGTCAGCCCGTCTCCCTGTAAACACGTTTGGTGCGGAATCCTTTCTACATACGCATCAGCTCAATATTTAAATCTAAACCCTTTTTCCGGTTTGGTTAACTGGAAAACACTTACACTGTAATATTCAGTAGGAACAGTAAGTGTGTTGTGATATGACTATATATAAATTTGGGCTGGGCAGCGATTCAAATGTTTTAATCTAATTAATCACATGATTTCCCTGATTAATCACGATTAATCGCATTTGTACGCAGAATCCAAAAATGAATCCAAAAGTAGTGTATAGCTTTTAGCATTTAGCTTTATTTTAAATGTGCTGCCATATGAATGAAAGTGCCATAACATTTGTTGTGCAAACACACTTTTAACATCAGCATCTTTCTGTAGTTTTTATGTAGAAGCCTCGCTCCACTGTCTGTTTCCTTGAATGACTTGCTGCTATCAGTTGTGTGTTTTGCCTTTAAGTGATATTTTAGACTGGAACTACTACGCTGAGAAGACAATTCAACTTGGCAGAGTTTACAGATGACTTTGGTTCTGTCGACTCCGCCGTCTGGAAGAACTTTAACATGAAAATGGCCGAGTAAAAGTTCCGTACCCTTCTCCATGTTTGGTGGATCCGCCGATTACTTTCTTTTCCTGTTCCACAGCAGACAGCAGCAGACTTTTACAATAATAAAATAAATAATAAAACTGGGGTGGTCCGTGGCGTAGTGGGTTAAACAGCCGCCCCATGTACAGAGGCTACAGTCCTCGCTGCAGCTGGCCCCGGTTCCAATCCCATATCGGACGGCCCTGTGCTGCGTGTCGTTCCCCCTCTCTCTGCCCCCTGCTTCCTGTCTCTCTGAACTTTCCTATCCATTAAAGGCACAAAAGCGTCCCCAAAAAAATAATAATAATTATTTAAAAAAATTTAAAAAACTGTGTTAATGCGCGATAAAATATTTATTGCGTTAAATAATTGACGAGTTAACGAGTTAACTCGCCCAGCCCTAATATATATGATATTTGGAATAAAGATACAGTCATGTTGTTGTTCTATTTTTCTATTTATAGCAATAAAAGATGGAAAACATAAACAACAAGCAGACGTACGTGCTTCCACTGTGTTCTGTTCACCCACAGTGTCCGCGATGCCAGAGGCCACCATCACTGTGACTGAGAGGAAGTTAAAGGAAGTGATGACCCTTGAAGATGAAACTTTTTCCAAGTTCTACCGCCAAGTGGATGACCTCCCCATGATCTCCAACAACGTGGAAATAAATGATGACTTTGATGACATATTTGACCCCCAAGTCCCAAAGTAAGCTGTCACTGTCAGAAGTCAGTGGTAAAATCTCTAAAAAGACTTCCCGTTTAACCGTGACCTTTGACCTCTGGCCTCCCCACAGGCTGACCTCAGTGATGGTGCAACACAAGCGGGCGGTACGTCCCACTCGTAACGTCCAGTCATCCAGGAACCCTCTGAAGATGCTGGCTGCGAGGGAAGACATCAGACACGAGTACACAGAGCAGAGGCTCAACGTCGGCCTGTTGGAGAGCAAAAGAATGAAGGCTGAGAAGAGTGAGTGACAGACCCAAAATGTGGCCAGCTGCTTAGATTCATTTCTGTTCTTTTCTCAGAACTTCCAGCTGTGATACAATGAAAAGAAGAGCTCTTGTTTCCTGGTGAAGTTTGATTTACGTTTTGGTCCGTCCTCAGCACGTATATGGGCTTAAAGCATCTTTTATCTATATGAACACGTACATATACTTCCATATTCAGTCATCCAATTATCCAACCAGAACAATAGATTCCAATACAGTCACCCCCCCATCAATTTATCCATCTATACCCTTTCCATTCCTGCTTTAGCTGGAGCCTGTCCTCATGCCATCAGGCCAGAGGCAGGGTTCACCAGGACAGGTCACCAGTCCATCAAGGAAACAGCCATATGTTTTCTGTTGTTTTACATACTGTATAAAGGCAAGCACCAGGTCAGCTCGCTCAGAACATTTAGTGCTCAAAATAAGATCCAATATGCAATCCTAATTATCCAGGTAAGAATGAATGCATCAATAAACCATAAACAGATTTACAAATCAACACAAACATACTCTAAAGTAAAAATAAACGAGACCTCTAAACAGGAGAGCCCAGCCCCAAAAAGTACCAGGACACACTAACACCTCATCCTGACTGAAAGCGAGCGAGCCAAACTGACGCCATGCGACCACGAAATTTTGCAAGGGTGTCCTGATACGCAGCGTGACCATTTTGTCGGGAGTGATTCTATTGGTTCAGAAACACCGAGTTCTCTGGCGATAGCCGCCCATACGGCCTCCCTTCGGTTCAGATCTCTGTGGTACGGGTGTTTGTGGTCATAAACCATTGGGGGCTGTTCCACGGTGCAGATCAGCTTCTCCTCGTCCATTATTCCCTGAGTGATGCTGACCTGTTGCTAACTAGCTTGTCAACAGGAAGCGGCGTGTTCATTTCAACCAATAAGAAGGGTTTAGGGGCGGGACGCCACCGCGAAATGTCGTCCAGATAGAGACAGCGCGGGCGATTTTATAAAGGGTCGGCGTCATTGCTGGACGGAGCGACATCGCTCGCGGCATGTCAGGACAGGCTGAATGAAAAGTAGCTTTCTGATCACTTTTTATCAATCGCTCAATCGCTCACTCGCTCACTCGTGTTCAGTCAGGATGAGGTGTATCTGGGAGAAGTATTAAGATGTTGAATGCAGCCAGTGTGTCAGCCAGGGCCAGTTGGTACACTTAAATACGAGTTGTTCAGAGTTATTTCAGTCTTCTGCAGTCACAGAAATGATCCATTTTAGATGGAGCACAGTGCATATCCCCCACTGAGAACATCTCTCATCCCCTGTGATATAAGCATGTAATCACCTAGTTTCTGGTCTTCTTCTTGTCTCTCTAATGAGCTGTTGACCTTTAGAGTTTAGCTCACTCTTTGGCTGCTCCAACTTCTGGCCACGGCGGAACATTTACCTCTGACACGAAATGGCTGCTGGTGGCACTGGCACTAAACATCCCTGCCTGCTTTGAGTGAACCTGCAGGGGCTCTTTTAGGATGTGAGCTGACCACCATGCGGATCCCAGCTCTGTGATTGCGCAGGGGGGGCCTCAGAAGCTCGGTGTTGTTTACAAGCTGCACGTTTACTGTGACAGGGTAAAAGCGTCTGCAAAATGAGCGTAATGTACTTCAGAGACGCACAAAGTCGGCCTCTTTCATCTTCTCTGACAGAAATCAAACCGCAGCTGGTTGTCAGCCTCTGCTGTGCTCGTTGCAGAGACCTTCACTGTGACACCTAGAATCACATCTGTACGTCCGGCTGTTGTCTCTTAATCTCGTCTCTTTGTGGTCTTTGTGCTCCTCTGTGTTCAACGCAGTGAATCTGAACTCTGGTTTCTCTGAAGCGGCTCTCGCCGGTCTGGCCAGCAAGGAGGACTTCAGCAACGTCAACCTGCGTAGCATTTGCATCTCTGAACAGATGTCCAACAACAGCGCCGTGCCATACAAGAAACTCATGCTTCTGCAGGTCAAAGGTCAGTTGAAGGAAGCTACTGTTCTGATAGTTCACGTGTTCCTGTACGAACAGCACTTTGTTATGCTGAGCCCTGCACTCCCTGTGGAAGGTTCTTTCACAAAACAAAGTCTCAGGAGGAGTTGCCGTTGTATTTGTAGTTTGTTGTTGTAATCATAGTGAGACATTTAGGATGAGCATGATTTTTGTGCTGGTTTTTGCCCTTTTTTAATAAAAAGCGATCCATTGTGCCTGCATCTCGTGCTGGCTAAAGGAGCTAGCGTGCACTGCGGTCAAGTGTGACGGTGGTTTAAGCGGGCTGCGTTGCCAGGTTTAACAGAGCCCCCTTTAGGAAACACCATTAAGCCTTACTACTTAAGAGTCTTTAGGCAAGGCATCTTTATTTATATAGCGCATTTCATACCACAGGCAACTCAATGTGCTTTCCATAAAGACAAGGCATTTAAAAGAACAGCATAAAAACAAGCAATTAAAGAGAATAAAAAAAGAATAAAAATTAAAACACACAGTTAAAAGCAATCAAAGAAGAGGGGAAAAAAGAAAAATATAAAACAATTAAGAGGATTTATAGCATTATGCTTTAAAATGATTTAAAGGAACTCAACCATAAGCACACGGAAAGAGAAATGTTTTTAACCTGGATTTAAAAGTGCTCACAGTTGGGGCTGATTTCAGTTCTGCTGGTAGTTTGTTCCAGTTGTGAGCAGCATAACAGCTAAAAGCTGCTGGTAGTTTGTTCCAGTTGTGAGCAGCATAACAGCTAAAAGCTGCTGGTAGTTTGTTCCAGTTGTGAGCAGCATAACAGCTAAAAGCTGCTTCAACGGGTCCAGTTTGAACTCTGGGCTCCACTATCTGACCTGAGTCAGTAGATCTCAGAGCTCTGCTGGGTTTATACTCTACCAGCATGTCATTCATGTATTCTGGACCTAAACCATTCCGTGATTTGTAGACGAGTAGCAGAACTTAATCTGTTTGGAACATTAAACCCTTCATTCTGGATATGTTCTGAAGTTGATAAAAGGCTGATTTGGTGACTGATTTGATATGATTGTTGAAGGTCAGGTCTGAGTCTATCAGCACGCCGAGGTTCCGGACCTGGTCTTTAGTTTCTAGAGACAGTGACAGTTTAGCAGCTCTTATGTTCCGGTAGTTTAGGAGGTGGAAAAAACAAATGATTCACACAGAGCTTAGAGCATGCTGCTTCAAGCGCGTCCTTCAGAGGATATCTAAAATGGGAGACGAGTTGGTCTATTTTGGTGTATTTGCACCTCCTCCTCACGTCTGTTGGTGGCAGCTTTGGCTCCAAATCCTTCTCCCCACTTCACCTCACACCATCCTGGGCCGATCTTCTCCTCCAAACCCTACTGTCTGCAAAGCAGAGCAGATCTACAGCAGTGGGGGTACCACATTGTTAGGAACTTTGCACTGTTAACAGTGTTGCTTTAGCATTGACAGCTTTGTATGTAGACCAGTGTATGCCTCTCCCACAGACAGGAGATGGAGCCGGGGTCCGGAGGGTTGTAGTCTGAAAAGGCAGAGACGGATACATGCACACACACGTACAGGGTCAGATGGTGATAGCTGGCACACATCAGGTCCGATGCTGGCAGTTTGATCATCTAAGCGTGCCGACAGTGGCTCATTTAGGAGGGCTCCGATCATCACTCTCTCTGTAAAACAGGCCGACGGCATGTGCAGACCCGACTGGTCGAACCAAGAGCATCTTCACTGAACAGCGGCGACTGTTTCCTGCTCATCACACCGCACCACTGCTTTGTCTGGATGGGAGAGTTCGCCAATGTCATCGAGAAAAGCAAGGTGAGGAACTATTGTATGAAGGCAACATCAGGGAAAAGAAAGCATCCTGCCTTCTTTAACTGTATGTAAGTAATGTTTGATCTGCATCGTGCATGTGCTCACCCGGCCTCAGCTTGGATGTGAATTTAAAATGAAAGGGGGGCAATGGGACATGGCTGCAGGAACAACTCTAACACTCAGCTGTAAGACTTCAGAAGTAGCACTGAGAGAGTTCACCTGTGGAGGTAACACAGGTGTGTGACCTCATCAAGAAAAAAACCCAACACAATCCATTCATGGAGATCCCTGAAGAGTTCTACCACACCTTCCTGTCTGTTATGTTTGTTATCTATGACTATGATTTATACTACAGCAATACAATTTTCTTTTGGGGATTAATAAAGTATTATTTATTAGAATTGTCTTCTTTTTTTATGGTATAATGAACTGATTTTTATATTTCTCCTTTTTAAATTTTATTAAGAGCTTTTCCATTAGTAATAAGACAATCTCTCTCTGTCTTTCCTTCAGGCTTCGGAGTTGGCAAATTTCATCCAGAGCAAGAGAGATTTGGGTTGTCGAGCTAACTACATCCAAGTCATCGAGGAGAGTATCAACACACACAGCCATACCATCAAGGAGTTCTGGAAGATTCTTGGGGGGCATTCGAGTTATCAGTGTAAGGATTTATATCGGTCAATTTTCAGGGAACAGTCTCTGAAGTTCTAAAATATAAGCTGACTTTGCTTTTCTTCTGACAGCTGCAGGAACACCGGATGAAGATGAGCTGTATGAAGGTGCCATTGTGGAGACAAACTGCATTTACCGCTTGATGGATGACAAACTGGTTCCAGATGATGATTTTTGGGCCAAAATCCCTCGTTGTTCTCTGCTAAACCCTAGGGAGGTGGGACACAAGAACTCTGTTAAGTTATGTTGCACCAGTTCACAGCAGAAATAATCTCCATTTACATGAAGTCAAACGTATTCAAGTTAAATCAATCTGCATACAGGCCAATTCAGTCTAAGTACAGTTTAGTTCATTTTAATCCAGTTCAATATCATGGTATTTTAAAAGTGCCAACCAACCGATCCAATGCAATCACCATTTTCTCAACTTGTCTTCAGCCAAGTTCACACTGAGATTTTAAGCCTAATATTCCAAATGCTCCTGTCACAGACTAATGTTGATTTTATTCATATAGCGCCAGATTACAAAAACCATCTCAAGGCACTTCAAAGACACAATCCAATTCAACCTAATTTGAATCCAATTCATTGTAATACAATCAAATCCAATTAATTCAATTTCAAATGAGTCCAAGTCATATAAAGCCATTTAAAAAAGTTGCTTGAGGCGACAGAAAGAGGTGGGGAGAAAAAAACTCCCTTTTAACAGGAAGAAACCTCCATCAGAACCAGAACCAGGAAGGGCGGCCATCTGCCTGGACCAGCTGGGGGCTGAGAGGACAGGAAAGAGGGGACAACAAACACTGTAACACCAGGCCAGGGACACCTGCTGAGAGAGAGAAACACAAGTTAATGACAACAATGATGTCACATGTACATGGAGAAGAAAGAGAGCAGAGGGAGGAGAGGTGCATCATGGGAGCTTCCCCAGCAGTCTGGGCCTATAGCAGCTTAACTATGGGATGTTTCAGGATCACCTGAGCCATCCCTAACTATAAGCTTTATCAAAAAGGAAAGTTTTAAGCCTGGTCTTAAAAGTGGAAAGGGTGTCTGCTTCCTGAAGCCAAACTGGCAGCTGGTTCCACAGAGAGGGGCCTGATAACTGAAGGCTCTGCCTCCCAAACTGGCAGCTGGTTCCACAGAGAGGGGCCTGATAACTGAAGGCTCTGCCTCCCAAACTGGCAGCTGGTTCCACAGAGAGGGGCCTGATAACTGAAAGCTCTGCCTCCCATTCTACTTTTAGAAACTCTGGGAACCTCAAGTAAACCTGCAGTCTGGGAACGAAGTGCTCTGTTAGGAAAATATCTTACAATGAGATCTTTAAGATATGATGGAGCTCGGTCATTAAGAGCTTTATATGTAAGGAGAAGAATCTTAAATTCTATTCTGAATTTAACAGGGAGCCAATGAAGAGAAGCTAAAACTGGAGAAATATGATCTCTCCTGTTAGTTCTCATCAAAACTCTGGCTGCAGCATTTTGGATCAACTGAAGGCTTTTCAGAGAATATGTGGGACAGCCCAATAATAAAGAATTACAGTAGTCCAATCTTGAAGTAACAAATGCATGAATTAGTTTTTCTGCATCACTCTGAGACAAGATGTTCCTGATTTTAACAATATTACGAAGATGAAAGAAGGCAGTCCTAGAAACCTGTTTCATTTGAGCATCAAATGATAAATTCTGGTCAGAAATAACTCCAAGGTTCCTCACTGTAGAACGAAAATTCAAGGAAATACCATCTAGAACAGTGGTCGGCACCTTTAACACTCAAAGAGCCATTTGGAGCCGATTTCCACGGAAAAGAAAACACTGTTGTGAAGTGAAAACACTTCATCTAAAATGAAGTTTTTTTACCTTTACCCTTAGTATAAACAACTATAGTGTGTTGCTTCCGAAATACATGAAGTGTTACAGCGAAAATGAAACTTTATTTATGTAATGAACACATTTTGGACATTTTGAAATCTTAAAAAAATAATTAAAAAAAAACGCAGAGTTTAAAGGGATAGTTCGGGATATTTGAAATGAATCTGTATGGCATCACCATAACCAGTGTCGTGCATTCAAACTAACTTACCCCCGACAGTGTCCTGTGAGCCGAGTTTTTGTCCAGTGTTGGTCAAGGCGAAAGTAGTCCGGCTTGTTTGCTGGGGTCAAGAAATTAGCGCGTTTTTCTTCCCAAAACAGTACGTGTGCTAAAGAGTGATTTATTTCATCACAAAAACCGAAGCCGGCAAAAGTCACTCCTCGTTATCACTTGGGCCCTATACTGTCTCTCATTGTGTATCAGTGCGCACGTCATTCTGACCGCGAGCTGTGCGCACGAGTCGATTCACTTTGTTTACTGCTCGGGAAGATGTCTGACTACGAGAGCGACGAGGAACATATTGACTTCCGTTCAGAGCTAAGGGGGTATCTTTATGAACCCGTTTATACTGAGGAGGAAGTTCGCCAAATGGACTTAGATCGGGCAGACAGAGAGAGGGTGGACAGAGAAGTGATGGAAACAGAAGCTGGAGCCACTGCTGGAGCTGCGATACCCAGGGTGGCCGACAAATCCTGGTGCACTTGTTTGAAGTGCGAAGTAATGCAGACAGAGGTGGAATGTTACTGCTGCCACGAGTGGGATTTAGTTATGCCCCAGATACAAAACCTTTCCATAGATGAGGATGTCGGCGGCCGCGGGACAGCTGCTGCCTGCATCACAAATAACGGTGACTTCCCTGCACTCCTGAATGCAGGCGTCTTGAGAACTTTTTTCCATGTTCCCAAGATCAACTGGAAGAGGCGTCCCAGACCAGCTGGACCCGATGGCCAGTTGTCTGCAGAGTAAGACAGTGTTGAGCACTGCCTAAGAACAGAAAGACTCGTGCGCACAGCTCGCGGTCAGAATGACGTGCGCACTGATACACAATGAGAGACAGTATAGGGCCCAAGTGATAACGAGGAGTGACTTTTGCCGGCTTCGGTTTTTGTGATGAAATAAATCACTCTTTAGCACACGTACTGTTTTGGGAAGAAAAACGCGCTAATTTCTTGACCCCAGCAAACAAGCCGGACTACTTTCGCCTTGACCAACACTGGACAAAAACTCGGCTCACAGGACACTGTCGGGGGTAAGTCAGTTTGAATGCGCGACACTGGTTATGGTGATGCCATACAGATTCATGTCAAATATCCCGAACTATCCCTTTAAGGTCTCTTTCAAATGAGTTAAAAAGCTGAACTTGAATTATCCATGTAGCAAACAAAAAGTGCCGTGAGCCATCATCCTTATATCGCTTTTGGGTTTTCTTCAGATGTTTTTCTTTTCTTACATTTCTCCATACTTGGCCTACCTGGAAAGTCTCGATAAATGCACAGCGTTTTGGCGGGCATATACCGGCATTAGCGAGCCTGACGCATATTTTGAGCGACTAAAAATAATAAGATATCATTTTATTTGAATATTTCAAGATCACAATGATCCAATTAGAACTACAATAAAAAAAACGAACTAACACAAATAAAATACACTTCAATTAGATACTTTTTCATTTATTTTCCCAAGCCACACGGAGCCGCAGCATAAGGATGAGAGAGCCGCGGGTTTCCGACCGCTGGTCTAGAGTAAATACGCGGTCAAATAGTTTTCTTCATGACATATCTGTACAACAGTCAATTCATGTTGAATTTTAAAGAGACTTTGGCTCTCCTTAGTCATGGTATTGCAGAGATTGTGCAGCTGCTCCTATTGAGAGAACACCTCTGTGTTTCGTGTCCTCTGTGCAGGTTTTGGTGTTTGACTTTGGCAGTGAGATGTACATTTGGCATGGGAAGGAGGTGACTCTGGCACAGAGGAAGGTCGCCTTCCAGCTGGCTAAGCACCTGTGGAACGGCACCTTCGACTATACAAACTGTGACATCAACCCACTGGACCCAGGAGAGTGCAACTCACTCATACCAAAGTATGCCGACATATTCTAATCTGCTTATATTCAATAAATAACTTCCAGGACATGTTTATGATGCTGTCCCCTTTCTTGAATCATTTAAAAACAAAACATTGGGCCTCATGCACCAACCGTTTGTACGAACAGATTTGTTCTTACATCGTGCGTACGAGTGATTTAAGCAAACTTGCGCATTCATCGATTTTTTTTTTTTTATTTTATTTATTTTTTTATTTATTTTTTTTTTAAGTTTTCTTTCAGGTACGAACAGAATTTACAGTGATCCAGAGCTGTCGTAGGAGTTTCCTAAAATAGTCCGCTGTTATTCCAATCAAGTTTGCTAGACTAATGGATTGTATATTTAGTTACTTTGAAGCAAACATAAATAAATATATACGTTATACCCCATAATGATGCTGACATTATTCTGTTTGACTTAAATTATGCACTAATTGAAGGTTAAGTTGACTCTGTATATAACAAGGTCAATGGGAAGTGTAACCAGCGGCTGACTTGCTACTTTTGGATGCCTTAGCGCGTCAGGCTCTTGGAAGAGAGCGTGTGTTCCGAGACCGTGTAGATATCCTTGTGGAGACAGACAAATGGCTGACATCGCGATTTAGATTCCCAAGGACTGTGCTGCTGCAAATATGCAGCTTGCTGGAGCCACAACTCCAGAGAGAAACACGCCGATCAAACCCAATTCCACCACACGTCCAGGTCCTCACCACCCTTGGATTTTTGGCCACTCGAACCTTTCAGAGTGAGATTGGAGACAGATCGGGGGTGTCCCAGTCCTCTGTGACTCGTGCGCTCCCCTTGGTCATCAAAGCTCTCATCAGTTTATCACCCATACATCACATTCCCATACACCGCTGTCCAACGAGTACAAATTAAGAGGGACTTTCATGCCGTGGCTGGACTGCCAAACATAATCGGAGCAATAGACTGCACACATATACGCATCAAAACACCCGTGCTGTGGTGGAGCGCACTGAGCTGAAGGCCAGGTGGGTGTGTCTCCATACAGCGGTGGGCAAACTGCTCTATAGCCCAGAGAAGGCATGCCAGATTTGCACAATATTGCCATGAACGAGGGTCTCGCACTACCTGAACCAGCCCAGGCAGACCAGAAGGTGTGGTGCCAGAAGACCCCCCTCATGGACCGCCCCATCAAAGAGCCATCATGATAAGGCAACAACTGATTGCACGGCTATAGTTGCAGTAATCGAGCGCCTTCCTATGGCGAGACGTTTTTTTTTAAGCCATTTTCATATCAAACCATTTATTTTTTTATTTCGGTGACATTATGAACCACAGGTGACACGGTATTAACAGCACTCGTAATAACTTCCCATTTCTTGGCTTTAGCAGGTCCCGTAATTCCACTGCTGACACTGCTCAAAATGACAGATTTTCCTTTCTGGATCTCTGAAAGCAGAACTTCAGTCTCAGAACCCCTAAAGTTGTTCTTTTTGCTCCTTGATGCCATTCTCATCCTCAACACTCAACACTTCCTGGCACAGGAGAGAGGAAGCACAGCCTTATATGGTATTATTTTGGGCGTGGAGTATGCAAATCTACTATCCTCGTGCACGTGCCCTTAAGTACGCATGGGTGGCATTCAACATTTACGCAGGTCGTTTACACACTTTTTCCCAAGTTAAGAGCGTTTGTTGAATCTGACGTGGCGTGTTCGTAAGAGTGCTTCGTACGAAAAAAGTGAGAGAAATTTAGAATAAGAATACGAAAATGTTCTTGCATGAGGCCCAATGTCTCTAATGTATTGATGACTGAAACCCTGGTGTTGTGTCATCGGTGTACCTCTTTAGAAAAGGCCATGGTCGACCTGACTGGGCAGTGTTTGGCAGACTCACCCAACACAATGAGACTGTCCTGTTCAAAGAAAAGTTCCACAACTGGAGTGATTCCAGGAAAACACCCAGTCCCACTTCTATTGATCATGTTGCTGATCAAAAGGTGAGAGGGAGTCATTTATGTCAGCAAAGTTGTCCTACTGTCATTGAAGTTGTTATTGGACGAGACTGTCTTTCTCTTTTTCACTCAGTTCTCTCCCCAGGAGCAGCCCATGTCTGATCAGCCCTGTGCTTATAACGCCTCCCTGATGATGCCCCTCCTCCAGGATCCAGTTTGCACCACACTGGATGGGTTTAATGTGGGCCGGGGCTATGGCCTGGTGGAGGCGGAGGAGTGGCGATGCTACGAGATTAGAACTCTGGCCGTAGAGGTCTGGCACATCCTGGAGTTCGACTACAGCCGCCTGCCTTGCCAAAGCATCGGGCAGTTCCATGAGGGTGACACCTACGTGGTGAAATGGAAGTACATGGTGAGCACTGCAGGTCAGTACTCAGCTCATGGTTTGTATTGTTAATCTGCATTTAAATGTTCTAAAAGGAATATGTTGATGTAGATTATTTTCATCCAGGTCATGGTAATCATAAGAGCTTGAATAAGGGTAACTGGACTTTTTCTTGGATCTTGAAGATGTTTCACCTCATCTGAAAGGCTTCTTCAGTTCTGAACTAAATGGTGGGGAGTATCAGCTTATAAGCAGAGAGGGTCGTTACAGTCTCTTCTAGGATTAAGAAAATGTTCTCTGAAGAGCTGGGTCCTGTTGTAGCGCTCGGGAGGTCATTCCACCATCGTGGAACCACACATGAACAGAGTCTGGATTGTCTTCAGCGTGCTGTAGGCACTGCTGGACGACAGTCCTTTGACGGCCGGAATGACGGAGTCGTGATGTAAGCCTTTGTCAGAGCATCCAAGTAGATGGGAGCCCTTCCATTAAGGACTCTGTAGGCTAACATCAGGGACTTGAATTAGATGTGGGCGGCTAAGGGTAGCCAGTGGAGTTCAATGAACAGAGGGGGGACGTGTGCTCTTTTTGGCTGACCGAAGACCAGACGCGCCGCCGCGTTCTGGACCATCTGCAGAGGTTTCACAGCACAGGCTGGGAGAGCAGTTAGGAGAGCAGTTAGGAGAGCAGTGAGGAGAGCAGTTAGGAGACCAGTTAGGAGACCAGTTAGGAGACCAGTTAGGAGGGTGTTGCAGTAGTCAAGAGATGAGCATAGACTGCACCAGGAGCTGGGTGGCGTGTTGGGTTAGGTATGGCCTGATCTTTCTTATGTTTAGCAATGCGAAGCGGCATGATCGAACAACGGAGGCAAGATGATTAATGGTCATCAATCATGACACCCAAGTTTCTGGTTACTTTTGACGGAGCGAGAGATAGGGATTCAGTTTGGATGCAGATGCTGTGGTGTATGGTTGGTTTGGCTGGGAAGACGAGCAGTTCAGTTTTAGAGAGGTTCAGTTGGATGTGATGGGCTTTCATCCATTTCGATATGTCAGAGAGACAGTCTGAGATTCATGCTGAGACCGTGTGGTCGTCAGGTGGGAATGACAGATTGAACTGGGTATCGTCGTTGGTATGAGAAGCCATGTGATCGGATGATCTGGCCCAGTGAGGTGGTGTATATGGCAAAGAGAAGAGGTCCCAGTACTGAACCTTGGGGGACCCCTGTGGCGAGGTGGTATGCTGCAGAAGTGTGACCAAGCCAGGATACTTTGAATGACCGACCAGTGAGGTACGATTCAAACCAGGAGTGTGCTCTCCCTGTGATGCCCATGCTGGAGAGGATGGACAGAAGGATACAGTGGTTGACGATGTCAACGGGTTTGGTGGATAGAGGACACAGACTATCCAGACATGAACTCAGTGTAGAGCAGAGGGACTCTGTGGCATCATTAACCTCAGGGGGATAGAATGTGTTGGAGGTCGAAAGAGCGGAGGCAACAACGGAGGAGAAGCGGGTGGGCGACAGGTTGCGGTGGAAGGAAACTATAGGGGTGGAAGCAGGGGGTCTTCTTGGGAGACTCACTCTGAACTGAATTAAATAGTGGTCAGAAAAGTGCAGAGGTGTGACAGACAGGGCCTCTGTGGCACAGTTTCTTTTGAAAATGAGATCTAGCTTTTTGCCAGTCAGAGGACTGCAAACCAGTTGTAGCTCAAACGAGTGCATTAATGTCAGAAAATCTGAAGAGTTAGGACTGTCAAGGTGGATGTTCATATCACCAAGGATCATTATGGGACAGTCATGCTCACGGATGGAAGAGAGCAAGGTGTCTATTTCATCTATAAAGTCACTGAGTTGTCCTGGTGGGCGATATACGACAACCATGTAGATTTTGACCGGTGCAGTCACCAACATGGCATGGTATTCAAAGGTGTTGTATTTAGCTATGGGTAGCAGTTGCTTGTATTTCCATTTGTTGGAAATGAGCAGGCCCGTTCCACCACCTCTCCCAGATGGACCAGAGGTGTGGGAGAATGTGTGGTTGGTCCAAAGTGGCATTGTTTTCAGGCTTAATCCAGGTCTCAGTGAGAGCCAGGATGTCAAGTGACAGGTGGTTGGCATAAGCCGTGATGAAGTCTGCTTTATTTACTGCCGATTGGCAATTCCACAACCCCACAGACAAGGGAATGTCACAGAGTAGAGTGTGTTTTAGAGAGCGGAGGTGATTAAGGTTGCGGGGGCGTTTGGTTGTGTGAAACCTTCTATGCAAGCCGGAGACAACAGGAATGGGATGAGGCACATTTTAAAGCAGGTGGTGAGGCCAGAGCGACATGGATGAGGCAAGCAGGACAGGCAAGCAGGACAGGCTTGCCTTGTTCAGTGGCCTTGCTCAGTGGACACGCACAGGTAGACATGACAAGCCGTTCACAGCACCTGATTGCTCTGATTGATTTCTGATGGCCCAACCGAGACTACTAGACAACAGGTTTCACCCATGGATGGGCTTCAGTCATGTGCCATGCGCTTGTGGAGCTGTTGTTCGGTCTCTACTATATAGAGGTCCGCACAGTCCTCGCTGCACTGCACACACGACATCACTCGGTTTGTGTTTGGCTGTTTGGTCCTTTGGGTGAAGCAGTCTCTGTCTGAGGGTGTTCGTGGGTTTGAAGTGCACTGCAATGTCATGTTTAGAGAAGATCCTTCTGAGTTTCTCTGAGACTCCTGCCACATATGGATACAGTATGTTTGCGTCTGTTCTTCTTAGCTTCTCTACCAGTGTGCTTTGGTCCATTTGACAAAGGCCCAGTTTGGATATCCACAGGTTTGAAGAGCTTTCTTGGAGCACCAATGTTCCTTTTGTTTCCCCTCAGCCATAGTAGGTCCACTCTCCCAGTGGTGTAGCATTCTGATGACAGCCAGTTTGTGTGGATGA
The DNA here is from genome assembly GCF_027942865.1 of Odontesthes bonariensis. Taxonomy (NCBI): domain Eukaryota; kingdom Metazoa; phylum Chordata; class Actinopteri; order Atheriniformes; family Atherinopsidae; genus Odontesthes; species Odontesthes bonariensis. Next base: position 33,751,024 of record NC_134525.1, read on the forward strand.
TTTGAGTCGAAAAGCAGGTACTGGTGTGCATGTGTGGTTTCCTGTAAACCTCTTCTATGTGCACAGCGCAGTCCAAAAAAGGGCAGCTTGTGGTCTTTTGCATCCTCCCTCATGAACTTGATGTTGCTGTCCACCATTAAAGCCTCCACAGCTCGAGTTCTGATCTTGACCCAGGTGTCGTCCACATATCTGAACCAGTGGCTTGGTGCTGGTCCTTTGTATGAGCTCAGAGCTTTGCTTTTCACCTCCTCCATATAAAGATCAGCCACAATGGGGGACACTGAAGATCCCATAGCACAGCCGTGCTTCTGTCTGTAGAAAGGAAAAAAGGAAATTAGACCATGATTACATTGAAAAATGATGTTTAAAAGTGTTTAATTGTTATTTTCATCAAGTAAAATTTTTCCCATTTCTGTACTATGTAATCCTACTTTGTATGTGGATTACTGTGGATCAAAGCCAAACACACATCCAAACATATCAGAGCATGTGTTGATTCTGACAGCAGCTGTTTTTGTCCAAAATTCCGTAAATTACTGACAATTATGCAAAGTAATATCAATCGTGTTATTGTGTGGACAGATGATGTGAAACATTAAGCTGTATAGTAACTGTTGAACTGCTGCAGTGATCATTTTTAGATCAGGCTAATGTGTTAAATATTTGATTTTCTATATTAAGATCTCATCAATTTAACGATTATGAAAGAGTTTTCCTCATGGATTCATACAGACCTTTGGGAAGTTACCACCAGCAACTGCTGGCAGTGGAATACAGTTCAAATGTTCCAGCTGATGTTCTGGGACACGTCTCTGTTTCTTCTGTGTTTTACCATCAGTTGGGAAGAGACAGAATCCACAACAGCTGAAGACTGCAGCAGCTGGGAAGGAAAAGTGCTCCTACTTCTTCTGGCAGGGTCGCAATTCCACTGTCAGTGAGAAAGGAACGTCGGCGCTCATGACAGTGGAGCTAGATGAGGAGCGCGGAGCACAGGTACACAAAAGCGTTGGAAAGAGCCACCTCGCCATGAATGCAGTCCACAGATCCAGGTTTCAATCTTCCTCTGCTTAATGTCGTCCTCCTCCAGGTTCAGGTCCAGCAGGGGAAGGAGCCTCCATGTTTCCTGCAATGTTTCAAAGGAGGGATGGTTGTCCATTCAGGAAAAAGAGAGGAAGAGGAAAACTCACAGAGTATATATCAATAGATATCTATATCTATATAGATATAGCACATGTTCAACAAGTTATTTTTTCTTTTCCATAACTGTTTATTGGGTTTTGGAGACAAAACCCAATAAACAGCAGTTTATTTTACAACAGTTTTACAGAGGAATTAAATGGTGTAAAGAACAGAAATAATTTTAGTTAGAGTATATAAGAATTAAAAGTCTGATTGTTGTTAATCCGTCATCCCTTACTTTATGTACCACCTGCTTTTGTGTGGGTGTGTTGGAACTTTAACAGAAAAGTCCCATGTGTTCAGATCAGAATGCCATCATTGTGAATCACTGACTGAGACCAGTGGTGTTAAGTATCTGGACTTTTTCAGACTTTCTATAAACACCAGCGTGCTCCTCAGTTAATGCAGTAATGCTCACAGCTGTGTGGGTGAAGATGTCTCCAGATGTTCAGACCATGAGAAGGTAGAAAAGCCTTGTGCCTACCCCCTCCAACTCTTCCTGTTCTCCTCTTCGTCTCAGATGATTGGCGTCTGTACTGCGTGCGCGGGGAGGTGGAGATGGAAGGCCACCTGCTGGAGTTAGCTTGTCATTGCAGTAGTCTGCGATCCAGAGCCTCCATGGTGCTGCTGAGTGTCAGCCAGGCTCTCATCTACCTGTGGCACGGCTGCAAATCCCAGGCGCACACACGGGAGGTGGCACGCACCGCCGCCAACCAGCTCAAAGAACAGTGAGTGGGAAAGTAGTTCTCAGTTGATGGGAAGTTTGAACGGTTTAACAGCCTGTGTTTCTGCGCAGCTGTCCTCTGGAAACAGGACTCCACAGCAGCAGCAAGGTAACCATCCGGGAGTGTGACGAGGGAACCGAGCCAACAGGTTTCTGGGAAGCCCTCGGCAGGAGGGACAGGAAAGCGTACGACTGCATGCTGCAAGGTGGGGCAACCCCACACACAGCTTCCACACAGTGGAAGATTAGATTAGATTAGATTGTACTTTATTTATCCCACAACGGGGAAATTCACTTGTCACAGCAGCAACAACAGACATGAAACAAGAAATTAAAAAAAGAGAAAACTTTTTTTTTAAAGAGAAAAAGCAAGTACTGTTGTGGAGAAATTAGAGTCGAATCCCGCGTTGGTCAGCCGTCCATTGGGGAGTTTATTGAACAAACTGTCACAGCAAATATGCATACAGAATGTACAAAATGTCCGACGAGCTCATCTTGTGACACCCTTTTATACAGTTTTATCATAACAAGTGTACGTGGCCCTCTCTGGAGGCGCCTAGCTTTCGCAGTTTATCATAAACACGCTCATTCTAACTATCAACAATATTCATATGAACCAGTCAACAAGGCCCAGGGTGTAACTAGGCCAGAAGTCATGAGCATGTCATGACATCCATCTCCCACATAGTCCCCCCTGAAATCACTTATCAGTGATTTAATAAAGAAATAATCTAAAATGAAAGAAAATCATCCCACATAGTTAATTAAGAATTAATTAACATAATCAACACTAAATCATCCTAATAATTCTACAATATCAATCAACGGGACCATTTCGAATACATGAAAAGGAATATATATATGTGTGTACTCGAATCACATTAAATGATTAAATTAAACGATATTGAATTCAACAACACTACAAGTTTTACATTGCCATCACACTTATCCACTGTTCGCAGTGCATAGGTGCGAAAAACCCACCGGCTGCTACTTTCGTAACTCATGTTCTTATCTTGGGAAAATTCACCTACGGCCCCCCCCCACTTGGCGACCGACCACTTTACCAAAGGTCGCACTCCGAACAGTTGACTAACACAACTGGCAATGCACATATTAGTGATCAGTTCTGATTGATAATACACATAGACTGAATACATCACCTTCAAATCAGTTAATCACCGTTTTGTATCAAGTACAATACATAAAATTATGGATTATCACACAACAATAGTAATAAAATGCAATGTAATGCAGCTCTTCCAGTCCCGTCCCATCTCCTGTACTCTGGTGTCGTCTGCTCCTGGCCGAACATCTGTCCGGCTGGGTCTGGAACTGCTAAGCTAACTCTGGGAGGAGAGGTCGCCAGTACATCACTCCCAATCAAAGAGATCTTCAGCATCTCTTCTCCCTAACAGACTATACTTGGTTCCACGCTCGAGGAAAGAATCTTGTGAACCGCCCGTTGATAACCTCCATTCGTTGACCCGCTCTTCCATGCGTTGGTCCTCAGACCTGGTCTCGCATGGTCATCTGTCTCCAGATTCCTTCCACTGTTTGTTCGAACATCACTTGCAGCAAACACCTTCTCAGAATGGGTATAATGCAACACCCCAATAGGGAAACCATCCTCACTATCAACAATATTGCTATTCCCGCCTTAACTGCCATCCCTCCCCCTTCTCCCAAACTCCCAAACAGACCAGTCCACCACCGTTCACCTCCACCAGCATCACACGTCAGCTCGTTCTCTGAACTTCTTCACGGCCGTTGTAAACGTCCCATCAGCTGCAGTGTTCCCGGGTATAAATGTACAACATTTTCCCCAACCATCTGGAAAACACCATTTTTCCCTTCGAATATCCATTCTACAACTTGTCTGTTCTACCAAGCCATCATACTCGTCTCATGTAGTTGTTCTCCAAAGCCTGCAAACCCTTCACTCGTGTAGCTAAGAATTCCCTGTTGGTTGTAGTATATGTAATTAGTCCATTCCCCATTTTGTTAAATATGATCCACGGCAAAATAGACTCAAATCCAGCTGCAATCTCCCTGCGTGCTTTGAGCTCAAAAGGAATCCCTCTCGGCTGCCATATTGCATCCAAGTAAACGTGCTTATCCATGATGTAGTTACCACTATATGTTTTAACTCTCCCTTTTCCCACATCCAAACCTCGCATCTCGTTTACCTTGTCATACACTAACACAACTGATGTGTTCCTACTCACCAGTGCCCAAAGACCTATCCACCTGTTGGGTACACATTTAACAAAACATCATCTCCACACATCCAGTAACTCTCAGCTACTGGGTGTGTCTGATCCCCAAAAAGATATAGAGTTAAAATGATCATTTCTATATTTTCACAATTTGATCCAAATAAATAAATCCTAATAAATATTGGTTTCATTTAACAGTAGTATTACCTACGCGAGTTCCAAAAGCATTCAAACTCACCATCGTAATCTACTCTATAATCAGTGGGAGGCCCATCCTGTGATGTACTATGACTAAATTCAGCACAAGAAGACTCAAATTTTTGGCCCTCCCTTATTTTGAAAACAATTCCGTAATTTATTTGGCCCAAACATCAATCTGCACTAAATACCACACATAGGAAACAATAACCATTTATCCTCTTCCGATGTGAACCTACCTTTCCTGCATTCCCGTTGCTGGACCACTGCACAGTCCCTGAAGGTGTGTGGCTCTGGAACAACAACAGGCAATGCTCCTGGAGCGTCTGCGCATATGAGACACTCCGTCGCTGTCAGTTCTCTCGTAGTGTACCATGCCCATCTATACCACATATCCTGTGCTGCCTTAACCCATCTTCCACAGTTACACTGTTTTCCTGACTCTACCTCTGCATGTACACTCCGTCTGTTCTTGGATTAACATGATTATTCTGTCCCGTAGTGCTAATGGTAGCAAATCCCCCTAGCCTTCCACGAGAAATCTTTCTATTCTTACAACTATTGTGAACAACTACTTCTGACCCGATCTGACATGATCTTACCAGATTGCCCCTTTGTCGTGGCGTCCAGAGGCGGTGATTTGGTCGTGTCCTCCACCGGACCCATGATCCACACCTCCTCAAATCGTTTATTCCATGAACTTAAATTCAAGCTTAGCAGATACCTTTTCACGACTAGCTCTAGTGTGTATTGCTGGCAAAGTTTGTGGCGTGGCATGGTCTGAGTGGGTGTGTATTGTTGCATCATACTCATCTGACCCAGGCTGGCTACTTCCCTGCGGGGTGGCTTCATCACGGGACCCTTCCAGCCTCTCCTGTCTGCGGGATCCCGTCCAACATCTCCAGGCTTCGTTCTCCTGAGCCCATGCTGTCGGCCAACACCCACACCTGGATGCTCACAGTGTCAGAAATCTTAACCTCTTCCTTTTGTTCATCCTTTCCCTCGGACTTAACTCCGTCTGTGTCTTAGTCCGAACCTTAGTGCAGTGATTCAAATGGTACCATGTGTTGCTACCTTCCATTTGAACTGCTGTTGACGTTGCTCGCACCATTGTGTACGGTCCTTTCCGTCTTGGCTCAAGCCACTTCCTCTGGAGCACTTCGATGTGCACCTGGTCGCCTGGCACCACTGGCCTCTCAACCAACTGTTCGAGACTCAAGTCTCTGAACTCCTCCTGTAGATAGATTGCTCTGTGGATTGCAGTTAGTTGCTTCATGTAAGCTGTCCACTCTGTTTGCAGCTGCTCGAGTGGGGGCCCTTTAAAGGGACCTCTCAACAGAGGTGCCGGCATGGGTCGACCCGTTAGCATTTTATGCGGTGTTAGTGCGTGACTCTATGAGTCTGCATAGGACATCTCATTAGTGCAAGCGGCAAAGCATCTAGTTAGTTTAGTTGAAGCACAGATTCAATTCAATTTCACTTTTAAAGTTCCTTTGATCCTCTCAACCATCCCTTGACTCTGTGGATGATAAACGGCCCCACAGCGCTGCTTGATTCGCAGCTGCTGCAGAATGCCTCTTGCACTTTTCTAAACAAACACTTAACCATTATTTGAACTAATCTCTGATGGAATGACAAACAGATGAATCAATTCTCTTACCAAAAAAAAATTACGACTATTTATCCAATATGTATGACCAATATCCTTGTGGTGGCGTGACATCTGGCTCCAGTAACACCATTGGTGCCAAAACAGCAAGCTGGCACTTTGATGCTACTTTCGCTGCTTCATCAGCCGCGATATTACCTTTACCAACCATTTTGTTACCTCTACGATTATTTGACACTTTATCACTGCCAATTTTCAATTTTCATGACTGCAATCTGCTCCTTCATTTGGACCTCCTGTCGCACTGGACTTCCGTCTGACCTCCTGAACCCTCTCTGCTTCAAAACTGCTTCAAACAAATAGCAAATATCATGAGCATATGCAGAATCTGTGTACACATTCGTAACCTTACCTTTCACCAGTCAACATGTTTCCGTTAATGCCTTCAGTTCAGCCAACTGTGCCGAACATGGCCGTTCACACTTCTCAGCTTTCACCGTCACAAAGTTCTCCACCTTCCTGTTTCACAACTGCAAAACCTCATGATTACCCAAATGATCTCACAACATGAACCATGCACAACATAAGTGACGTCAGCCTGAACAAGTGAAGTTGCTTCTAAGTCATGTCTCAGTTTAATGTATCTCACAGCTTCTGCCACACGCTCATGTGGTTCTCCTTCAAACTCACGTGGAATGACATCTGCAGGATCCGATGTAGTACCCTTCTGTATTCTCACATCTGGATGTGTCAAAAGATGCACAACCTGCAAACATCCTGTCCGAGTCACAACATACCTACTCTGATTTATTAGTTCTGAAATCTTATGGTTTTTATTGGAGACATATAAGAAAAATGGCTTCTCATAGACTCGTGTTGGCCGTTTTGGATAACTTTTGCTAATTTCGTTTCAAACTTTCAAAGGCTAACTTAGCCTCGGTTGTCCTCTCCAGTTGTGCTTTCAACCTTTGATCTTTGGATTCTTCATGATTCCTTCCAGAGGAAGCGCATTCTATTGCATAATCCTCCCAAAAGAAGATCATACTTGTTGTATTTTAACTTTACTTATTTATTCATTTGTTATTTATTTATTTATTTTGGACATGGCGCTTTTCTTACTCCCTCCAAGTGGGATGGAGAGATATCAGTAATTCCCTATGGGCTAAATAGATACTCTAATTTAGGCTATCAATGCTAAAATTTAAATTAGAAACTTTGTTCCGTTCAAATTTTAGAACTTCGTAATAGTGGCACATTTAAATTTTAAATTCAGAAACTTTGTTTTGTTGTGTCCTAGTAACAGTGACCTATTTAAATTCAAGTTTTAGAAACTTAGTAGTCGTGACACATTTAACTTAAAAACTTCGTTTTGTTTTGTAATAATGACACACCTGAGGGCGGTTTTTAAACCCTTTTGTGTATGTCCGATGTAAGTGTACTTCTTACCTCTATATGTCAGTGTAAACCAATACTGGGATTCCTCTGCCAGAGGAACGCCTTGGACCTGCCGGGCCACTTGCTCCGCCCCCCAGGGACTGGCCACGGTCCTGCCGAACACTCGGGTTTCTCGGTGCTCTCGGACAGCTGTAAACAAAGTGTCCCCTCTCGCCACAGGCCCAACATGCCCCCGAGGACCTTCGTCCTCCAGGTGCACCTCTTCTTGACCTTTGACAGGGTCGACGATGGACTTGCCCCTGTGATGGCTGTTCAGCGGCCCCCGCTGTCATGGCCTCATTTCGTACTTCTTGCTTCGCTTGCAGTTCTTCTAACTGCAACCGTGCAAGTTCCCTTTGCATCTCCTCCTCCTGCTCCTTCCGTTTCAGTTCTTTTCTGTATTTGTTTACTGCATGCACCACGTGGTCGCGGAATTGCCCATGTGACATTGAATTCAACCCCACCACATCCTTCAGCCTCCCCTGAACTGGGGCAGGCAGAGCCTCTTTGATGGAAACTCTGAACACAGAGTTGAGCACTGGGTTTTGTTCAATGTCTTGTTCCAGTTCTTGTTTCCATTTCTTCAATTCTTGTGCAATGTACACAACCGGACTCTCTGTTCCTGACAGTGGCTCCCCCTTTAATGCTTCGAGGTCCACTCCCACAGGAAACTCAGCTCGTAACGCTCTCCAGAGTGCAGCTCGATATGCATTAAAATCAGTTCCATCAGCTCGGTGGCTCAACATCCAGTCATTCTCACTGTGTCTCAAAATGCCCTCCATGGTAGAAGTTCCAAAACACAGTGCCCACACTGCCTTAATGTGTCCCACAGACAACAGTTTATGCACAGTCTCTTGTTCAAAAGCTCTTATCCATTTGCTTGCACCTGTGTGAATGTCCGGCAATCGAGCAACCAGCCCCCCTAGGTCGAGCATCTGCCACGGCACATACTGTCCCTGCGTCATTTCTACCAAACTCGGTGCTGACGCTGTTGGACTCTTATGTTCTTCAGAAGATGCCTTTTGAACTGGTGGTGCCAGTTCTGGTGATTTTTGATATTGTGGGAGCTGTCCCCTTGCCTGATCTGAATTACAGACGGCGTCTGGCTCAGGAGCTCCATGACTGCTTGATGCAGCTATTTGTGGTTCTGGACGTTCATGAGATATTTTATGATCTTTTATTTCAGAATCTCCTTGTATGTTTGCTGCTCCTGGCAGTGTTGGATATAGCTCTGCATTTTCAAAGAAATGTAAAACTTTTAATTCAAGCTCTCTTTTTTCCTGTCTCTTTTTGCTTTTGTCCTTTGGTTTGTAAGCTTTAATCCTTTGTTCCATAATCTTACAGGTAGCTCCATTAAAAGTGCCACCTTTTGGCCAGGGTGAGACGTTATTTTTTGTTTGTTTTTCCCATTTTAGAGATATCTTTTTAATATCTTTGGAATGTTCAGGATGTTTGGCGCTGATGGTTATTGTTGGTGTTACATCCATTGTTTCAACTAGTTAGTTCCCTTCTATTGACTTTTGACTTTTTCTTTACTTATTTATTTCCTAAATTTTCCTTATTTATTATTCTTATTCCCCCTTTTTTTTTTTTGAAAGTCAATTTAAATTAACTAATTATTTAACTCTAATCAATGCTAATTTAATGCTCTGCTAAATTTAGCTTAGATGCAGCTAATTATTGGATTGGATATTGTCAATGCTAATGTTAAGGTTAGCCTATGTTAGCTTTGAAAGCTTATGCTCTAGGTTGTTTTTTTTTTTTAAGTTGAACCAATGTTAATTCAATGTTAGGCTAATTTAGCTTTTTGACTTCTATCCATCCATCCATCCATCCATTATCTTCCGCTGGTCCGGGGATCGGGTCGCGGGGGCAGCAGCTTGAGCAAAGAGACCCAGACGTCCCTGTCCCCGGCCACTTCCTCCAGCTCTTCTGGGGGGACCCCGAGGCGTTCCCAGGCCAGCCGAGAGACATAGTCTCTCCAACGTGTCCTGGGTCTTCCCCGGGGTCTCCTCCCAGTGGGACGGGCCCGGAACACCTCACCGGGGAGGCGTCCAGGAGGCATTCTCACCAGATGCCCGAGCCACCTCATCTGACTCCTCTCGATGCGGAGGAGCAGCGGTTCTACTCCGAGCCCCTCCCGGATGACCGAGCTTCTCACCCTATCTCTAAGGGAGAGCCCAGACACCCTGCGGAGGAAACTCATTTCGGCCGCTTGTATTCGCGATCTCGTTCTTTCGGTCACTACCCACAGCTCGTGACCATAGGTGAGGGTAGGAACATAGATTGACCGGTAAATCGAGAGCTTCGCCTTCTGGCTCAGCTCCTTCTTCACCACGACGGGCCGGTGCAGAGCCCGCATCACTGCAGACGCCGCACCAATCCGTCTGTCAATCTCCTGTTCCATTCGTCCCTCACTCGTGAACAAGACCCCGAGATACTTGAACTCCTCCACTTGGGGAAGGATCTCATTCCCGACCCGAAGAGAGCATTCCACCCTTTTCCGGCCGAAGACCATGGTCTCAGATTTGGAGGTGCTGATGGTCATCCCAGCCGCTTCACACTCGGCTGCGAACCGCTCCAGTGAGAGCTGAAGGTCACGGCCTGACGACGCCAACAGAACCAAATCGTCCGCAAAAAGCAGAGACCCGATTCTGAGGTCGCCAAACTGGACCCCCTCGACGCCCTGGCTGCGCCTAGAAATTCTGTCCATAAAAATTATGAACAGAATCGGTGACAAAGGGCAGCCCTGACGGAGTCCAACCCTCACAGGAAACATGTCCGACTTACTGCCGGCAATGCGGACCAGACTCTGACACCGGTCATACAGGGACCGAACAGCCCATATCAAGGAGTCCGGCACTCCATACTCCCGGAGCACCCCCCACAAGAGTCCCCGAGGGACACGGTCGAACGCCTTCTCCAAGTCCACAAAACACATGTAGACCGGTTGGGCGAACTCCCATGCTCCCTCCAGGATCCTGCGGAGGGTGAAGAGCTGGTCCACTGTTCCACGGCCAGGACGAAAACCACACTGCACCTCCTGAATCCGAGATTCGACTATCCGGCGGATCCTCCTCTCCAGTACCCCCGAAAAGACCTTACCAGGGAGGCTGAGGAGTGTGATCCCCCTATAGTTGGAACACACCCTCCGGTCCCCCTTTTTAAAGAGGGGGACCACCACCCCGATCTGCCAGTCCAGAGGCACTGCCCCCGATGTCCACGCGATGCTGCAGAGGCGTGTCAACCAAGACAGCCCCACAACATCCAGAGCCTTGAGGAACTCAGGACGGACCTCATCCACCCCCGGGGCCTTGCCACCGAGGAGTTTTTTGACCACCTCGGCAACCTCAGCCCCAGAAATGGGAGGTCCCACGTCCGAGCTCCCCAACTCTGCTTCCTCATCGGAAGGCGTGTCGGTAGGATTGAGGAGGCCCTCGAAGTACTCCCCCCACCGACTCACGACGTCCCTAGTTGAAGTCAGCAGAGCCCCGCCCTCACCATACACGGTGTTGACGGTGCACCGCTTCCCCCCCCTGAGCCGCCGGATGGTGGACCAGAATCTCCTCGAGGCCATCCATTTTGACTTCTAACCAATGCCAATTGCTGTTAGCTTCCTAGCTGTTGCTAATCAATGCTAACCTATTGCTAATTAAGATTTAAACCAATATTTGCCTTATTGCTATTGCTAATCAATGCTAATTGTATTTCTGATCAATGCTAATTATGGCTAACGAAATGCTAACAAATGCTAACAAATGCTACTAATGCTAACCAATGCTAACTATTGCTAATCAATGCTACTTATTGCTAATCAATACTAGCTTCCTTGTTGACCAATGCTAATTGAATGCTAATTATGCTATTCAGCGCTAGTGATTGCTAATCAATGCTAGTTATTGCTAATCAATACTATTAATTGCTAATCAATACTTGCTGTATTGCTAATGCTACCCAATGTTAATTTATTCCTAATCGAAAGCTCAGTTAATGCTTACTCTGTTTGAAGTGACTCAGGCTCAAGGCGTTGCCCCAACCTTTGCTCACATCCGGATGTTACCGATCCAATTCACACACAATGTCTCCCACCAATCCAGATGATACAATGCACGTCACAGCTACGTCAATTCTGACCAATGAACTAAAAATATTTTTTGACCAATGAAATCTGAACACACCTCTCAATCTATCTCCAATGAAACACGTCTGAGACACGTAACTTCTAACCAATAAAATATGAACACACCTCTAAGCCCGCCTCCAATGTACCACGTGAATTTTTAACCAACCAAATATGAACACACCATTACATCTACTTCCTAGACTGTTATCAACTCCTCCCAAGCATAATAATTGAACCAGACATAACAATTGAACCACACCCCAACTCAAAATGGCGTTTGTCACACTTTTTGTGTCAAGTTAAGAAAGAGGAGGAAATACAAACTTTCCTAGCTGGACAGAGAAAAAATACAAACCAAACAACACAGAAATAACAATTGCACTATTCTTCACCTCAAAATGGCATTTGTTAAGAAAGAGAAAGAAATACAATTTAACACGCTGTGGACAGGGAAACTACCAATCAAAAGATACAGAAACAATGCATAAGCGAAAAACTTTCTTTATCAGGAATGTCACATTCACGTCGAACGACGTGATGAATCAATGGCCTAAGGACAGAAACTCTCCCTTAGGAATTGCGAAACCAACATTTACTCGACTGATAACAACTCTGCAATTAGCACATTACCTAAAGAAAACTAATAATTATTACAGTTCAACCATAAAGTGCTGTCTGTACATCTGTCAGTGTACAGACAGCACAGGAATCTCAAGGACAGAGCGGCGCGGCTCCACACAAGCAGCATGCCCGCGCAGCACCTCGGTCTCCCCCTGAAACTCAAACACCTTCACTCGCCTGTTGAAAATAGAACTTTAGAAACTTAACACCAATCACAGCAGTATTCAATAATTCAATAATAACAAGATGCACTCAACGAAAATACAGAATCTTAAAGAAATAAACACACAGCGTTTAAAAATCACAGCACTTCACTGTAACAACTCCTTATCTCCCCAAGTTATTAATGTGGCAACTATAACAATTAAGCAAATTATAACAATGAAGCAAATCTGAGTGTAACTTAAAATACTACGACTACTCAAAAGTCAAGGGATGATATGAGTCAGAACTTTTTCCTTTTCTTCTTTTTTTAGATTCACATAAAACATCAGATTTCACACACATTGACAGACAACAGAGACCGGTCCCACACACTCACACCAAGTCAGTCGATCAAAGTTTTGTCAGTCACCGTTCAAATCTTCACATTTTTAAATTATCAATTTCTTTCATTTAGACTTTTAATTTTTCAGGAGATGTTGGTGTCGGCAATATATGGAATACAAAATGTGTTTTCCCTACAAGCCTTGTGATATGGTTTCTTGACCAAAGCAACAGATGCTGACGTGTACTTTACCAGCTTCGCTGTGACCTCTCAATAATAATCTCCTGTGGCCAATTTCATAAACGAATTTGAACTTTCTTCTAAATGTCTTTATACTGAGGTCTCGGATAACTCCAAAGAGTTCTAAGCAGGTATAAAATGATATAAACATATATATTTAAAATGTGCCCCTTCTAGAACTGGATTTTTTCATTTCAGAGTTTTTTTTGAAAGCCTGATTGATTCAATCGTTGAACTTTAATGTTCGCCAGTCAATCAATTATCAGTATTCGTTTTACTCCTTGACTAGTGAAAATAATTTTCACGTATGTTTAATGAGTCTAGTGTACCCCGTACTCCCGTCAGTGTTCCTCCCCCCAATGCATTGAAGGATGGCTGATAGGATGCAAGAGGTACTATTGACGATTGCTCAACAACCTGCCCGCTTCTTCAAAGCTATTAATTAATCCAGTTTGAATTCACCCGATTCACCATTTGCCGGAACGCAGCGACTAGTCTTCCTTAATTACCACAAAAATACAACAACAAGCCAGACCAACTGACCACAGCTGTCTGCTTTACAACTCACATAAGCTGCTGTTTACCCAATTTTATCCCAATTCAAACATATGGCTCCTCTTGGCCCAAAATTTCCCAAACAATTTCAGCAGCCCCCCTGCGCAGAGGAAAGCAATGGAAGAGCTTACCGAATGCAGGATCCGTCTCTCTCCTGTGTTCTTTTAAATTTGGGGAAGCCGGAAGAAGCGGTCAGCCGTGCTCCACTAACAGAGATCAACTGCGTAATGGTAGGAACAAAATCCCACCTGCCGGCTTGTTACAGCTGATGTCGGTTGTCGGGGCACAAGGACACGCTCCGCCGGGATCCAGATGCAAAATCTCACGAATTCGGGGTCACCATTATGTTGTGGAGAAATTAGAGTCGAATCCCGCGTTGGTCAGCCGTCCATTGGGGAGTTTATTGAACAAACTGTCACAGCAAATATGCATACAGAATGTACAAAATGTCCGACGAGCTCATTTTGTGACACCCTTTTATACCGTTTTATCATAACAAGTGTACGTGGCCCTCTCTGGAGGCGCCTAGCTTTCGCAGTTTATCATAAACACGCTCATTCTAACTATCAACAATATTCATATGAACCAGTCAACAAGGCCCAGGATGTAACTAGGGCAGAAGTCATGAGCATGTCATGACATCCTTCTCCCACAGTACTAAAAAGTAAGAAAAAAAAGCAAGTACTAAAAAGTAAAGTGACCTAGTATAAATAATATTGCACATTGTGAAGTTGAAATGAATAAAATATAAATAATACGGGTAAATGTGGGAAAGGCAACAACATGATCAGTGGGTGCATGTGTTGTAAAGTCTGACAGCAGCCGGGATGAAGGACCTGCGGAACCTCTCCTTCTTGCACCGTGGATGTAACAGTCTGCTGCTGAAGGAGCTGTACAGGGACCCCACGGTGTCATGGAGGGGGAGAGAGGAGTTGTCCATGATGGATGTCAGCTTAGCTAACATCCTCCTCTCACCCACATCCTCAATGGAGTCCTCAAATGGAAGTAAAAGTAGTTGGCCTTGGGGTACATCATCTTTGCATGAAGTGTGTGGAATCAGTTTTTAGGAGTCCACTGAGCTCTGTGTGGAACAGCCGGACACAGTCTGCCTGAGACGGACAGCGGCTGCAGGTCATCCTGTGCTGTGTTCTGATTGGAGCTGACGGGAAACGTCCGCCAGATGTCCCAGGAGCTCCTCTCTCCTCCGGCATGGGGGGGTTGTGGCAGAGGGGCCACAGTGTTGAGCTTTTAGGGGCTTCACTCTTACTCCAGCTGGTGTTTGGCTGTCTGTATCCAGTCTGCTTCTTTGTTTGCTCAGAATAACTTTCAGATTTTTTATCTGTGACAATTTTATTTGTCTCCAAGCTGAAGCTGAGAGACGAGCAGTCAGATTTCCTTCAGGAGTGTGTACAGTCATCATTCACTTTTAAAAGCATTAACCATAAAGTACAAGCTTGCACGTTGGTCATTGTACACGAGTCAGAAAATCCTCCGTCTTCAATCTGAAATGAAATGTTTCTTACCTTCTGGACTGTTCAGTTTAAATGTATAAGGAAGTGGATTATTGTTAGCCCGATTCTTTCATTAGAAGCCCAAGAACAAGCTGGAGAAATCTCAAGTTAAACAAAGTATTTATTAGTGGTCACATATGAAGTATAGCAGTGCTGTACTCGGAGTGACAGAGCCCCGATATCCGGAAACATTTCATATTTCTGTTCACCTTTATCTCCCAAAGGCTGGACATGAGCAGGTTAAACACCGTCTTCGTCGTGTTCTTTGGATGTGATAAACAACGTGTGTGAGTGTTGTTTTAGGCGTGTATCTACTAGGGGTGGGACGATATGCTTCGGTCACGATTCGATTTGTATCACGATTCTTGATAATTGCAATCCTACAAGTATTGCGATTCAATATAATTAGTAATTGCAATTTTCTTCCTCCTTAAAAAACCAACAAGTTGAATCGTACACTCCTAGAATGAATGTCGTTCCCATAAACGATACACATCAGTCAGTGTCAGTCAGTCCAGCAGCTGACATTTATTTCAACTCAGACAAAAAGAGGTACTTAACATGTACAGCATTTTTTAAAGTTTACAGTTACAAAATGAATTCAAATGTCCACACAGCACAAATGCGGGCTAGTTTTAACATAACTTAATGTAATGAATTGATGATTTTTTTCTGGACACGGATATGACGTAATATAATCGATTCTGGGGAGAAAAATTGAATTTTAAAATCATCCATCCATCCATCCATTATCTGCCGCTTGTCCGGGGGTCGGGTCGCGGGGGCAGCAGCTTGAGCAGAGAAACCCAGACGTCCCTGTCCCCGGCCACTTCCTCCAGCTCTTCTGGGGGGACCCCGAGGCGTTCCCAGGCCAGCCGAGAGACATAGTCTCTCCAACGTGTCCTGGGTCTTCCCCGGGGTCTCCTCCCAGTGGGATGGGCCCGGAACACCTCACCGGGGAGGCGTCCAGGAGGCATTCTCACCAGATGCCCGAGCCACCTCATCTGACTCCTCTCGATGCGGAGGAGCAGCGGTTCTACTCCGAGCCCCTCCCGGATGACCGAGCTTCTCACCCTATCTCTAAGGGAGAGCCCAGACACCCTGCGGAGGAAACTCATTTCGGCCGCTTGTATTCGCGATCTCGTTCTCTCGGTCACTACCCACAGCTCGTGACCATAGGTGAGGGTAGGAACGTAGACTGACCGGTAAATTGAGAGCTTTGCCTTCTGGCTCAGCTCCTTCTTCACCACGACGGGCCGGTGCAGAGCCCGCATCACTGCAGACGCCGCACCGATCCGTCTGTCAATCTCCTGCTCCATTCGTCCCTCACTCGTGAACAAGACCCCGAGATACTTGAACTCCTCCACTTGGGGAAGGATCTCATTCCCGACCCGGAGAGGGCATTCCACCCTTTTCCGGCTGAGGACCATGGTCTCAGATTTGGAGCTGCTGATTCTCATCCCAGCCGCTTCACACTCGGCCTGCGAACCGCTCCAGTGAGAGCTGAAGGTCACGGCCCGACGACGCCAACAGAACCGCATCGTCCGCAAAAAGCAGAGACCCCATTCTGAGGTCGCCAAAACGGACCCCCTCAACGCCCTGGCTGCGCCTAGAAATTCTGTCCATAAAAATTATGAACAGAATCGGTGACAAAGGGCAGCCCTGACGGAGTCCAACCCTCACAGGAAACATGTCTGACTTACTGCCGGCAATGCGGACCAAACTCTGACACCGGTCATACAGAGACCGAACAGCCCATATCAAGGAGTCCGGCACTCCATACTCCCGGAGCACCCCCCACAAGAGTCCCCGAGGGACACGGTCGAACGCCTTCTCCAAGTCCACAAAACACATGTAGACCGCTTGGTTGAACTCCCATGCACCCTCCAGGATCCTGCCGAGGGTATAGAGCTGGTCCACTGTTCCACGGCCAGGACGAAAACCACACTGCACCTCCTGAATCCGAGATTCGACTATCCGGCGGATCCTCCTCTCCAGTACCCCCGAAAAGACCTTACCAGGGAGGCTGAGGAGTGTGATCCCCCTATAGTTGGAACACACCCTCCGGTCCCCCTTTTTAAAGAGGGGGACCACCACCCCGATCTGCCAGTCCAGAGGCACTGCCCTCGATGTCCACGCGATGCTGCAGAGGCGTGTCAACCAAGACAGCCCTACAACATCCAGAGCCTTGAGGAACTCAGGACGGACCTCATCCACCCCCGGGGCCTTGCCACCGAGGAGCTTTTTAACCACCTCGGCAACCTCAGCCCCAGAAATGGGAGGCCCCATGTCCGAGCTCCCCAACTCTGCTTCCTCATCGGAAGGCGTGTCGGTAGGATTGAGGAGGCCCTCGAAGTATTCCCCCCACCGACTCACGACGTCCCCAGTTGAGGTCAGCAGAGCCCCGCCCTCACCATACACGGTGTTGATGGAGCACCGCTTCCCCCCCCTGAGGCGCCGGATGGTGGACCAGAAACTCTTCGAGGCCGTCCGGAAGTCGTTCTCCATGGCCTCCCCAAACTCCTCCCAAGCCCGAGTTTTTGCCTCAGCAACCGCCGAGGCCGCGTTCCGCTTGGCCTGTCGGTACCCATCAGCTGCTTCCAGAGTCCCACTGGCCAAAAAGGCCCGATAGGACTCCTTCTTCAGCTTGACGGCTTCCCTCACCACTGGGGTCCACCAGCGGGTTCGGGGGTTGCCGCCACGACAGGCACCGACCACCTTACGACCACAGCTCCGGTCGGCCACCTCAACAATGGAGGCACGGAACATGGCCCATTCGGGCTCAATGTCCCCCCACCTCCCCCGGGACATGGTTGAAGCTCTGCCGGAGGTGGGAGTTGAAACTCCTCCTTACAGGGGATTCCGCCAGCCGTTCCCAACAGACCCTCACAATACGTTTGGGCCTGCCAGGTCTGACCGGCTTCCTCCCCCACCAGCGGAGCCAACTCACCACCAGGTGGTGATCAGTTGACAGCTCCGCCCCTCTCTTCACCCAAGTGTCCAGGACATACGGCCGCAAGTCCGACGATACGACCACAAAGTCGATCATCGAGGTGCGGCCTAGGGTGTCCTGGTGCCAAGTGCACATATGGACACCCTTATGCCTGAACATGGTGTTCGTTATGGACAGTCCGTGACGAGCACAGAAGTCCAACAACAGAACACCACTCTGATTCAGATCAGGGGGGCCGTTCCTCCCAATCACGCCCCTCCAGGTCTCACTGTCATTGCCCACGTGAGCATTGAAGTCCCCCAGCAGGACGAGGGAGTCTCCCGGAGGAGCACTCTCCAGTGCCTTAAGTATGCCCACACCTGACTTCCGGTGTGACGATGTAGGAGAAAGCCGCTCGGAAGAGGTCTCCTGATTGAACTGTTAATATATCCCTGTAAACACCACAATTTATTCGGGAAAGTGACGAATTACAGTTAAACCTCAAATTGGTCGTGAAATGTCTAAAGCTAAAGCGAGTACATCTAACTGTCCAGTTACTCGTGGTGGCACCGCGGCGGCTACAGTAGCTAGCAAACTTGCTAAAATGGCGACTGCGAGCCCAGATGCCAGCGACACACATGCGGGCATTTTATCAACGAGTCAACTGGTTTCTGAACTTGAGAAACAACGTGCCTCGCTTCTGAAGGACATGTCGACCTTAATCCAGGAGTCTATTAGACCATTACAGTCCTCGGTGGACGCACTCCGCGAGACAGTGAATCACTTTAATGGCCGCCTCGCTGCTGCAGAGACCCTGGCCGGGGACAACTTTGAGCGCATAACAAGCACGGAAAAGACAGTGAAGATGCTGGAAGCGCAGAACAAGTCTCTCCAGGACCGCCTCGACGATCTGGAAAACAGGTCCCGTAGAGTCAACCTCCGGATAATAAACATCCCTGAGGGCAGTGAAAAGGGACGGGACCCGACCGAGTTTATATCTGATCTGCTGATGAAAAACCTCGGCCCCGACGTCTTCACCAAACCCCCGGAGCTCGAAAGAGCACATCGCTCCCTAGCCCCTAAACCTGGACCGAGAGGTAGTCCCAGGCCTTTCGTGATATGCTTCCATCGTTTTCAGGAGAGGGAGAAGGTGCTTCGTTGGGCCAGACAACACGAGCTTAAGCACTGCGAGACAACGCTCCGGGTATACCCAGACTTCAGCGCCATTACTGCAAAGAAACGAGCCGCCTTCAACAAAATCAAGCAAGCGCTTTACCAGAAAGGAGTTAAGTTCAGGCTTCTCTTCCCTGCTCGTCTGCAAGTCTCATATGAGGATGAAACGTTCACTTTTGAGACTCCGGAGGACGCGCACGCATTTTACAACGAGCGAGTGATAACTAAAGAGTGAGACGCAGTATGCTCCTCGCTGTCATCCACACCTGGGTTTTTCCTTCCCCGGACCCCGTTTGTTTGAATGAGACCGCCTGCTCCTGTTACTGTGGACTTTACTGTTTTGCGGACAACTTCAACGAGAGCCGTGGTAACCATGGAAACGGGTAAACGCTCAAACTGTGCTTACGCTGATCATGCTCTAGGAGCCATCTGCATAGACTTATTTTATATTTTGCTCCGTCACGTTGGGGACTTTATTTTCTTCCAACTGTGCAGCGCGGGTAACATTCATATGTTATCACTACCTCTTGTCGTTATTGTCCTGATTTTGCTGGTAAACATTTTAAGTTGGTCTTGGTGAGTCCTTGGGTTGGTTGATGTGCCTCTGATGCACTCATGTCTATCAGATGGGAAACATTGCTTTATTAGACACTTAATTTTATTATTTATTTTCCTCTGACCTACCAAGGGGGTAGCTACCTCTTTTTGTTTATGTTTCGTCTTGCGGTGGAATTTACTAAGTATGACGGTTTCTTTATTATTAATGGCCTTTTTACCTTCGGTAAATATTAAAGACTAATGTTGACTTTCTCTAATCTTACGTCGTTGTTTAAAAAGTGGTGTTCTTTTTATATAATGTTCATGGATGACCTCTTGAACGAGTGAACGTTATGGAAGCAGAAAGTGTTATCCTGTTGGGATTGAAGATGTGGATGCGTTTGGTTTGTATAAAAGAAAGGGAGAGGGGAGGGGGGCGGGAGTTATTTTTGTATGTCTGTTTTTGTCTTGTGTTTTTGTTTTGTTTTCCCCCATTTTTCTTTGGCTCAGGAGTCACGTCAGGCCTCGGAGAGCTCCTTGTTTCTTTATGATATGACGACTCAGGGTAAGAACCTTCGCTTTATCTCTTGGAATCTGAAGGGCGCCAACCAGCTCATTAAACGCAACAAGGTAATGACTCATTTAAAGCAACTCAGGGGTGATATTTTCTTCTTACAAGAAACTCACCTCTGCTCCTCAGAGGTTAACCGTATTAAGCGACCTTGGATAGGACACATATTTCACTCTAGATTTCCAGTAAGTGCAAGGGGGGCAGCCATCCTCATACATAGGAGTGTACCGTTTGAGTTGACAAACTCCACTGAAGACCCTAATGGTCGATTTGTAATCATTGTGGGTAATTTGTGTGGCATGCCTGTGGTAATGGCCTGTGTTTATGCACCTACATGGGATGATGATAAATTCATTACGAGCTTTTTCTCCTCCCTTCCTAAAGTTGATGACCACTACTTAATTATTGGTGGCGACTTCAATTTGATTCAAAACCCCTCCCTGGACATGTCCTCCTCTAATCCTCAGGTGTTATCCAAATCAGCTAAAGTCCTTGACACATTTAGGAACAGTTTGGGTTTATTTGACCCATGGAGAGCTAAATTTCACTCAGACAAAGCTTTTTCCTTTTTTTCACATGTCCACCATTCATTTTCTCGGATAGATTTTTTTCTTTTGGATAATTATTTTTTATCTGAGATCCACTCATGTGTGTACCATAGCATTGTTATCTCGGACCACGCCCCTGTGTCTGTGGATATTGGCTTTCCCAGGCGTACCCCCCTGTCCAGGCAGTGGAGGCTTAACTTGTCTTTGTTAGCGCAGGCTTCCTTTAAAGACTTCCTTCATGCGCAGATCTCCCTGTTCTTTGATACTAATGATTCTCCAGAGATCTCTAGACGCACTCTGTGGGAAACATTTAAGGCATTTATGCGCGGGCAAATTATATCATACGTTTCATCCCTAAGGAGGGCGGAGAGGGTGGAGTCGGAGACACTCACCAGGGAGATTCTTAAAATTGACAATTTATATGCTACAGCTCCTACCCCTGCCCTTTACAAAGAACGCCTTCAGCTTCAGTCTAAATTTGATTTATTATCCACCAATAAAACTCAGAAGCAGTTATTCCTTGCTAAACAGCGTTTCTTTGAGACAGGGGACAAAGCAGGAAGATTACTAGCGCATCAGGCACGTGCTGCCACACTATCTAGACTGATCCCAAAGATCGAATCCGCGTCAGGTGAAGTTACCTCAGATCCTGTCAAGATTAATAAAATATTTGGTTCTTTCTATTCTAACCTCTACTCTTCACAATGTCCTCCAGAAGTTTGGGACGGAGACAACCCTCTAGATAAAATTGTTTTTCCTAGAGTGGATGGAGAGTTGTGTAGGGAGCTGGGGGGTCCAGTCTCTGCCGGGGAGGTACAGGAAGCGATCATGTCACTTCAGAATGGTAAAACTCCAGGCCCTGATGGGTTCACTGTTGAGTTTTTTAAGCTATTCTCAGCCACCATTGCTCCAGCCCTCCAGAGAATGTATAATGAATCCTTTGCTGAGGGCCGTCTGCCTCCTACCCTGTCGGAGGCCTCTATTTCTCTCCTGCTTAAGAGTGATAAAGACCCTCTTGTGTGCGGTAGCTATAGGCCCATTTCTCTCTTAAATGTGGATCTTAAGATCCTGTCGAAAATCCTAGCCCAGCGCCTACAGCAGGTCCTGGCAAAGATAATATCAACTGACCAAACCGGTTTCATGCTGGGAAGGCACTCATTTCATAACACAAGGAGGCTCTTAAATATCATTAGTGCTCCCAGTTCGACCACCCCAGAAGTGATTATCTCATTGGATGCGGAGAAGGCCTTTGACAGGGTGGAGTGGAACTTCCTTTTTTTTGCCTTGCAGAAATTTGGTTTCACCCCAGAATTTATATCTTGGATCAAATTGCTTTACGCTAACCCAGTCGCCTCCGTCCACACAAATGGACTCCAGTCCGACCCCTTTCCCCTTTATCGTGGAACCAGACAGGGCTGCCCTCTTTCCCCCCTCCTTTTTGCCATAGCTATTGAACCTCTGGCCATCTGGCTGCGTCAGGAGGGCGGGTTTGAGGGCATCACCAGAACTGGTACAGCTCATAAATTGTCGTTGTGTGCCGATGACCTCCTTTTATACATGTCGAATCCAGCTGTTTCTCTCCCCGCGGTTCTGAACATCTTAGACAAATTTGGGTCCTATTCAGGTTACAAGCTTAACCTCCACAAAAGCGAACTTTTCCCCATCAATTGTCTGGCCAGGAATATCCCCCCTGCTTTTTTCCCTTTCAAATACACTACAGATGGATTTAAATACTTGGGGGTGCACGTTACAAATCCAATTAATCAACTTTTTTCCCAAAATTTTACTCCTCTCCTTGAGAGATGTGAGCTAGACTTTAACAGATGGTCTGGTCTCCCTCTATCCCTGGTGGGTCGTGTGAGTTTAGTTAAAATGGTCGTTTTACCCAAGTTTTTATATCTCTTTTCACATATCCCTGTCCTTATTAAAAAGTCCTTTTTTAGATCGCTTGATCAATTAATAAGTTCCTTTCTCTGGGACAATAAAAATCCACGCATCAGAAAATCAGTACTGCAGCTCCCAAAGGCTCTTGGTGGCTTAGCATTGCCAAATTTCTTACACTACTACTGGTCCTGTAATGTTCATAAACTTTTATACTGGATTACCAACACAGCAGATGAAGAACGCCCTGCTTGGGTGGATATGGAGCTGGCATCCTCTAAGCTTTCCCTTCACTCTCTGATATGCTCGCAACTCCCTTTGACTGCCTCCAACTTTACGTCAAACTCAGTGGTAACTAATTCTGTTAAAATCTGGATGCAAATTCGGAAAAGCCTGGGCCTCCATAGAGCCTCAGAACTCTCCCCCATTGTAAATAATCACCTATTTCTGCCCTCTTGCACTGATTTGACTTTTAGGACTTGGTTTGATAAAGGCATAACTAAATTTAGGGACCTGTACAAACAAGGGACTTTTATGTCCTTTTCTGAGCTTTCAACAAAATTTCACCTGCCCAAATCTCACTTATTTCGCTTTTTTCAAGCAAGGCATTTTATTCAGAATCAGAACCCCAAATTCCCTAGTCGTCCCCCTGAAACTCTGGTTGACTCATTATTGGCTCTTGATCCTAAACAAAAGTGTTTAATTTCTAGCATTTACAGCCTTATTAATTCTGCTATAGACACACCAGCATCCGGTCTCAAGGATTCTTTGGAGCAAGAGCTTGGAACCGCACTACCCGATCATTATTGGCAAAGAGTTTTACGGTTGGTCCACTCCTCTTCAATCTGTGCGAGGCACGGCCTTCTACAGTGTAAAGTTGTACACAAAGTTCATTACACTAATTTGAGGCTATCTAGGATTTACCCCAATATAACCGATTCCTGTAATAGGTGCAAACAATCCCCAGCCGACCATTCCCATATGTTTTGGTTTTGTCCCAGGCTTGCCACATTTTGGTCTGAAATCTTTAAAACTCTTAGCACAGCTTACAACATTACTATTTCTCCGGATCCCCTCTTGGCCCTATTTGGTTCCCCCTTGCAGCCTCTCGCATCTAAAGTTATGCAAATTGTTCTTGCATTTGCCACTTTGCTGGCCAGGCGACTCATACTTCTCAATTGGAAACACCCTCAACCTCCGTCTCACAGCAGGTGGGTGAAAGAGATGCTACTGTCCATTAAACTCGAAAAGCTCAGATTTTCCCTCAATGGTTCCTTAGGTCCTTTTGAAAAGACTTGGAGACCTCTCTTAAACTATATTGAATCTTTGACTTCTCTGCCTGACTACGACGACTGAGCCCCCCATATATTTATTTACTTTTTTTTTTTTAATTTTAATTTTTTTTTTTTATTTAAAATTACTAGTTTACTTTGTCATTTTCCATATTCATGTGTTTGTATGTGTTTTGTACCGTTTATATGTTGATGTTGAATTCGTAGAACTGTTCTGTCGCGTGGGGGGGGATTGTGGGTGGGATAAAAAAAACTGGGGAAAAATTATAGATTGGAAGGTTTCTCTGTTGTGCTGTACTGCTACATTTCTACCTGTGAAATTGCTTCCAATAAAGAAAGTCAATATAAGTATGCCCACACCTGCTCTACGCCTCTCACCGCGGGCAACTCCAGAGTGGAAGAGAGTCCAACACCTGTCGAGGAGGCTGGTTCCGGAGCCCAAGCCATGTGTCGAGGCGAGTCCGACTATATCTAGCCGGAACCGCTCAGCCTCGCGCACCAGCTCAGGCTCCTTCCCCAGCAGAGAGGTGACGTTCCACGTCCCAAAAGCCGGCTTCAGTAGCCGAGGATCAGACCGCCAAGGTCTCTGCCTTCGGCTGCTACCCAGCTCACACTGCACCCGACCCCCATGGCCCCTCCCACGGGTGGTGAGCCCGTCAGAAGGGGGACCCGTGTCGTTTCTTCGGGCTGTGCCCGACCGAGCCCCACGGGCACAGACCCGGCCACCAGGCGCTCGCCGGCTGGCCCCACCCTTGGGCCTGGCTCCAGGGGGAGGCCCCGGTGACCCGCGTCCGGGCAAGGGTACACGGTGTATAACTGTTTTCTTCGTCATAGAGGGTCTGATTTTTCTTTTTTTAAATCAGCCCATTAAAAATCGCGATATGTACATGAATCGATTTTTTTCGCCCACCCCTAGTATCTACTGTACCAGACGCTTTATCTGACCCAGTTATTTAGTCCCGTTACGTTAAAGTCTTGGACATACATTGCGTTTGTATGAGCATAGTGGAGAAGGTACCAACTAGGAACATAGATTAGTTAGTAAAATACAGAATGTGAATACATAATGTCTAAGAACAAAGCCAATTCTAACATTATCCTCAACAATGCGGTTTATTTTCTAAACTGACCTTAAGCTGTGTCCTGTAAAATCTTCTTCTGTCAGTAAGTAACCATTACTGTTGGATAAATGGCTTCCGGGTACTGTCATCTACAAAGTGTACCATGCAAGTTGACCTAATGGGAGAGAATTTGAAGACACAAAATGTTGCCATTTAAGAAAAGACACTTCACAAAATGTGTAACATCAAACCCTGCATAGTGGAGATGCCAGCTCAGCATTTCTCAACAGTACATAAAGCAGTCACATTTCTGCTTATAGTACATGTGATCACTCTGTTACGGAGAAGGTTTAATACACACATACTTGGTGACAGACCGTCGGTGTAAACGACAGAGTGGTGTGATGTAACATGTTGTTTGATTCAAACCATCAGATCCAGGCAGGTTTAACTTCACTCCTCGTCTGTACCAGCTGAGCAGGAGCTCAGGGGAGTTTGCCGCTGTGGAGTTTCTCTACCCTGCCAGAGAGCCAGCTCAGGTCAACTCAATGCCCTTCCTGCAAGAGGACCTGTACGCAGCTTCCCAGCCAGGTACACACACACACACACACACACACACACACATGGAGATGTCACCGCTTGGGAAAGTGGCCAAAACATGAACCCTTCAGTAAAATGTTTGTCTACAGTCCTACAAATGATGCTTCAATACATTAAAAGTGAACTATACTGAAACACCATAGGTGTATATGTATGTGTATATATATATATATATATACATATGTACATACATACATATATACATACACATGTGTGTGTGTTTGTGCTGAAGAGTTTCCATGCTGTATCACAACCCCAGTATGTGCACAGGCACCTCTCAACTGCATGCAAATGTGGCCTTTTACACCAAAACTGGCTTCTAATCATAAGAAAGCAGAACTTGATGAATAATGATCCCAACTCATGTGGTTAGCGTTGTTCCTGGTGGACAACCACCATGAAGTGTACCTGTGGCAGGGCTGGTGGCCTCAGGACTGTGAGAGCACAGGCTCAGCCCAAATCCGCTGGGACTCGGACAGGAAGTGTGCCATGGAGACGGTGCTGCAGTATTGCAGAGGTAACCACACACTGCACATACAGCCAGCTCAGGTTAGGTTGGCTAACGTTGAACAGATGGCATGCTGTCACTCTGTTTCCCCAGAAAAGAACGAGATGAATCCTCCCAAAGCATATCTGATCCATGCGGGCCTGGAGCCGCTCACCTTCACCAACATGTTCCCCTGCTGGGAGCACAGAGAGGACGTGGCAGAGATCACTGAGAGGGTACGTGCATCAGTCGTTCCACCCGCTTCCTCGCAGACCCACAGTCAGCACCGAGCCTCTGCTGGAGATCAGGGCTCGGCAACCTTGAACCCTTATTTGGACCCGTTTCCCACAGAAAGGAAACAAAACCCTTTTGACATCTAAAATGAAGCTAACACTGCATATATCGTTTTTCACCTTTATACGATGTATAAAAAAACTCTAGTGTGTTGCATTGATGAAATCAATGAACTGCTAGATAAAACATT
Organism: Odontesthes bonariensis; assembly: GCF_027942865.1. Taxonomy (NCBI): domain Eukaryota; kingdom Metazoa; phylum Chordata; class Actinopteri; order Atheriniformes; family Atherinopsidae; genus Odontesthes; species Odontesthes bonariensis. Next base: position 33,777,490 of record NC_134525.1, read on the forward strand.
TTATTTCTGAAAATCTCTGAAAAAAAACACGCTGGGTTGAAGATTGCATTCAAATAAAACATTTTCTATACCCGCTGAATCCGTGGGGGGGCTGCAGCCTATCCCAGCGCCATCAAATAAAACACTTAATGTCTATTTGAGTCTTCCTCGTATTTTTTAAATAAAAACCAAACTTAAATGATCCACCTGCAGCAAACCAAAAATGCCGTCTGTCGGTGGAAAAGCTCAATAAATGGTCAAAAAACTAACCCACCAAAATTAAATGAATGAATGAAAAACTCCTCGTTTATTTTCCAGAGCCACAGGGAGCCGAGGGTTGCCGAGCCCTGGTGTAGACAGAGGTGGAAACCATCTTCAACACTGTGTTATTACATGAAAATGTGTGTTTGTGTGTGGTCAGGAGGCAGAAGTCTGTCATCAGATCATCCTTGTGGAGGACGTGTTAGCCCGCCTCTGTAAGACTGCGTATCCGCTGGCAGAGCTTCTGGCCCGGCCGCTGCCTGAGGGAGTGGACCCTCTTCGTCTGGAAGTCTACCTGTCTGACGAAGACTTTGAGGTCAGATATGTTACGGTTCGTGTGCTCCACTTTTCTGTTCAGGGCATTCAAAGTGTAGACTTTTGACTTTAATTTGAGGGTGTTCACTTTGAAATTAAAAAGCTAGATTTAAAAGCTTTTGAGTCAGATCTTTATTTAAATTGGACTCCCTAAAATGGCTCATTTCTGAAGATTAAATTAAATTCAGTTTTATTTATACAGCACCAAATTACAACAAATGTCATCTCAAGGCACCTCAATGATACAGTCCAATTCAAGCCAGGCAAATCCAATTAATTAATTAAAAAAATAATCCAACTCATTCATATAGAGCCAATTCAAAAACTATTTCCTAGCTAAGGAAACCAACAGATTGAGCTGAAACTTGTCTTCAGTCCAATCTCCCGTCCTGAGCGTGCCTGAGGCGACTGTGGAGAGAAACGACTCCCTTTGAACAGGAAGAAACCTCTGGCAGAACCAGAACCAGGAAGGGTGGCCATCAGAACCAGAACCAGGAAGGGTGGCCATCAGAACCAGAACCAGGAAGGGTGGCCACCAGAACCAGAACCAGGAAGGGTGGCCATCCGCCTCCACCAGCTGGGGTTTGAGAAGACAGAAAAGAGGGGACAACAAACACTGTAACACCATTCAAAGGATACCTGTTGGAACAGGGAAACACAAGTTAATGACCACAATAATGTCACATATACATGATGTCATTTGAGAAATTAAACAGGGGAAAAAGAGAGTAAAGTGAGGATGAGGATGGAAGATGTTCACACTACTAATAATACTCTGAACTTTATACCAAATGCTAAAACATGAAAAGGTGTCCAAATGCTTTCAGACCTCCTGCATTGGATGTTTTTTGACAGTTGCCGCACTGCTCCGTAGCTTTATGTGAACAGTGGCTGGAATTGTTGCTTGTGATGGGTGGAATGTTGTGGGTTGACCTGATTTCTGTGGCTGTGTGGTGCCATTCAGCCTCTCAGGATTTCCTGCTTCTCTCTTTGAGCTCTTCTAAATGTCTTTAATCCCGTCAGTGCTCCATCTCTCTGTATCTTTATGAACTTTTCTGTTTCACTCATCCCACCCTGCAGGGTGTCGGGGCTTCATCAGGGGTAAGTGGACTGCTTTGAATGTGGAAAACTCGAACTCGCTGCATCCTTCAGCGCTGTCACTAGCACTCCATTTTCTTCCCAACACTACTTTCTTACTCTGCTCTAACATCCTCATTTGTTAAGCATGCTGATAACAAGTGTTTGGGCTGAATCCCAAGAATGTGACAGTTTTTTTTTTTTGTATTTGACTGCAGTGGAAGATTGATGTGTCCAGGTTGTTGTTGTTTTTATTTTAATCTATTAAGCAAGAGTTTGCTGACTTTGGTTTGTCACTCACTGTGCAGGCTGCAGGCCTGGTTGGCAGGGTTTAGAGTGGAGAACATCATGTGAGCTGTTCCTGATGCTGCCTGTGTTGCTCCCACAGAAAGGCCTGCAGATGAGCAGAGAAGAATATGGAGCTTTGCCCGGATGGAAGCAGGTGAACTTGAAGAAGGCTAAAGGACTTTTCTGAAGAGGCCTGGCAGAATGTTGATCAGGCTTTCTTTTGCTTCTGTCTGCATGCAGCAGAGGCTCAGGGACTGCTCCTCTTGAGTTTGGCCTGCAGTGGATGGTTGAGGACGGATGAGAGAGCTTAGTGTGTGTGGGGCTTCAGATTTTCTTCTGACCAGCATGCTGTGTTGGTATGTTGTCATAAGTAGCTAAATGTATGTGAGTGTAAGCCCTTTTAAGTCACTGTGTTAATTAGCTTCCTTGCTAATGTATGTACATATGTACCACAAGCAAGACAGACAGTGCCCTTAGACTGTTAGCCTCATCTGTTAGAGTGGGAGCAGGTCTGTCAGCCTGTTGGACACACTCCCCTTCACACTCTCATATTACATGTATGTATGTGCATTACAAATAGGTTATATCAAGTCCACAGAGGAATTAAGGACAGCTTCCGATGTTAAGATGTGTTGAAATAAAGTATATATATTGGAGGCTTGTGTCATATGTTAATATGTGCTGGATGGAAGCAGAAGGTCTGCTGTATAGATCACCTGTTGCCATTTACTAATGAAATAGACTTCTCTGAATGCATCATTACTGTTTTAGGTTGTCACAAAGAAAGAAAAGAGGCAGCATGATGATGAACTGACTTCAGTGTATAGTGCCTTGCTTTGTGTACAGTTTATATACAGATCCTTGAATTACTTTATCAAGACTTTTGTGATATTAAGAACATAAGAGAAATAAAGAGTTTGATATTGTTTCACGTGTGGTTTTTCCTTACCTTCAGTTTTAAGGTTTCTCCAAAGTTACAGCAGTGTTGTTTTTTTTACACCGGACACTTTTAAGTTCTTTTATCAGCCACAAGAGGGCAGCGCAACACTAGTTTCTACATCTACAGAAAGAGATCGAGAATACTTCTGACAGATTCAATCTTTAACACTGCTGCAGGTCTGTCTGAGGTAAACTAGTAAATACTGACCAAACAGGACTTAAAGTGCACAGGATATGAACCTGGAGGTTGATGACTCCGCAGAAGATTAGTTTTACTTGACATTCTTTCTTCATACTTTGTATATTTTCTGCTGCAGACCTGGGGCCTCATGTACAAAGACTTGCTGGATTTCCTCCTGAAACATGGCGTACACTCAAACCCAAATGCCCTCCAACACACAAAAATATCCGGATGTACGAATCTGTGCGCACGCATCAATCCAAGCACATTTCCTTTGTACATCCCAATCAACGTGGAATTGAGCGCACATGTCGGAGCACCCGACTCCTCCCTGTCCACGCCCCTGATTAAATATGCAAATCATATTTAAATGAGCCCGGAAGTGGAGGCCCGCAAAATGTGTTCTTTGGCACGCTGTCCTCCAGCATGAGCAGCAAACTAAGAGGAGTGGGTGGGAGAGCCTGAGGCTGTCAATGCTGGGGGGTCTGAGAAGCCTCACAAGCAGAGGTGAAGAAGAAGTGGTCCCACATTAAGGTGGATGTGAAGAAGAAGTGGTTCCACATTAAGGTGGAGGTGAAGAAGAAGTGGTCCCACATTAAGGTGGAGGTGAAGAAGAAGTGGTCCCACATTAAGGTGGAGGTTAAGAAGAAGTGAACCCACATTAAGGTGGAGGTGAAGAAGAAGTGGTCCCACATTAAGGTGGAGGTGAAGAAGAAGTGGTCCCACATTAAGGTGGATGTGAAGAAGAAGTGGTACCACATTAAGGTGGAGGTGAAGAAGAAGTGGTCCCACATTAAGGTGGATGTGAAGAAGTGGTCCCACATTAAGGTGGAGGTGAAGAAGAAGTGGTCCAACATTAAGGTGGAGATGAAGAAGAAGTGAACCCAATATAAGGTGGAGGTGAAGAAGAAGTGGTCCCAAATTAAGGTGGAGGTGAAGAAGAAGTGGTCCCACATTAAGGTGGATGTGAAGAAGAAGTGGTCCCACATTAAGGTGGAGGTGAAGAAGAAGTGGCCCCACATTAAGGTGGATGTGAAGAAGAAGTGGTCCCACATTAAGGTGGATGTGAAGAAGAAGTGGTCCCACATTAAGGTGGATGTGAAGAAGAAGTGGTCCCATATTAAGGTGGAGGTGAAGAAGAAGTGGTCCCACATTAAGGTGGATGTGAAGAAGAAGTGGTCCCACATTAAGGTGGAGGTGAAGAAGAAGTGGTCCCACATTAAGGTGGAAGTGAAGAAGTGGTCCCACATTAAGGTGGAGGTGAAGAAGAAGTGGTCCAACATTAAGGTGGATGTGAAGAAGTGGTCCCACATTAAGGTGGAGGTGAAGAAGAAGTGGTCCAACATTAAGGTGGAGATGAAGAAGAAGTGAACCCAATATAAGGTGGAGGTGAAGAAGAAGTGGTCCCAAATTAAGGTGGAGGTGAAGAAGAAGTGGTCCCACATTAAGGTGGATGTGAAGAAGAAGTGGTCCCACATTAAGGTGGAGGTGAAGAAGAAGTGGTCCCACATTAAGGTGGATGTGAAGAAGAAGTGGTCCCACATTAAGGTGGAGGTGAAGAAGAAGTGGTACCACATTAAGGTGGATGTGAAGAAGAAGTGGTCCCACATTAAGGTGGAGCTGAAGAAGAAGTGGTCCCACATTAAGGTGGATGTGAAGAAGAAGTGTTCCCACATTAAGGTGGATGTGAAGAAGTGGTCCCACATTAAGGTGGAGGTGAAGAAGAAGTGGTCCAACATTAAGGTGGAGGTGAAGAAGAAGTGGTCCCACATTAAGGTGAATGTGAAGAAGAGGTGGTCCCACATTAAGGTGGAGGTGAAGAAGAAGTGGCCCCACATTAAGGTGGAGGTGAAGAAGAAGTGGTCCAACATTAAGGTGGATGTGAAGAAGAAGTGGTCCCACATTAAGGTGAATGTGAAGAAGAAGTGGTCCCACATTAAGGTGGAGGTGAAGAAGAAGTGGTCCAACATTAAGGTGGATGTGAAGAAGAAGTGGTCCCACATTAAGGTGAATGTGAAGAAGAAGTGGCCCCACATTAAGGTGGAGGTGAAGAAGAAGTGGTCCAACATTAAGGTGGATGTGAAGAAGAAGTGGTCCCACATTAAGGTGAATGTGAAGAAGAAGTGGTCCCACATTAAGGTGGAGGTGAAGAAGAAGTGGCCCCACATTAAGGTGGAAGTAAAGAAGAAGTGGTCCCACATTAAGGTGGAGATGAAGAAGAAGGGGTCCCACATTAAGGTGGATGTGAAGAAGAAGTGGTCCAACATTAAGGTGGATGTGAAGAAGAGGTGGTCCCACATTAAGGTGGAGGTGAAGAAGAAGTGGTCCCACATTAAGGTGAATGTGAAGAAGAGGTGGTCCCACATTAAGGTGGAGGTGAAGAAGAAGTGGCCCCACATTAAGGTGGATGTGAAGAAGAAGTGGTCCAACATTAAGGTGGAAGTAAAGAAGAAGTGGTCCCACATTAAGGTGGATGTGAAGAAGAGGTGGTCCCACATTAAGGTGGATGTGAAGAAGAAGTGGTCCCACATTAAGGTGGAGGTGAAGAAGAAGTGGTCCCACATTAAGGTGGAGATGAAGAAGAAGTGATCCCACATTAAGGTGGATGTGAAGAAGAAGTGGTCCCACATTAAGGTGGAAGTGAAGAAGAAGTGGTCCCACATTTAGGTGGAGGTGAAGAAGAATTGGTACCACATTAAGGTGGAGGTGAAGAAGAAGTGGTCCCACATTAAGGTGGAGATGAAGAAGAAGTGGTCCCACATTAAGGTGGATGTGAAGAAGAAGTGGTCCAACATTAAAGTGGAGGTGAAGAAGAAGTGGTCCCACATTAAGGTGGAGGTGAAGAAGAAGTGGTACCACATTAAGGTGGAGGTGAAGAAGAAGTGGTCCCACATTAAGGTGGAGGTGAAGAAGAAGTGGTCCCACATTAAGGTGGAGGTGAAGAAGAAGTGGTCCAACATTAAGGTGGAGGTGAAGAAGAAGTGGTCCCAAAACAGGCAGGTGTGGGGGTGACCGACTCTGTTTGAACAGAGAGTCGGGGCAACTATGGGTGACACTGCTCTCTCTGGGGTGGTGGGAGCACATGTGGGTGACTCTGATTATCCCCAAGGTAAATGTTGCTGTAAAGACAGGATAGAAATTGGGGGTGCACATACTCAATGCACGACACGGGGAATAATATTAGGACAATTATACAATAAAGTAACTCACCAAGAAGCCAACCATCGCGCACAGTACCACCTTGTAGTCTGTTCCCAACAATACTGTTACTCAGAATGTATGAATCGTGCGTTGAACCAGGCCACCTCGCCACAATGCTGGTTAATTGCATTTACGCATCACATATGATCTGTACATCGATCGAATGAAAATGTTTCCTGTTAACATACAAATTCATCATGTGATTGCGCTCTTATAGCAATGTGTGTGCATTCGATAGCTCCGATTACAAAACCGGCTCTTGCTTCAAATTGAGCTTTAATGTTGGCCTGTTCAACTGCATTGTGGGAATTTGATATACGTGGCTGAGATGCGGATAATTCTTTCCCACACGGCTGGCATGGCTCGGCTCAGGGTAGACTAGCACAGTCCCAATCGATTGGCCAGCTGCCTCTGGAATGCCCCGGTTGCTATAGGAACCCCAGTGTGCACATCACCTGTGAGCACAGGCAGCGCATGGCTCCTCGCTGTGTTGCGCTCCAACGCCGGCCGCAGCTCTGCGCACAGTTCCAGGAGGATTTCCCTCAAAATGGTTAATGAGTCAGTCGCCATCATATGCCAGCAAATCCTCTCTGTGTCTGAACACACGCTCTCTTTTTTAATTGCACCATTTGCAAAGTCTTCTAATACTGCTAAAGCAGCCATTGTTTTTAATGGTATGCATTGCACCACTTTGCGCTGCTTTTATATCCGCTCGTGTAATTGCAGACACATGGGTGCGTTAATTGTTTATCAGTATTAATTTTCACATTTATTTGTTATAACAGTTTCCCAACATCACCTTAGGTGTCGCCAAAGAATCAACAGCTGTAGAAAAGTGCGTATGCCAGCCCTGAAGCTGCCGTGAGGCACCGCACATTTCCAAGGTCATTTCGCTCTTGATACATCTGATCGTTGACGTGAAAAAGAGCGTACGCCGCTTTTTTGTGTGTACGCACCCCTTGTACATGAGGCCCCTGCTCTCTCCACAAATGCTCACTGTTACGTCCAGGCTCGACAGGTGTAACATGAAGAGATTCACAACTTGTCCAACTTAAAAGGGATTTATGTAAACAAGCAAAAAACATAGAAGCGATCTGGAGAAGCAGTGCTAAGGTCACCATGTTGGAGCATGACTGGGGGAGAGAGAGTGGCTAGGCTGGCCTTTTATCCTGTTCCAGGTGATAGTTGAAAATGAAAATCTCCAAGGAACATAAAAGCACAGGGCATAACACAGATAAGAAACTTCACTGGCAAAATTAATTCACACAAATTAATAGCACTTATGAGCATCTGCAAGTACATGTTCCTTTCCTTGAACATGACGCATATCCAGGTTAAAGCCCTGCAGAAACAAGCTCCATCTTGTGAGTCTCGGGTTGGAATTTTTCATCCTGCGCAAAGAGACAAGAGGGTTGTAGTCTGTATAGACAACTACAGGCTGACTTGTAGAGATGTACACCCTAAAGTGTTCCAAGCCCAGAATAAGAATAAGAGCCTCTTTCTCAATGGTGGACTAGCTTTTGTGGTGTACATCAAACTTTGTTGAAAAGTAACACACAGGGTGCTCTACTGTAAGCCTGAACTGGAGGAGGACTGAGTAGGTCCTTCTATCAGCTGACAAAGGATTTGTGATGTTTTGGTTTAAATTGTGTTTTTTTTGAGAGTTGAGAAATTATATCTGTAATTTCATCATCCGATCTTGTGTCAGGATAACGACCCTGAATCTTGAATATGAATGTATGTCAGGGAGCTAAGGGGCTGCAGGAACTTACATGCTTACAGCTTTCAACCGGACACGTCACATGATGAATCACAAATCAGAATCAGGCTGTGACTCACAAACAGTTCCTCTCAGTGATTCCCACAGAGTGGAACATTAGAGTACGCCTATCTGTTGAGCATTTAGTCTGTGTGACTGTAGCAGTAACGTTTGCTCTGTGTGCTCCTATGACGGCTGTTAAAAGTTCTTTTACCCACATGAAGTCACAGGCGGAAGCTGCAAACTCGTCAAACCTCAGCACCTCATTTTCCAGGATTTCCTCCAACTCCACACAAACATACACAGACAACTCTGAATGTTCTCAGATGTTCTGAACACCATTAGCTGGCCTGGGTGGAAGAGCAGGAGTAATTTGATGGGAATTTCATGCAATCGCAGTAGAACAATCTACACAGCAGGTTTCTGTCCATCCAACTGATGCTCAAGTGTTTCTGCAGCCCTGACACGGTGACATGAGGGAGAACAAACCTTTTCTGTGTCCCGGCACTTGGTGGATGTTTGACTATGCTGTTACACATGGCTCCTCTGAACTCCTTAGGCCCTTTTTGGGTGAGTTTCATGTTGTGACACAGTGTGTGTCTACCCACCTTCACTCCCACTCATAGCAGACCTCCTCCCTCCCTCTGTGTCTTCAGGAGGAAGGTGGGTTGTTCAGTGTATGCCGCTTTGCACGCACTGCTTGGTTTGTGTGTTAGTGTTTGACTCTGAGCCCAGTTTCTGTTCTGAGCTCCAACCAGCTTTTCTTTTCATTCAATCTCTTTACAGGATACAGAGAGGAATGTGAAACACTGCAACACATCTTGTATGTATTTATTGTGGATGTATTGAAAAGAGATATAAGGCAGTATCAGAGTTTTATGTTTAGCTGCAAATATGCTTTCGCATGTGCTAGAGTAGAGAATATGAAGTCATGTAAAATACATGCTCTGAAAAAAACATCTGGCTTCCACTGATGTGACGAGCTTCAGTTCATCTGCACAGGAACAGTCCGCAGCATGTGGACAGAGACATCATCATTAGAAAATGATTCTGACGACCTGCACCTCCAAAGTGGTGCAGAGAAAAGGTGAAACTCTGATGTTTTGTTTCATAATGGGATTATGCAAAGGGTAATTAGAATACCTGCCAACACTTCCTGGGCCATATGCCACGGGTTCTTTTAGCAGCCCATGAATTCTAATAACCCAAACGGGGTAAAAAAAAAAGCCCCCTTTTGGCAGGTATCTCCCTAATGCTCTTAACCATGTGTTACTTCAGCCCACTGCCACGCTGCCATAATGTTTTCTTTATGATAACAGTTTTCATTCAACACAGGCGTCGGTGTGAAGAGCCACAGTTGAGCCTAAGCACCGTGTATTCCACAGTATTTGCATCTGGCAGCGTGCCTGCACCACTCTCAGTTTACAAACTGAAAGCAAGGAGTCCAAATCAGGCTCAGAACATGTTCCTTTTGCAAACTGTGATCCACTTTTTTCCTGCTTCAGCCTCTCAGCATCACAGTGCACATATTTGTTCCTGGGCACTGCACTGCATGCTGGGAGTTTGCACGAGTGATAAGTATTTGAGTGAAGCTGTCGATTGAGTTTGGACTGTAAATTTTCAATCTTTTACTGTGTTTATCATGACAAGGGAAGATCAGTGAAATCAGTTAGTTTGCTGTTTGAGTGAATGTTTGGGCCTGTCTATCAGAGCAGGGTCCACAGGGTCAGCAGGAGAACAGGTGGGTGGTGACAGTGTATCAATCCTGAATGAAAAAGGGCGTATTGCTTTTTCTCCTTGAGGAGGGCTTGGCTAACCTGCTGGTTGAGCAAGACCTGATCCTGGATGATTGCGGCTGTGTCTCCACCCTTTCTACCATCAACCCGGATAAATCTGACCAGTGATGTCATGTATAGCCGCATGTCCTTCTTTAACGTGGGCTACATAGATAATTGGCAATTTTTCTGGAGAAAACCTGGTCTGATGAGGAGAGACGGCATCCATCCCACTTTGGAAGGAGCGGCTCTCATTTCTAGAAATATGGACGAATTTATTTGCCACCCTAAAACATGACAACCCAGGGCTCAGACCAGGATGCAGAGTTGTAGTCTTACACACTTCTCTGCAGCTTCCCACCTGCTGCTACCCACCCAATCAATTAACACAAAAGGAGCAAATCCTCTTGTGCAAAAAGAAATTAAAACAAAAACTTTAACTGAACAAAAACATCAAACTATTAAATGTGGTTTGCTGAATATCAGATCTCTCCTTTCCAAGTCTCTGTTAGTGAATGAGTTGATTTGTGATCATCATATGCATTGATGGAGGGGAGATAGAGACTGTTCAGACCTGCAAATACCTGGAGATGGTGCTGGATAATACAGGTGGCCAGCACCTCCACCAGAAGGCCAGTGGCTGAGGGAGTCCGTCCCCAAGGCACAAGTGCCTTTATAAAATATAATAGGCCTATATATATTTGTTTTAAGCCTATTCATATAAATATTTATTTGTCTTTTATGTCTTTTTTCTTTTGTTCAAACAAAATTCTGATGGTGCCGCTCAAAAAGATAATTGTCTGGAAATGCTAAAACATCTATGATAACCATCTCCTGATGAATATTTATTTCTTTGCGAAGTAATGCTGCTCCTTCATCCCCGGGATCGTTGTCTAAAGGACATGTTGGTGGAAAAAGTCGCCTCCTGCTGTGCCTGATGGACCTCTAGAAGTAGAAGAACTCGCTCTGCTGACTGAATGAATGAGGAAATCAAATGGCTGAAAGAGGGCAGAGACAGAGAGAAACTCCAGGTTCACTGAGTAAAACCTGGTCCCGACCAGGTTAGGTTCAGAGAGTCTGTTACTACAGTAACTGACCGAGAGGTTGAGTTACCTCCCTTTGTGAAACGGAAAACTCAGAGTTTCCCTCATTTCAGGGTTAATCAACTCAGAGTTTTCACTAAACCTGCTTTGTGAAACGGACCTCTGCTGTTTCTGGGAGTTGTTATTGATGATGTGCTATATTGACATGGAAATCTCATATATAACAAATAAGGTATTAAAAAGCATCTTCATTCTGAATAAGCTTAAGTACGTTTTTCATTGTAAGACAATGAGAATGTTATACTAATCACTTATATTGACTTACTTTAGTAACTGTGTGGAAATTTGGGGTAACATGTATGTAAGCAACAGAAACTCATTGAATCTCTGTCAGAATCATACATGAAGCTAAATTTAACTCCAATGGATTATTTATTAAGTCAGCTTTACTGAAACTTAAAGATATCATAGAACTCCAGACATTGTTTGTCATGTTTAAAGCAAAAAAACTAAATATTGCAAAGGTTCTTTGTGTTTACTGCAAAAGATGAAAATCATAGAAGGAAATTTGATCTCAAACATCAAATGGCTCGTACCAATTTAAAACAAATGTGTATCTCAGCTGCTGGAGTCAAACTTTGGAATTCTCCACATAACGATTTAAAAGGTTGTACAGCTATTTCCCTGTTCAAAAAAATGTTTAAGGAGGATACAATTAGACATTATTGACTGGAATTGTAACTGGATGTTTTTTTAAAGTATATTTTTTGGGGCTTTTATGCCTATAATGGACAGGACAGTTGAAGAGAAACAGGAAGCAGAGAGAGGGGGAATGACATGCAGCAAAGGCCATCCGATGTAGGGCTCGAACCGGGGCCAATTGCAGCGAGGACTGTAGCCTCTGTACATGGGGCGCCTGCACAACCCACTATGCCTCCATTTACTCATTTATTTTGAATAGTAGTTGTTTTTTCTCTCTGTTGCAGTTAATAAGAGTGTGTTTGAATTAGATTCTTGTAACTGCTCCTTTCCAATCTTGAAAAGTGTGGATTTAAATTGTGTTTCACGATTTCTTTTCTTTTTATATACTGTATTTGTTGTACTGTACACTTTGATGAAAGGAATGAAAAAAAAAAAGACCCCATCCACCCCCAACATGGACTGTTCACACTGCTCCCCTCCGTAGGCCGTAGGTACAGAAGTGTGAAATGCAGGACCACCAGGCTCAAAAACTCTTTTTTCCCCACTGCCATCAGACTTCATAACAGCTGACAATTACATTTGCACTACCAACAACCTGCTTACATTTAATTTACACTGTTCAGTGTATATATATTTATTACTTTTCTTCTATTTATTTTGTATTTGTATATAGTATTTTTACTCCTTTGACTGGGAAGGACATTTGTCATGGTACAAGGTGTAGCAGTCACAGTGTGTGGATTAAGAAGTCTGCAGCCTCTGAAGACACCAACATTCCTATCGGGGGATGTTTACGTATGTGGATAAAACCAGATCTTCAATTCTTCTCCACCAAGGAAAAAGAGACATAAACTGCCGAATTTACAAACCCAGGCAGACGTCACCACAGTTCAGGCATATCATTGGCTGAAAGAGTAGTGTAAGCTTACGTCATGCCCCGCCTCCGAGAGTCAAACCACGGAGCCCGCGAAACCAGACAAAGACTTGATGGAGAGTTCAGCAGATCAGAGTTGAGAGCAGATTGGATTTGATTTTCAGTTGTTCAGTTTCTCAGATCTGGAGAGATTTGAAGAGAGCGGAAAGATGAGAGGATGAGCCGTGCAGAATACGACAAAAGGGAGGAAGGAGATGGCAGAAGGACCCAAGGAAGAAAGACTCGAAGAAAGAAACAGAATGAAGTCTGAAGATGCACGTTTTCCGTGTTTTTGTTCGTCCATCGTCATCCATGTCCCTTTTACATCGCACGCTCTAACCTCCGCTATGGCACGCCATCACAGTTCTTCCTACCAAGAAAGCCAACTCCAAGCAATCTTTTATTAATCTTCTGTGAACTTAAGTTCGCTTCATCAGAGAAAGCAGCAACGGACAAACTCTGACACTCGGAGGATTTGATCATCCCAAGCCCTCGGCACCATCGTTCCCATTTCCTGGTGAAAAGAAGCAACTACAAAGTCCGCTTAAATCAGCCACAACCAGGCCCTGAGAGCAGGACCCAGAAGAAATCTACTCGGGCTGCATGGCTACCTGCTGTGTTCCGATCTGACAAAAAGGAACTTCAGTACAGTAAGACCGACCCGTTTTTCACCTTAAAGTGGGTTTGATGGATGTCTCGAGGCTTTCACAGAATGATGAATGAAGCCAACCTGAACTATTTGAATACATCCAGTATCTCCCCATTCCCCATATTTTATTTTCCATTCACTAAGTGTTTTATATAATCACCCATATTCAATGCATCTCCTGTTTGTTTTAAAGGTTCATGTTTTGGTCATATCATTTTAATAAATAGTTCATATATCTATATATATATGTTATAATCACAGATTGTGTCGTATGCTTTCTTTACATAATGTCTGTCCAACCAAACGAGAACTTTCACAAAAGTAGCGAGATATGAGACTGATTATTAATTGATTATTAATTGATTATTAATTTAACATACCAGGATCGTAAGATTTTAACAGTTGTCCTCTCTGACTGTAACTTAAAACAAGTTAAAACAACAGGAAGGTGGTGCCCTATATTCGAGGTTTAAGGTTCATTGAGATTGTGAGAACGTCTTATAAATCCTTATATTTAATACATATATAAATGCCCAATAACGCTACAAAGGAAACATGTTTCTACTGTGCATATGACAATAAAATCTTTTAATCTTGAATCTTAAATCTTAAATCTTATAAATAGTTCATACAATTCTACTTAAATGGTATTAAACTATCTACTGAAAAAGCAGTATTAGGAGTTCCCTTTTTCACTTTTCATCAGATCAGCAGAATGGGAGGCAGAGCCTTCAGTTATCAGGCCCCTCTCTGTGGAACCAGCTGCCAGTTTGGGAGGCAGAGCCTTCAGTTATCAGGCCCCTCTCTGTGGAACCAGCTGCCAGTTTGGGAGGCAGAGCCTTCAGTTATCAGGCCTCTCTCTGTGTAACAATCTGCCAGTTTGGGAGGCAGAGCCTTCAGTTACCAGGCCTCTCTCTGTGGAACCAGCTGCCAGTTTGGGAGGCAGAGCCTTCAGTTATCAGGCCCCTCTCTGTGGAACAAGCTGCCAGTTTGGGAGGCAGAGCCTTCAGTTATCAGGCCCCTCTCTGTGGAACAATCTGCCAGTTTGGGAGGCAGAGCCTTCAGTTATCAGGCCCCTCTTTGTGGAACAAGCTGCCAGTTTGGGAGGCAGAGCCTTCAGTTATCAGGCCCCTCTCTGTGGAAGCAGCTGCCAGTTTGGGAGGCAGAGCCTTCAGTTATCAGGCCCCTCTCTGTGGAAGCAGCTGCCAGTTTGGGAGACAGAGCCTTCAGTTATCAGGCCCCTCTCTGTGGAACCAGCTGCCAGTTTGGGAGGCAGAGCCTTCAGTTATCAGGCCCCTCTCTGTGGAACAATCTGCCAGTTTGGGAGGCAGAGCCTTCAGTTATCAGGCCCCTCTTTGTGGAACAAGCTGCCAGTTTGGGAGGCAGAGCCTTCAGTTATCAGGCCCCTCTCTGTGGAAGCAGCTGCCAGTTTGGGAGGCAGAGCCTTCAGTTATCAGGCCCCTCTCTGTGGAAGCAGCTGCCAGTTTGGGAGACAGAGCCTTCAGTTATCAGGCCCCTCTCTGTGGAACCAGCTGCCAGTTTGGGAGGCAGAGCCTTCAGTTATCAGACCCCTCTCTTGTGGAACTAGCTGCCAGTTTGGGAGGCAGAGCCTTCAGTTATCAGACCCCTCTCTTGTGGAACTAGCTGCCAGTTTGGGAGGCAGAGCCTTCAGTTATCAGGCCCTTCTCTGTGGAACCAGCTGCCAGTTTGGGAGGCAGAGCCTTCAGTTATCAGGCTCCTCTCTGTGGAACTAGCTGCCAGTTTGGGAGGCAGAGCCTTCAGTTATCAGGCCCCTCTCTGTGGAAGCAGCTGCCAGTTTGGGAGACAGAGCCTTCAGTTATCAGGCCCCTCTCTGTGGAACCAGCTGCCAGTTTGGGAGGCAGAGCCTTCAGTTATCAGGCCCCTCTCTTGTGGAACTAGCTGCCAGTTTGGGAGGCAGAGCCTTCAGTTATCAGGCCCCTCTCTGTGGAACTAGCTGCCAGTTTGGGAGGCAGAGCCTTCAGTTATCAGGCCCTTCTCTGTGGAACCAGCTGCCAGTTTGGGAGGCAGAGCCTTCAGTTATCAGGCCCCTCTCTTTGGAACCAGCTGCCAGTTTGGGAGGCAGAGCCTTCAGTTATCAGGCCCCTCTCTGTGGAACCAGCTGCCAGTTTGGGAGGCAGAGCCTTCAGTTATCAGGCCCCTCGCTTTAGAACCAGCTGCCAGTTTGGGAGGCAGAGCCTTCAGTTATCAGGCCCCTCTCAGTGGAACCAGCTGCCAGTTTGGGAGGTAGAGCCTTCAGTTATCAGGCCCCTTGCTTTAGAAGCAGCTGCCAGTTTGGGAGGCAGAGCCTTCAGTTATCAGGCCCCTCTCTCTGGAACTAGCTGCCAGTTTGGGAGGCAGAGCCTTCAGTTATCAGGCCCCTCTCTGTGTAATAAGCTGCCAGTTTGGGAGGCAGAGCCTTCAGTTATCAGGCCCCTCTCTGTGGAACTAGCTGCCAGTTTGGGAGGCAGAGCCTTCAGTTATCAGGCCCCTCTCTGTGGAATAAGCTGCCAGTTTGGGAGGCAGAGCCTTCAGTTATCAGGCCCCTCTCTGTGTAATAAGCTGCCAGTTTGGGAGGCAGAGCCTTCAGTTATCAGGCCCCTCTCTGTGGAACTAGCTGCCAGTTTGGGAGGCAGAGCCTTCAGTTATCAGGCCCCTCTCTGTGGAATAAGCTGCCAGTTTGGGAGGCAGAGCCTTCAGTTATCAGGCCCCTCTCTTGTGGAATAAGCTGCCAGTAAATGTCCGGGAAGCAGACACCCTTTCCACTTTTAAGACCAGGCTTAAAACTTTCCTTTTTGATAAAGCTTATAGTTAGGGATGGCTCAGGTGATCCTGAAACATCCCATAGTTAAGCTGCTATAGGCCAAGACTGCTGGGGAAGCTCCCATGATGCACCTCTCTTCCCTCTGCTCTCTTTCCTCTCCATGTACATGTGACATCATTGTTGTCATTAACTTGTGTTTCTCTCTCTCAGCAGGTGTCCCTGGCCTGGTGTTACAGTGTTTGTTGTCCCCCCTTTCCTGTCCTCTCAGCCCCCAGCTGGTCCAGGCAGATGGCCGACAAACAACCATACAGTCTCATAATCACTCCTATTGTTAATTTAGTCTCATCAGTTAAACTCAGATGCATGTTTCTGGATAGTGGGAGAAAAACCTGAAAAAAGAATGCCTGGAGGGAACACTTGTATGTGTAGTACATGTAAACACCACTCTGAAAGAACAGAGTTCTGAGATTAGAATCAGGAGACAAAGCTAACCACCACACCACCATGCAGTCACAATCGTGCACTACTATTAGCATAATGACTGTCTGTAAAAACCCCATTAACCGTACTGACTGTTAGAATATCAAATTACATCTCATCTTTCAGTTTCTGCACCCACTGCAGATTCTCAGTCCAACCTGAACCTGGATCACACACATGCTGTCCCCACTGACCTCACTGTGGCCTGTTCTGTGTTCAGCTCTGCTGGCTACCTGGCCTGTATCAGGATCCTTCTCACAGCCTGGCCATTGCTGTGATTTATTCTCAGCAATGGCCAGACCACATAAATATATACTTAAAAACTCCTGCTACCCATAAAAATGGTGCAAGGTGCTATTTTGGTTAAATGTACCCTCCCACCACAACTGGCTTTGATTTGTCATTGGAAACCAGATGCAGGTGATGTTCCACACACAGTTCCAGGGAGACAATAAACCACAGCCTGGGCAGGTCTGAATCTGATGAGCTCTGCAGCGAACATGATACCCACTCGGTCTTGGCCAGAACCTGTGGACATACGGAACCTCAGATTCCCTTGGGGACTGCACTGCGCTGGTCTCAGCCTGAACTCAGCGTTGCAGCTCACAGTTGTTTTATTGCCACCTAGTAAGCACTAATTTAGCCAGGGATGCTGAATGATGCAAGCCAAGGCAATCGCCTGAGTGTGGGTAGCTTTCATCCCATTTCCATCTATCAGACAGCTGTGATCCTGCACTGTCAGCTTTAAAAAGCTTATCGGTGTGGAAAGCATAGGAGCACTCTTAAACCACAGACATTAAAAGAACATTTTAAAGGAACATTCCACCAGTGGAGACATGAATATGTATTGAAAGTGGGCCATATATGTAGTAGAATAGTAGCATAAATTTTTAATTTGGTGCCTTCTTGACCGAGAAAAGGCAGAAAATGACTTTTTTGTACTTGTGGATTAAAGACAACAATCCCCATAGTGCATTGCAATGCTCAAGATCCGCAGGCCACTCCCCCGAGAGTGTACGAGCTCCACCCGACTCTACGCTACCTGGAAATCATGTCACTGCCTTACCTGTTTGCACTTCCATCGAGCACCTTACTGTATACTCAATCACAGGGTCAATACCTCTTTTTTTATAGTGTGGATAATGTTGTTTGTGTGTCTTTATGTTCATGACAATTCTTATTTTGTTAATTAAAAAACAAAATGTCACTCCTTCTCTCCTGTCTGCCTTCAACAAAGTTTAGAATAGCATCATAAACTTGGAAGGAGGTAACTGATTTGCAACAAACTTATAATGCAATGTATACTTGTAATGCTTCATAATTTATAGTAATTATAGGTAGGCTATGATCACAATTCTGTCGTTTTGTCATCTGAGGTACCAGTAGCTAGGTAGTTCCCGTTCTGAAATGTTGGTCGTTCAATAACTCGAATACACTTGGAGCAACATTACTAAGAAAGAACCACAACAACGTACATTTTAACCATTTAATTAAATAACTATACAAACAATACAACTGTTGAATGAATATAAAACAAGGAAACTATAGCTCCTCCTGAGGTGCCCGCAGTACTGGCCGTCTGGAGCTGGGTAGTTCTGGCGGATAGCCTGCACGACAGACGCCCTCTGCCCAATCTCTCTCCTTGCAGGACCCACTCAAGAAAGTGCCGGTAGGCTGTTAGACGAAATTGTCTAGACAAAACATTGATCACAAAGTGAGTGATGGCATTTGAGCCTAGCGTGCCACAGTAGCTTGCATAACTGCAAGCTATTTGTGCAATGAACATGCCACGTTAGCGTGTTAGCAAGAGTACTCCTTGACATGGTAACAAAGAAAACAAACTTACTTTACAGAAAGACGTCCATTTGGCCCTGTAGGCTTTGACTGTCGTTTCCAGTTGTCTTTAGGTATTCTAAAGTAGGTCTCCAGGACGCCACCAATTCGCCACACAAACAACTTAAAGCAGCATTACCGCCACCAACTGGTAAGGAGTGTGGATCTCATGACAATTATATATACCTATATCTATCTATCTATCTATCTATCTATCTATCTATCTATCTATCTATCTATCTATCTATCTATCTATCTATCTATATACATATATATATATATATATAGTTAGCTGTAGCTCTCTGCCAGTCTAAAGCACTGGCACTGATCTGTGATAGGTCTGTTAGCGCATTAGGTCCAACCCCCCTATGGGCGGTGTTGAAGGGTGGGAACTAGCGCTTGTAGTCTCAACAGAAATCCACCCCTCTTACACTTCCTCCTACAATGACCCAAAATGACGATTTTTGCGTCATTGTAGGAGGAAGTGTAAAGAGGTGAATACGGATTTCTCCCGTCTCAGGGGGAAATGAGAGAGTGTTGCATGACCATTCAAAAGTATGACTGGGTTTCTAACAATGCAAAGCCTAATGCAAATGGGTGGAGTGTCCCTTTAACAGTCCTGGAGGTTCTTCCAGGGAAACTGTTCATTTAATCCTTAAAATTGAAGATTGGTTATTTTTGGATTTCAGATTTTCAAATGAGTTGCTATTCCTGGCAGTTTTTAACATTTAAAAGTAAAAACAGTATATGTACCCAGAGAGAAATACAGAATGTTGAAATTAAACAGGAAGCCTCCCATTCAGGAAAGTCAGAATCCAAGGTTGAACTGAAACTTCCTGCTCGAGGTCTTGTTACTGTGTATGACTACTGATTTGTGTGTGTAGGAGTATCTATAGGAGTGACAATAGGTGAGCTGATGACATTTGAATCAGGTAGAGGGAAAAGGGTTTCTCATGACAAACCCATAAATTAATCGGTTTCATTTTGGTGACCTTTCCGCATGCTGTTGTAGTATTTTGGACCATAACTATTTACTTCAGACTTGGTGTGGTCTTACTCGTCATCTTCAGTGTGAAAGCACTTTGAGTGGTCAGCTAGACTAGAAAAGCTCAATACAAGTACAGTCCATTTACCATTTACTGTGCCTAGGGTTAAGGATAACCCTAGCACTGCGAAATACTTGTGCAAGTCCACAACACAACTTAAACAACCTGCTTTCACATACACCTTTTATACACCTTTTAAAACCAAAGCAATGTATTTTTATTATTTCAATTCAATTCACACTTCGGCGGTGGGCAGCCAGTCTCCGCTTCACATTCAATTCAATTCAATTCAATTCATTTTTATTTATATAGCGCCAAATACAACCAATTTCATCTCAAGGCACTTAGATAATAAAGTCCAATTCAAGCCAATTGGAATTCAATTAATTGTAATCATGATTATTCATAAAATAATCCAATTCGTTCATATAGAGCAAATTCAAAAACAATTTCCTAGCTAAGGAAACCAACAGATTGCACCGAAACTTTTTTCTTTTTCGGTCCAATCTCCCGTCCTGAGCGTGCCTGAGGCGACTGTGGAGAGAAACGACTCCCTTTGAACAGGAAGAAACCTCTGGCAGAACCAGACTCAGGAAGGGTGGCCATCTGCCTCGACCAGCTGGGGTTTGAGAAGACAGAAAGGGGGGGAGGGGGCGGCGGCGGCGGCACTGTAACACCATTCAAAGAATATCTGTTGGAACAGGGAAACACGAGTTAATGACCACAATAATGTCACATATACATAAAGAGAGTAAAGTGAGGAAAGGTGTGACAGATGAGGCCCCCCAGCAGTCAGGGCCTATAGCAGCTTAACTATGGGATGTTTCAGGATCATCTGAGCCATCCCTAACTATAAGCTTTATCAGAAAGGAAAGTTTTAAGCCTGGTCTTAAAAGTGGAAAGGGTGTCTGCTTCCCGGACATTTACTGGCAGCTTATTCCACAAGAGAGGGGCCTGATAACTGAAGGCTCTGCCTCCCAAACTGGCAGCTGGTTCCACAGAGAGGGGCCTGATAACTGAAGGCTCTGCCTCCCAAACTGGCAGCTGGTTCCACAGAGAGGGGCCTGATAACTGAAGGCTCTGCCTCCCATTCTACTTTTAGAAACTCTGGGAACCTCAAGTAAACCTGCAGTTTGGGAACGAAGTGCTCTGTTAGGAAAATATCTTATAATGAGATCTTTAAGATATGATGGAGCTCGGTCATTAAGAGCTTTATATGTAAGGAGAAGAATCTTAAATTCTATTCTGAATTTAACAGGGAGCCAATGAAGAGAAGCTAAAACTGGAGAAATATGATCTCTCCTGTTAGTTCTCATTAGAACTCTGGCTGCAGCATTTTGGATCAGCTGGAGGCTTTTCAGAGAATATGTGGGACAGCCCAATAATAAAGAATTACAGTAGTCCAATCCTGAAGTAACAAATGCATGAATTAGTTTTTCTGCATCACTCTGAGACAAGATGTTCCTGATTTTAACAATATTACGAAGATGAAAGAAGGCAGTCCTAGAAACCTGTTTTATATGCGAGTCAAATGATAAATTCTGGTCAAAAATAACTCCAAGGTTCCTCACTGTAGAAGTAAAAGCCAAGGAAATACCATCTAGAGTAACTATATAGCTAGACAATTTCTCCCTGAAACGCTCAGGTCCAAAGATAACTACTTCAGTTTGTCTGAATTTAGAAGCAGACAGTTCTGAGTCATCCAGGTCTTTATGTCTTTAAGACATGCTTGTAGTCTGACCAACCTATTGGGTTCATCTGGTTTTATAGATAAGTACAGCTGAGTATCATCAGCATAGCAATGGAAATTTATGCCATATTGTCTAATAATGTTACCTAATGGAAGCATGTATAAAGTGAAAAGAATCGGTCCAAGCACAGAACCCTGGGGAACTCCATGACTTACTCTGGTCTGTGAGGAAGATTCTTCATTTACAAGAACAAACTGAAATCTATCAGATAAATATGACTTAAACCAGCCTAATGCAGTTCCTTTAATCCCAATAACATGTTCAAGTCTCTGTAATAAGATACTGTGATCGACCGTATCAAATGCAGCACTGAGATCCAACAGGACAAGCACAGACACAAGTCCGCTATCAGAGGCTAAGAGGAGATCATTGGTAACTTTCAGCAGTGCAGTTTCTGTGCTATGATGCACTCTGAATCCTGACTGAAACTCTTCAAACAGATTATTTCTGTGTAAATGATCACAAAGCTGAGCTGCAACTATTTTTTCAAGAACTTTAGACATAAAAGGGAGATTGGATATAGGTCTATAATGAGCCAACACTTCTGAATCAAGAGTAGGTTTTTTAAGTAAAGGTTTAATTACAGCAACCTTAAAAGGCTGAGGTACATATCCTGTCAACAAAGACAGATTGATCAAATCCAATATGGAAGTGTCAATTAATAGGAAAACCTCCTTGAACAGTCTGGTTGGGATTGGGTCTAAAACACAAGTTGATGGTTTAGAAGAGACTATTGCTGTTGTTAGTTCAGAGAGATCAACTGGACAGAAGCCATCTAAATACAAATCAGGTTCTAAAGATACTTCTAAAGCTGCTGTACTTGATGATACATCACTGGCAATAGTGGGAAGGACTCCATCAATCTTCTCTCTGATAGAAACAATTTTATTGATGAAGAAACTCATGAAATCAACACAAAAGGAGCAAATCCTCTTGTGCAAAAAAAAAAAATTAAAACAAAAACTTTAACTGAACAAAAACATCAAACTATTAAATGTGGTTTGCTGAATATCAGATCTCTCCTTTCGAAGTCTCTGTTAGTGAATGAGTTGATTTGTGATCATCATATTGATATATTTTGTCTTACAGAAACCTGGCTGCAGCAGGAGGATCATGTTAGCATCATGTTAGCATCATGTTAGCATTAATGAAGCAACTCCCTCTGTTTAAATGTTCACGTTCCTGGAACCACAGGCAGAGGAGGAGGAGTGGCAGCTATCTTCAGATCAGGGTTACTAATCAGTCCCAGACCCAAGATTAGTTTGAGCTCTTTTGAATCTCTGATTCTCAGTTTTTCCAACGCAAAGTGGAAATCCCAGAAACCTCTTGTGTTTGTTGTTGTGTATCGTCCACCTGGCCCTTATTCTGAGTTTCTGTCTGAATTCTCAGAGTTTTTATCCCAGTTAGTGCTGAGTACAGATAAAGTCATTGTAGTGGGTGACTTTAATATTCATGTAGATGTTGAAAATGACAGCCTGAATATGAACTTTAATTCTATATTAGACTCTATTGGATTTTCTCAGAGTGTTCACAGACCGACTCACTGCCTTAATCACACCCTTGATCTTGTGCTGACTTATGGCATTGAGAGTGAACAGTTAACAGTGTTCCCTCATAACTCTGTCTTATCTGACCATTTTCTGATAACCTTTGAGTTTACATTACTTGACTATACAGTTTCTGAGAAGAAATTTACATATAGAAGGTGTTTATCAGAGGATGCTGTAACCAGATTTAAAGAATTAATTCTATCATCCTTTTCTTCACTGCCATGTGCAGATATGACAGAGGACGACTACCTAAACTTTACTCCAGCAGCACTCGACTCTCTTGTTGACAGCACTATAGTTTCAATGCGTACAGCACTGGACAATGTTGCCCCTCTGAAAAGGAAGGTAATCAGTCAGAAGAGGTTGGCTCCTTGGTATAATTCACAGCCGCGTGCTTTAAAGCAGACTGCAAGAAAGCTGGAGAGACAGTGGCGTTCCTCTAATTTAGAAGAGTCTCAATTAGTCTGGAAAGATAGTTTAATAAGGTATAAGAAAGCCCTTCGTAAAGCTAGAACTGCTTATTATTCATCATTGATAGAAGAGAATAAGAATAATCCCAGGTTTCTCTTCAGCACTGTAGCCAGTCTGACAAAGAGTCCGAGCTCTGCTGAGCCAGTTATTCCTTTAACTCTCAGCAGTGATGATTTCATGAGTTTCTTTATTAATAAAATTGTTTCTATCAAAGAGAAGATTGATGGAGTCCTTCCCACTATTATCAGTGATGTATCATCAAGTACAGCAGCTTTAGAAGTATCTTTAGAACCTGATTTGTATTTAGACGGCTTCTGTCCAGTTGATCTCTCTGATCTAACAACAGCAATAGTCTCTTCTAAACCATCAACTTGTGTTTTAGACCCAATCCCAACCAGACTGTTCAAGGAGGCTTTCCCATCAATTGACACTTCCATATTGGATTTGATCAATCTGTCTTTGTTGACAGGATATGTACCTCAGCCTTTTAAGGTTGCTGTAATTAAACCTTTACTTAAAAAACCTACTCTTGATTCAGAAGTGTTGGCTCATTATAGACCTATATCCAATCTCCCTTCTATGTCTAAAGTTCTTGAAAAAATAGTTGCAGCTCAGCTTTGTGATCCTTTACACAGAAATAATCTGTTTGAAGAGTTTCAGTCAGGATTCAGAGTGCATCATAGCACAGAAACTGCACTGCTGAAAGTTACCAATGATCTCCTCTTAGCCTCTGATAGCGGACTTGTGTCTGTGCTTGTCCTGTTGGATCTCAGTGCTGCATTTGATACGGTCGATCACAGTATCTTATTACACAGACTTGAACATGTTATTGGGATTAAAGGAACTGCATTAGGCTGGTTTAAATCATATTTATCTGATAGATTTCAGTTTGTTCTTGTAAATGAAGAATCTTCCTCACACACCAGAGTAAGTCATGGAGTTCCCCAGGGTTCTGTGCTTGGACCGATTCTTTTCACTTTATACATGCTTCCATTAGGTAACATTATTAGACAGCATGGCATAAATTTCCATTGCTATGCTGATGATACTCAGCTGTACTTATCTATAAAACCAGATGAACCCAATAGGTTGGTCAGACTACAAGCATGTCTTAAAGACATAAAGACCTGGATGACTCAGAACTGTCTGCTTCTAAATTCAGACAAACTGAAGTCGTTATCTTTGGACCTGAGCGTTTCAGGGAGAAATTGTCTAGCTATATAGTTACTCTAGATGGTATTTCCTTGGCTTCTAGTTCTACAGTGGGGAACCTTGGAGTTATTTTTGACCAGAATTTATCATTTGACTCGCATATAAAACAGGTTTCTAGGACTGCCTTCTTTCACCTTCGTAATATTGTTAAAATCAGGAACATCTTGTCTCAGAGTGATGCAGATAAACTGCTCCATGCATTTGTTACTTCAGGATTGGACTACTGTAATTCTTTATTATTGGGCTGTCCCACATATTCTCTGAAAAGCCTCCAGCTGATCCAAAATGCTGCAGCCAGAGTTCTGATGAGAACAAACAGCAGAGATCATATTTCTGCAGTTTTAGCTTCTCTTCATTGGCTCCCTGTTAAATTCAGAATAGAATTTAAGATTCTTCTCCTTACATATAAAGCTCTTAATGACCGAGCTCCATCTTATCTTAAAGATCTCATTGTAAGATATTTTCCTAACAGAGCACTTCGTTCCCAAACTGCAGGTTTACTTGAGGTTCCCAGAGTTTCTAAAAGTAGAATGGGAGGCAGAGCCTTCAGTTATCAGGCCCCTCTCTGTGGAACCAGCTGCCAGTTTGGGAGGCAGAGCCTTCAGTTATCAGGCCCCTCTCTGTGGAATAAGCTGCCAGTAAATGTCCGGGAAGCAGACACCCTTTCCACTTTTAAGACCAGGCTTAAAACTTTCCTTTCTGATAAAGCTTATAGTTAGGGATGGCTCAGATGATCCTGAAACATCCCATAGTTAAGCTGCTATAGGCCCAGACTGCTGGGGGGCCTCATCTGTCACACCTTTCCTCACTTTACTCTCTTTATGTATATGTGATATTATTGTGGTCATTAACTCGTGTTTCCCTGTTCCAACAGATATCCGTTGAATGGTGTTACAGTGCCGCCGCCGCCCCCTCCCCCCCTTTCTGTCCTCTCAAACCCCAGCTGGTCGAGGCGGATGGCCACCCTTCCTGAGTTTGGTTCTGCCAGAGGTTTCTTCCTGTTAAAAGGGAGTCGTTTCTCTCCACAGTCGCCTCAGGCACGCTCAGGACGGGAGATTAGACCGAAAAAGAAAAAGTTTTCAGTGCAATCTGTTGGTTTCCTTAGCTAGGAAATTGTTTTTGAATTGGCTTATTGGATTATTTTATGAATAATTATGATTACAATTAATTGAATGAATTGGACTTACTATCTAAGTGCCTTGAGATGACATTTGTTGTATTTGGCGCTAT
Organism: Odontesthes bonariensis; assembly: GCF_027942865.1. NCBI lineage: Eukaryota > Metazoa > Chordata > Actinopteri > Atheriniformes > Atherinopsidae > Odontesthes > Odontesthes bonariensis. The sequence continues at coordinate 33,802,927 of NC_134525.1, forward strand.
ATAAATAAAAATGAATTGAATTGAATTGAAATCATCACTGCTGAGAGTTAAAGGAATAACTGGCTCAGCAGAGCTCGGACTCTTTGTCAGACTGGCTACAGTGCTGAAGAGAAACCTGGGATTATTCTTATTCTCTTCTATCAATGATGAATAATAAGCAGTTCTAGCTTTACGAAGGGCTTTCTTATACCTTATTAAACTATCTTTCCAGACTAATTAAAACTCTTCCAAATTAGGGCTGGGCGAGTTAACTCGTTATTATCGCGTTAACGCATTAATTATTTAATGCCGATAAATATTTTATCACGCATTAACGCATGTTTTAATTATTTATTTATCTAAAAAAAAAACTTCAATAGAAATAAAAACAATTTGGGGGCTTTTGTGCCTTTAATGGATAGGAAAGTTCAGAGAGACCGGAAGCAGGGGGCAGAGAGAGGGGGGACGACACCCTTATTTAATTATTTATTTTATTATTGTAAAAGTCTGTTGCTCACAGGCTTACAGAACCAAAGTCATCTGTAAACACATCCAAGTTGAATTGTCTTCTCAGCGTAGTAGTTCCAGTCTAAAATATCACTTAAAGGCAAAACACACAACTGATAGCAGCAAGTCATTCAAGGAAACAGACAGTGGAGCGAGGCTTCTACATAAAAACTACAGAAAGATGCTGATGTTAAAAGTGTGTTTGCACAACAAATGTTATGGCACTTTCATTCATATGGCAGCACATTTAAAATAAAACTAAATGCTAAAGGCTATACACTACTTTTGGATTAATTTTTGGATTCTGCGTACAAATGAGATTAATCGTGATTAATCAGGGAAATCATGTGATTAATTAGATTAAACATTTTAATCGTTGCCCAGCACTAATTTTTATATGATCTAAGACATGTCTGGAGGGGATCCTCAAGGAGTGCTGCTCACCTCAGTCTAAATGAAGACACAAATCACACTGCTCACAAGAATCAGGAATATGGCCTGTCCTCCTCTGTGTCTCTTTGTGGGTTTTTGACACATTTTACCAATCCATTTTTCTGTTATTCTAACTGTCCATCAGTGTCTAATTTGGTGTTTATCCAGAAAGATCAGATGATACATTACATACCGTAAATACAATGCTGTCATGTCATGAAAGGAATAAGGATGCGCTTGTACAAACGTGACAGTCAGGAAAAAAAGCTGTTTAATGCAAAATGACAGAGCAAACTCTTAAGGCGATAGAGGCAATAGAGTACCCAATTTAACATAAGCATCATTCCACTTGCCAAGCTTACTCCCTTCTTCATTGGTATTTTTAAGTCAGGATAAACCTGAGGAATGGATCAACCATTAGAAACAAACAATGACTGTTTACTCTGGCGCAGTGTTGCATCTCGCAGGGAAAGAGGAGAAAACAAGCGTGGCTGTATTTCTGGCAGGGATGTGACATGAGGTGGCATGGAGCTGAGAGTTGCGTCTCGTGCCAGCACATCCACATGTCATCTCTGCTTAGACACACCTTGGAGAATGTGACCTCTTGCCAAGCCTGGCCTGGCAAGGGGTGCACAGTTGAGGGAGGAAAAGCCTCAGATCATGGCTAACCTGTGCCAGGAGGCTGACTCCTACTGTGTGCATGCATGGATGTGTGAGCATCATGACTCACTACATGCATGGTATGGGCACATATGCGTGCAAGTTAGCTGCTCAGTGACACTGGCCTGGCCCATCAAGCGCTCTCTGGCTAGATGACTTGTGATTTGTCGCTGAGTCTCAACAGCATCAGCACAGCCATATTAGCTCAGGTATGTCTCCTTTCCACCAGTAGACTTTCAGCATTTGTGCAGCTAATTTGGAAGCAACTGACTGAGAATCTATACAGACATGATGTTTAAGACCATGTGCTCTGAAATTGGTTTGATTTACATCATGTTGATGATTCAGATTTGAAAAGTTTCTCTGTAGTGTCACCAGGAGGCGGAGTTCAGCAGGCTGTTGGAAAGAAGCTGTTCCTGAACCTGTTGGCTCCTGTAGCGCCTCCCAGGGGGCAGGGGGCAAACATTCTGTGAGATGGGTGATAGGAGTCTTTCCTGATGCTGTGTGGTCTCCTGAGACAATGCTTCTTCTATATGTCCTCAGTTGCAGGGGTTGAGGCTCCAGCAATGCGCTGGGCAGTTTTCACCAGCTCCTTTCGGTCTGAGACAGAGCAGTTCCCATACCAGACTGTAATACAGTTGGTAAGGATGCTCTCTATGGTGCAGCCGTAGAAGTTCACTGGGATGTCTGAGGGGAGATGGTTCTTCCTCAGAGTCCTCAGGAAGAAGAAGTTCTGGTGAGCTTGACTAGATTGGATCAGTCAATTGTCCATGAGAGACCCTTTGAGAGGTGCGTCCCCAGGAATTTGAAGTTGGACACACGTTTTCTTTATGTACTATAGCCAAAATGCAGAGCATCCTGTCCCAAAGTGATATTGGAAAACTGGTGCACACATTCATCACATATACTCTGGGTTACTGTATGCAGTTTTTACTTTGGATGCCCAAACAACTCTCTTAAAACCCATCAGTTGATCCAAAAATGCAGCTGCCAGAGTACTGGCTGGTACATCCAAGGGGGGGTCACAAGTCTCCTGTACCAGCCTCTCTACATCGCTCCCTGTAAAATTCAGAATACATTTTCTAAGCCTTCTAATGAAATACAAAGCCCTTAACACCAAAACTAAGTGTCATCTTGCAAGTGGTACTGAGATTTTTTTAAATTAAAATTGGCAAATAAAAGATCTTTTAGTTTTCAGGTTTCATCTGTTTTTAAGACAAATCTTAAAACTTACCTCTTTGACTAAACTGATGTTTTAAACTGACTGTTTGTGCGCTACCTATTTTAAAATGTTCCTTTTGCATACTCTAACTATCATCTCTCCTCAGTTTTTGCTTTTATTGTTTCTATATGCCTGCTCTTTGCTAATTGTTTTATGATTATTTTTATGTTCTCTTTTATGAGTTCTTATATAGACTTTTATTTAACATATTTGTTCCATTCAAAGTCTCATTGTATAAAGTACTTTGGGTTGTGATTTTTGAATAAAGTGGAGTTGTTTGTATCTACATTTATGGCATATTTAAGGATATTTAATTTGAACTAATTCAAAGATAATCTAACTGTATGTACACAAACCCTCCAGAACTGCAATACAGAGTATCCGGAGCTTATTGAGTTTCCTCCTGTCCCTTTTTGCCATTCCACTGCTCCAGCAGACCACACCATAAAAGATCGCAGACGCTAGCACAGTGTCATAAAAAGTCCTTAAGAGAGTCCTGTTCATTCCAAAGGACCTCAGTCCCTTTGGCAGGTGAAGACGGCTGAGGCCCTTCTTGTAAAGTACACCAGTATTTGCAGACCAGTCCAGTTTATTATTGAGTTGAACACCTAGATATTTGTAGTCCGCCACAGTTTCAATGTTCCCTCCCTGGATGCGCGAGGTAGGGTGCCTTTCTGCAAAAGTCAATCACCAGCTCCATCGTGTTGCCAACATTGATGCAAAGTTGGTTCTGTTCACTCCAGCTGACAGTCCCTGATGACCCCTCTATATTCCAGCTCGTTCCCCTCCAACATCCAGCCAACAATATGACGGTGTCATCAGAGAACTTCTGGATATGGCAGCTCTCTGTGTATTAGCTAAAGTCTGCAGTATACAGGGTGAAGACCACCTCAGACACACTCTGAGCTTCATGTACTGAGGTCTGCTGATAATCGATGGTCCAGGCAGCCAAGTAATGGTCCACTCCCGCTCTCTCTAACTTCCCCCTGAGCCGTGACGGCTGGATGGTGTTGAAGGAACTGGAGAAGTAAAAAAACATCACTCTTACAGTGCTCCTGGTGCTCTTGAGGTGAAAGCGCCAGCGTAGCTCACTCGCCTAGCTGGCTGGCTTGTATTGATAGTTGCACAATTAAAGCGATTAAGATTAATTACTAAACAACTTCTCATAACAAGGGGATTAAGTAGCCAAACATGTTGAATGGGATGTTTCACTTAGCGCTCCGCTGTCGTTGCTGGAAGCTATGTTGAACTGACTGAAATTCACATGCATATGTAGCAGTTTGTTAAAAAAATCAAAAGAAAAAACGTTATATTCATTTCACCAAAACCCCCACTTGTATTATTCTTTATTGGGTTGTCCTTCTTCTCTGCCTGTTGATAAGTAGTAGTGTGAACGTGTGCGAGCGAAAGCATCCTGTAGGGCGGACATGCATGCTTCGGTCATTGCCATTTCTGCTGACCGGAGTGTCTGATGTTGAGCCGCACACCCACACACGGAGCTCACTGTTTCTATTTCTGTTGACAGTAAAACTGTTTAATTTGATCCGACTCCCTGTTTTTCATTCCCTCACAACACAACGCAGAGGAAAAATGCACAGCTAACGGCACGCCAGCTACATCATATAGCGCAGTTTGAATGGCTTAATGTGATTGGCTTATGAGTAAATGGTCTTCCACGTTGGGTGCGTTCTTATGATTGGCTGAAACAAGGAAGATATCTGATTGGTTGCAGATCATTCCGTGTTAAAAAAAAAGACATTTGTGGGTTGAAGCAAGTCAGGGGAGTCTCAAAATTCACACACAAATGCAGCGAAGTCCACAGACCAGAAGCAGTTTGTAAATCAAGTTATATTTGTGTGTGCATCAGAAATACATTTGTGAATCCTATCCTGCGCATTTGTGAATATTGAGACTGATTTAGCTCCAGACGACTGGAGTCTCAATTAATTATTTTCACAATCAGCTTCTTCTTTATTATCTCTTTGTAACCCATAAAGTGGTCAAATGCAGCTTTGCACTTTGTGTGTTTCTTTGTGTTAGCTACACATCTCTCTGTTTAACTTCAGGTTCGCTGCTCCTAGTTTAGTACAAAACACAGCTACAACTCAACAGTGAACATGTCTGATTACACCACAGGTATGCTCTGGCTTTGTGAAGACTGCACATGAGAACTTGTGCACTAACATCCTGTGACTGATTTGGAAAAGTTGCATACTGGAGTTATAACAAACGCACATACCTTTCATCACCCTTCCCAGGTCACCTTGGACCCCAAAGAGAACAGTGTTGCTATTTCCCATCTTGCTCCAGTAGTGTGTTCAGAACTGGCTCAGCGGGTTAAGCTGGAGACCAGGTTCTCTGCCAAACCCCTCAAAAGTATAGCGTGATTGTGGGTTCTCCCATAGGGCCTGCTGTAATTTTTTCTTGGATTCAGGGGGTGATAGGTTTTGATACTGGGGTGGAGTAGGTATGTGTGCTTGTCTATACGCAGTGGCGGAGCTAGACTTTTATCCTTGGGGTGACCAGAGGGTGGCCAAGGTTATTTCAATTAAATTTCAATTCATTTTTATTTATATAGCGCCAAATACAACAAATGTCATCTCGAGGCACTTAGATAGTAAGTCCAATTCAAGCCAATTGGAATTCAATTAATTAATAATAATCATAATTCATAAAATAATCCAATTCGTTCATATAGAGCCAATTCAAAAACAATTTCCTAGCTAAGAAAACCAACAGATTGCACTGAAAACTTTTTGTTTTTCGGTCCAATCTCCCGGCCTGAGCGTGCCTGAGGCGACTGTGGAGAGAAACGACTCCCTTTTAACAGGAAGAAACCTCTGGCAGAACCAGACTCAGGAAGGGTGGCCATCCGCCTCCACCAGCTGGGGTTTGAGAGGACAGAAAAGAGGGGACAACAAACACTGTAACACCATTCAAAGGATATCTGTTGGAACAGGGAAACACGAGTTAATGACCACAATAATGTCACATATACATAAAGAGAGTAAAGTGAGGAAAGGTGTGACATATGAGGCCCCCCAGCAGTCAGGGCCTATAGCAGCTTAACTATGGGATGTTTCAGGACCACCTGAGCCATCCCTAACTATAAACTTTATCAAAAAGGAAAGTTTTAAGCCTGGTCTTAAAAGTGGAAAGGGTGTCTGCTTCCCGGACATTTACTGGCAGCTTATTCCACAAGAGAGGGGCCTGATAACTGAAGGCTCTGCCTCCCAAACTGGCAGCTGGTTCCACAGAGAGGGGCCTTATAACTGAAGGCTCTGCCTCCCAAACTGGCAGCTGGTTCCACAGAGAGGGGCCTGATAACTGAAGGCTCTGTCTCCCAAACTGGCAGCTGGTTCCACAGAGAGGGGCCTGATAACTGAAGGCTCTGCCTCCCAAACTGGCAGCTGGTTCCACAGAGAGGGGCCTTATAACTGAAGGCTCTGCCTCCCAAACTAGCAGCTGGTTCCACAGAGAGGGGCCTGATAACTGAAGGCTCTGCCTCCCAAACTGGCAGCTGGTTCCACAGAGAGGGGCCTGATAAATGAAGGCTCTGCCTCCCAAACTGGCAGCTGGTTCCACAGAGAGGGGCCTGATAACTGAAGGCTCTGCCTCCCAAACTGGCAGCTGGTTCCACAGAGAGGGGCCTGATAACTGAAGGCTCTGCCTCCCAAACTGGCAGCTGGTTCCACAGAGAGGGGCCTGATAACTGAAGGCTCTGCCTCCCAAACTAGCAGCTGGTTCCACAGAGAAGGGCCTGATAACTGAAGGCTCTGCCTCCCAAACTGGCAGCTGGTTTCACAGAGAGGGGTCTGATAACTGAAGGCTCTGCCTCCCAAACTGGCAGCTGGTTCCACAGAGAGGGGCCTTATAACTGAAGGCTCTGCCTCCCATACTGGCAGCTGGTTCCACAGAGAGGGGCCTGATAACTGAAGGCTCTGCCTCCCAAACTGGCAGCTGGTTCCACAGAGAGGGGCCTGATAACTGAAGGCTCTGCCTCCCAAACTGGCAGCTGGTTCCACAGAGAGGGGCCTGATAACTGAAGGCTCTGCTTCCCAAACTGGCAGCTGGTTCCACAGAGAGGGGCCTGATAACTGAAGGCTCTGCCTCCCAAACTGGCAGCTGGTTCCACAGAGAGGGGCCTGATAACTGAAGGCTCTGCCTCCCAAACTGGCAGCTTGTTCCACAGAGAGGGGCCTGATAACTGAAGGCTCTGCTTCCCAAACTGGCAGCTGGTTCCACAGAGAGGGGCCTGATAAATGAAGGCTCTGCCTCCCAAACTGGCAGCTGGTTCCACAGAGAGGGGCCTGATAACTGAAGGCTCTGCCTCCCAAACTGGCAGCTAGTTCCACAGAGAGGGGCCTGATAACTGAAGGCTCTGCCTCCCAAACTGGCAGCTGGTTCCACAGAGAGGGGCCTGATAACTGAAGGCTCTGCCTCCCAAACTAGCAGCTGGTTCCACAGAGAGGGGCCTGATAACTGAAGGCTCTGCCTCCCAAACTGGCAGCTGGTTCCACAGAGAGTGGCCTGATAACTGAAGGCTCTGCCTCCCAAACTGGCAGCTGGTTCCACAGAGAGGGGCCTGATAACTGAAGGCTCTGCTTCCCAAACTGGCAGCTGGTTCCACAGAGAGGGGCCTGATAACTGAAGGCTCTGCCTCCCAAACTGGCAGCTGGTTCCACAGAGAGGGGCCTTATAACTGAAGGCTCTGCCTCCCAAACTGGCAGCTGGTTCCACAGAGAGGGGCCTGATAACTGAAGGCTCTGCCTCCTAAACTGGCAGCTAGTTCTACAGAGAGGGGCCTGATAACTGAAGGCTCTGCCTCCCAAACTGGCAGCTGGTTCCACAGAGAGGGGCCTGATAACTGAAGGCTCTGCCTCCCAAACTAGCAGCTGGTTCCACAGAGAGGGGCCTGATAACTGAAGGCTCTGCCTCCCAAACTGGTAGCTGGTTCCAAAGAGAGGGGCCTGATAACTGAAGGCTCTGCCTCCCAAACTGGCAGCTGGTTTCACAGAGAGGGGTCTGAGATAACTGAAGGCTCTGCCTCCCAAACTGGCAGCTGGTTCCACAGAGAGGGGCCTGATAACTGAAGGCTCTGCTTCCCAAACTGGCAGCTGGTTCCACAGAGAGGGGCCTGATAACTGAAGGCTCTGCCTTCCAAACTGGCAGCTGGTTCCACAGAGAGGGGCCTGATAACTGAAGGCTCTGCCTCCCAAACTGGCAGCTGGTTCCACAGAGAGGGGCCTGATAACTGAAGGCTCTGCCTCCCAAACTGGCAGCTGGTTCCACAGAGAAGGGCCTGATAACTGAAGGGTCTGCTTCCCAAACTGGCAGCTGGTTCCACAGAGAGGGGCCTGATAACTGAAGGCTCTGCCTCCCAAACTGGCAGCTGGTTCCACAGAGAGGGGCCTGATAACTGAAGGCTCTGCCTCTCAAACTGGCAGCTGGTTCCACAGAGAGGGGCCTGATAACTGAAGGCTCTGCCTCCCAAACTGGCAGCTGGTTCCACAGAGAGGGGCCTGATAACTGAAGGCTCTGCCTCCCAAACTGGCAGCTGGTTCCACAGAGAGGGGAAACCAGCAGCCAACACACATAAAACAGCCCGTCTGTAAATGTTAACATTGCCTGTATATCAAGACAGATGAAGTCATCCATTGCTTTGAAGACTGCCATGTTGAATCCACAAGTCTGTTATTTGGATTTGAACATCTTTTGATTTTAGAGTCAGAAGTAATGAGGAAGTGATGAATGTGACTGAGGACCCCAGGACAGCATTCATGCCCAACCTCAATCAAGCCTACATTTCAGCATTAGTTAAAACATTTCAGTTAAAACAGGTGAGGTATAAGAACAGTGGAAGTTACAGTTGTCATGAAGGGGAAATACCTTTAGCTGAAAAGAATATATTAGTTCCTGCTGTGAAGTGCTCATTTTAACAGGGGCTCTGTATTGTGCTCCTGGAGCCTGCAATTTTTGACATTTTTCACTTTTCAGCTCTGGAGGTTGCGGCTTGGTCATCGCACAGTTATTGATGACCTTTAAAAAAAAAGATAAAGACATCAAACAGCAGTTTGGTTGAATCAGTGTTCCATCTTCATACCAGAAGACACGATGACCCCTCCAAAAGTCCGAGTTCCCACAAATAGATGAGGTCTGCTTTGGGTTTTGATTGTAATGTTAGCACTTTTACCATTTTACAACAACTCAACTATATCATTTGTCTACAGTTTTCATCTGTCTTTCACTTTATTTATTGACAAATCAGTCTTGCAAAAGCCTCATGAATGTATTTAGTTCTGCTGATGGATGTACATCTCATGGATAGGCTGAGATGAGCAGTGGATGCCTCTTTGCGCCTTCTGGTTTTAATTATTCCACACACAGCTCCCTCTTCAGTACCCTCATCCTTTTTCCTCACCACCTCAGATGAAGGGTAGTAATCAGGAGCTGCTGGCAGACAAGAGGCTGCTTACTGAGGTGAGGAGCACCTCAGTAAACAGGGGGCCACTTCAAAGAGGTAAGGCCTTGCCCAAGGAGCCCACTCCATCATATCCAATCAGGAAAGCCCCTGAGAGGTCAGAGGAACACATACAGACCCCCTTCTTTTGTCTTGTTCTTTTTTTTTTCCTTCAGAAGTGCTGACAAGAAGAAAGCAGCTCAGGTAAAATATATCTCTCTCATTAAAGATTTTATTGACAAAATTGAGCTTCACTGGGCCGCAGCTACAGCACCAGAACATGTTGATGAAAATATGATCCAGAAGAAGCTCTTCTCTAATTCCTTCTCTCTTTTTGATGTGGCATATACTAGAAGAGGGCAGATGGCCTGTGAATAAAACAGCCATTGGAACCAATATATGTGAAAAAAAGGACAGAATCAGCATGAGGGTGGTGCTGTAAAGAGGCAGGTGGAGGCAGATGAATCAGGTTGAAGTTGCAGAGATGAAAGTGTAGATAATGGGGATAATGAGACTGCTGAATTGTTTTAGAGGTATATCTGTCAAGTATGTCAAACCTTGGCGGGACATGTTCTGCCAGCTCTCACCACATGCAAACAGGGGCGAGCACAAACACATACAAGAGCTACAGTTTCTTATTTACTTTGTTTTTCTGGGAGACTTTTTTTCTATGGAACGTGTCTTATTTCATTTCAGGAGTAGAAATTTCAAGCCTTTTGAAATTTTAATTTTTTACATGTGCTTCTTTGGACTGAAATAACTCGATGTGGAATGAACAGTCAAATATAACGAAAGGTCAAGGTTATTTCAGTCCAAACTAGACAGACTATGAATTTTGAATTTGTTCCTCGAACAATCAATTGCAATCAGAGTCTCTAAATGTTGAAATATATTTAACATAGAAATAATCTGTTTGAAGAGTTTCAGTCAGGATTCAGAGTGCATCATAGCACAGAAACTGCACTGCTGAAAGTTACCAATGATCTCCTCTTAGCCTCTGATAGCGGACTTGTGTCTGTGCTTGTCCTGTTGGATCTCAGTGCTGCATTTGATACGGTCGATCACAGTATCTTATTACAGAGACTTGAACATGTTATTGGGGTTAAAGGAACTGCATTAGGCTGGTTTAAGTCATATTTATCTGATAGATTTCAGTTTGTTCTTGTAAATGAAGAATCTTCCTCACACACCAGAGTAAGTCATGGAGTTCCTCAGGGTTCTGTGCTTGGACCGATTCTTTTCACTTTATCCATGCTTCCATTAGGTAACATTATTAGACAGCATGGCATAAATTTCCATTGCTATGCTGATGATACCCAGTTGTACTTATCTATAAAACCAGATGAACCCAATAGGTTGGTCAGACTACAAGCATGTCTTAAAGACATAAAGACCTGGATGACTCAGAACTGTCTGCTTCTAAATTCAGACAAAACTGAAGTCGTTATCTTTGGACCTGAGCGTTTCAGGGAGAAATTGTCTAGCTATATAGTTACTCTAGATGGTATTTCCTTGGCTTCTAGTTCTACAGTGAGGAACCTTGGAGTTATTTTTGACCAGAATTTATCATTTCACTCGCATATAAAACAGGTTTCTAGGACTGCCTTCTTACACCCTCGTAATATTGTTAAAATCAGGAACATCTTGTCTCAGAGTGATGCAGAAAAACTGCTCCATGCATTTGTTACTTCAAGACAGTTACTTCCACACAGTCCATGATCAAGTGCTCAAAAGGTTGATTGACTGCTGGAATTGGTAACAGAGGAGCAGGTTTTAGAGTCTGATTGGGCTTACTTGTTAGTTGGCATGTGTGGCAAGTTTTTATGTGTACCGACACCTCATGTTTCAACCGAGGCCAGAAAAAATGCCTCAGAATCCGGTCGTATGTCTTCCGAACACCAAGATGCCCCGACCCCTCATGAGCTAGTTTTAAAACAGGTTCACGAAACCTCTCAGGCAACACGATTTGGATAATCGGATTACCCACAAAACTCTGACCATGCGGGACCCATTTCCTTACCAACAGGTAGTCTTTAAGGAAATAGCCCCGAGCACTGCTCTCTATCTGGGCACCGGTTACCACCTGCTCAAACAATTCAATTCAATTCATTTTTATTTATATAGCGCCAAATACAACAAATGTCATCTCAAGGCACTTAGATAGTAAGTCCAATTCAAGCCAATTGGAATTCAATTAATTAATAATAATCATAATTCATAAAATAATCCAATTCGTTCATATAGAGCCAATTCAAAAACAATTTCCTAGCTAAGAAAACCAACAGATTGCACTGAAAACTTTTGTTTTTCGGTCCAATCTCCCGTCCTGAGCGTGCCTGAGGCGACTGTGGAGAGAAACGACTCCCTTTGAACAGGAAGAAACCTCTGGCAGAACCAGACTCAGGAAGGGTGGCCATCCGCCTCCACCAGCTGGGGTTTGAGAAGACAGAAAGGGGGGGAGGGGGGGGAGGGCCGCAGCGGTGGCGGCACTGTAACACCATTCAAAGGATATCTGTTGGAACAGGGAAACACGAGTTAATGACCACAATAATATCACACATACATAAAGAGAGTAAAGTGAGGAAAGGTGTGACAGATGAGGCCCCCCAGCAGTCTAGGCCTATAGCAGCTTAACTATGGGATGTTTCAGGATTACCTGAGCCATCCCTATTCAAGGTAAACACAAGAAACTTGTGCTAACGAAAAAATAAATAATAAAATAAAGGAGCAGACTCAGTGAGTAATTCCCTATACTCCCTATATAGATCTGCTCCTCACACCACAACAACCATCTTTTTACAGCCACAAGCTACCTCAGCCTCTCACCAACTGGACACCAGTCACAGCGGGGTGGGGATGCAAACCCTGGTTCGAGTAGGGGGTAATGAAAGTATAGAAGGTGCCAGAGGTGGAAGCAGGACAAGACACACTATCAGATTCAACAGACCTAACTATAAGCTTTATAAAAAAGGAAAGTTTTAAGCCTGGTCTTAAAAGTGGAAAGGGTGTCTGCTTCCCGGACATTTACTGGCAGCTTATTCCACAATAGAGGGGCCTGATAACTGAAGGCTCTGCCTCCCATTCTACTTTTAGAAACTCTGGGAACCTCAAGTAAACCTGCAGTTTGGGAACGAAGTGCTCTGTTAGGAAAATATCTTACAATGAGATCTTTAAGATATGATGGAGCTCGGTCATTAAGAGCTTTATATGTAAGGAGAAGAATCTTAAATTCTATTCTGAATTTAACAGGGAGCCAATGAAGAGAAGCTAAAACTGGAGAAATATGATCTCTCCTGTTAGTTCTCATCAGAACTCTGGCTGCAGCATTTTGGATCAGCTGAAGGCTTTTCAGAGAATATGTGGGACAGCCCAATAATAAAGAATTACAGTAGTCCAATCCTGAAGTAACAAATGCATGGACTAGTTTTTCTGCATCACTCTGAGACAAGATGTTCCTGATTTTAACAATATTACGAAGGTGAAAGAAGGCAGTCCTAGAAACCTGTTTTATATGCAAGTCAAATGATAAGTTCTGGTCAAAAATAACTCCAAGGTTCCTCACTGTAGAACTAGAAGCCAAGGAAATACCATCTAGAGTAACTATATAGCTAGACAATTTCTCCCTGAAACGCTCAGGTCCAAAGATAACGACTTCAGTTTTGTATGAATTTAGAAGCAGACAGTTCTGAGTCATCCAGGTCTTTATGTCTTTAAGACATGCTTGTAGTCTGACCAACCTATTGGGTTCATCTGGTTTTATAGATAAGTACAGCTGAGTATCATCAGCATAGCAATGGAAATTTATGCCATGCTGTCTAATAATGTTACCTAAAAACAAACCTTGCAGGGAACAATCAGCCTCTTGCTCCGCCTTCAACTCTTCCTGCGAAACTGACAAGGGATAGTCAGACAAAGAAAACATAGATAACGACCCCACATTTTATTTGATTCACACAGGCTGGAATTAAACTTATCCCCTGTCATAGCACGCGTTACAGCACATGCTGTGAACACTTCAGGGAATGCTGATTGACTATCATCAGGCTGTTGTCTTACCACTGGCACCGTGTCCACCTCTAACTGTGGCGGCACATCAACCCACACACGGGCACCAGCCAGGCCATTACCCAAAAGCACATTGACACCCTCCACTGGCAAAGCAGGACGCACCCCCACAACTGCTTGTCCCTGGAAAAGATCGGAATACAACATGATGTTATGCATGGGAACTTGAAGTACATTTAAACCCATACCCAACACAGGAATACAAGATCCAGTAGCTATCACTCTCACTAGTGAATGGCAAAACTGACGCTTCGATAAAAGTATCATAAGCAGCAGTGTCACGCAATATCTTTACTGGTACTTTTTTGTCACTCCCCACCAAAGCCACAAAACCATCACTAACAAAATGTCTGTAACTTTCCAGTTCCGGACTTTGATGAGTCCCAACCTGAAACCCCCCATTCACCACCAAAGGCAGCGAAGGTGGCACTGAGACAGCCATAGACACCTCTCTAGCCCTAGGTTGAGAGACAGACTGGAGGTTAGAGTTTGACTTAGCCTTAAGAGCATAACAGTCAGCTTGTAAATGGCCCTTTTTATGACAGTAATTACAGGTTCTTTCCTCACGGCTACGAACACCATGATCCTCTGTAGCAACAACTTTAACTGAGCTACCCACTGCAAATGAATCGGAACGTGCCCCGTTTCCATGGCCATTACCACCATAGACAGGTGGGTGCCAGCTAAACAGACGCCGCTCACCAAACCCACGTCTGTGCCTGAGCACATATTCATCTGCTAATGCCGCAGCGTTCGCCACTGTTTTCACTTTCTGGTAGACTTGTAGTCAAGACCGCCTAAACCGAGACCAAGACACTACCAAGACCAGAGGGTATCAAGACCGAGACCAAGACGAGACCAACGCCAGGACAGACTGAGTCAAGACCAAGACCAAAAAAAAAAAAAAAAAAAAAAAAAAAAAAGCTAGTGAACTAGTGTTACACCATAACTTGCATCAATTGAATAAAAGCAGCATACTGGGGTAAGAGGTTCAGTCCCAGTTTAAATTCAATTTAAGAAGGTATTATGTCAACTACAGACAGAACAATGCAGAGATTTGTACTCCAAGTACCTACAACATAGGGGGAAAAGAATCTGTAAGTCATCTGTTTCTATTCAACCACAACAAACTACTGTATCTTACAAATGCAGTAATTTTAAATCTATCAATGAGTGCAGGTCTTTACATACAAAATAACCTCATCCAATCCAGTGTGACACATTAACATAACATTATTTTTTCACATTGCATTAAGCCTCCTTATGTGTCAGCCAGCAATCAGACACAAGTAATGACAAGAAATGAAAGAAAAATATATACATATTCAAAAAAGTCTAAAGTTACTATACAATAGAATTGTGTCCCATAGTAGATAGAAAGATACATAAATACATTACTCTATCCATCCATCCATCCACCTATCTACCTATCTAATAATAACATGCTGTTGTTGCCCTACACGCTTGACTGGTTACAGTTAACACAGGACAAGACGCCTAACCACCATAACCACGTCAAACATGATTGTACATTTTGTAGAATGGGTGTCAGTTGCAATTATGCTCAGGTCGACTCAAACTCAAGATTCATGACGAGACAGTGGTAGAGGAGTTGCGGCGTGTGAATCAAACTCGTTGCAAGGAGTTTCGAGTTGTCGCTAAACAATCAACATGTCAAATTGTACTTTCTCCTTCATAAGTGTCTCTGGTTTTAGGACGTTTTTACCTCACAGCTTTTATGACGCAATGTCAGTCGAAAACAGCTGCTCTAATATCTGGCTTCATCGGCGAGAATGCCGCTAGTGCTAACCTAGCAATGTCGAGGCACCCGAATGGCTCATCCTTCCTTGCGTGTCAGCAACAATATTATGCCAAAAACCAACAACAAACCACATGGTACCAGGCCTTAAAGTGCTCACTGACACGATTTTGATATAAAGTATTTCTACTCAATGAATTCGCCAAAATATCTAACGTTGGTGAAAAATGTTAAGTAGCCAAGAGCCACTGATAAGTTAACTACGTGTACTTAGCATTTAGTTACACTCTCAGCCAAAAATGTTTCAGTAAGTCTGCAAAGAACTGAAGCTTGCAAAAAAATATCCGTCCCTAAATAATTTATACCGCGCGTGTAAGAAGAGCATGTCATGATAAATAATACTAGCACATGCATGATCTGGTCATGTAATATTGGTACGGATAAAGAGTTTGGAGCCAGTACCGACTAGCTAGCTTACCTCTCCGGGTGTCACCGCTCCAGGTGTCTGGTGAACGTTGATGTGGTCCCGGCCCGGCTGTTTCGGTGAGAGACACTTTGCAAAACTGCAAATGTCTTTATGGTCCGTAAATGCAAATTTGATGATGCCGGAATTTGCTGACATTGTTAGGCTACTAGGTCTGACTGAGACTGAGCTACAACGTAAACGTAAAGTTTTGCACTGGCTCTACACTTGCGTCTTTTGATTGGATGAGCGCCAGTTTCTTAATCACAACAAAATACATGCATGTCATTGATTGGTTGCATTTGAAAGGCGTGAAAGGTGAAATAATTTAATGTTGCATTATCAAATGTTATGTTTTGTATCATGGACATTATTTGTTGCAAATCTCCCGAGACCAAGACAAGACCGAGGGATCCGAGACCAAGACAAGACCAAGACCAAAGACGGTCGAGACTGTGACAAGACCGAGAACACGTAAAAGTGGTCTCGAGACGTCCAACTCTACTTTCTGGTCACTGATGTAATTAGCAATATGTTCAGGTAACGTGTTCTTAAATTGCTCGAGAACTATAATTTCACGCAACCCCTCATAATTACTGACTTCCAGCGCAGCAACCCAACGGTCAAAATGCCTCGCTAAATCACCCACCAATTCCAAGTGGGTTTGCTTCTCGTTTTTCCGCCACGTACGAAAACGTTTGCGGTACGCCTCAGGCACCAACTCAAAAGCTCTTAACACTGCCTTTTTAACTAATGCGTACTGCTTACTATCCTCATAATTTAAACTTGCATAGGCCTCTCGAGCTCTTCCAGTAAATACGCACTGCAACATCAATGTGCGCACAGACTCCGGCCAATTCCAGACCTCAGGAACACGTTCAAAAAGAGAAAAGAATGTTTCTGGATCTTTTTCATTGAACTTTGGTACCAGGTGCAGATTGCGAAAAATGTCAAAGTCCTGATCATTAGACCCTGAAACCCCTGACCGACCACCAGTTACCCCAGCCTCCCCAGCTGCAAGTTTTCCCTGTTTTATCAGTTCCAGTTTAGTTTTCTCAATGTCAAGTCTGGACTGCTCAATCCGCAACCTCTCCACCTCAATCCTCTCTTGGGACTTCAAAAAAAAAAAAAAAAAAAACAGCTCCCTCTGCTGCTCAAATGTTAAATTACCAGTTCCTGTACTAAAATGCTGGCCCAAACCATCACCAGATTCACCAGGCCACTTCTCCTCTGGAACTGGATGAGGCTCCTCCTCAGTCAGGGTCAGGATCCCTAAATCACTCAAGAAGGCTTTAATCTCAGACTTCAGTACCTCCTTATTTGACTTTTTATCACTAATCCCTATCTTGTTGTGGTCTGCTACTCTGAGTAACTGGTCTTTGGTCAATCTATTCAATAACTCTAAACTCGGAGCTTCCACAAACTCAGCAATGCTAGCCATCTCTAAGCTAGAAAAGTTCCCAACATACAAGCCAGGTCAATGGTAATTAAGAAAAAGAGCAGTGAAAGGAAAAACACTCAGGCGCTCCAACCAGACCTGTGCTGCATCACAAAGCAAGTGTAGCCAGTGTGCCAAAGTTCATCAGTGACCCCCACTCAGTGCGTGTCCCCCCACTAACTAAACTGCCTAACCAAAACTAACCTAAACCAACTCAACCCTAGTCTTCAGGGGATCTGGCAGTGGGTACTTATGCACTGAAACCCAATGGTGTGGTGATGCGTCCAGTCATCTGGCAACACCACCAAAACCATGGACATGCCCCCGAGACAACTGCTCTAACCGCCATCACCCCACACTACGGACAGATGAGCAGATTCCAAAAGGAAAATGCCCTAAGCCTAACAGAGGGAACACACGGTCCAATGTGACACACCAACCAACATTTACCCTGACAACCAGCCCAAAACAATAACAGACAGCGCACATAAACTAAATTACCACAACACAAACTACCTTCAAACTAGAACCAAATCACTTCAATACCAAACCATGCACCTCCTCAAAACAACCAGGTCAAAGTTTCAACCTACCCCCAACAATAGTACCACCAGGAGAAACTCCTCACCTATCCACTGAAGCCATGCAAACTTCCAACAACCCCTCCCCCAGCAGGGCAGCGGGTAATCCGCACTCAGGTTCGCAGCAATCAAGGTTTGTAAGTTATAAGGAAATCAATTTATTTAAAGCTGCAGTCTGCAAGATTTGTTGTTGTCATACGTAAAGTCCTACTTTTTGGCATTTTAAGAGTTTACATGATCTATCAGAACGCTTGAAGTTGAAAACGGTGACCTCCGTAGTCGCAAAATGCAAGAAATGCTTATTTTTTAACCGAAAAATAAAAAGTTATTCAACTTCCTGTCCCGCCCCTTCAAAACACATGAGAACTCGTGCACGTCTACGTGCACACCAGATGCACCCACACGACTCCTCATTCATCAACTCACCTGTCATTTGCGATCATGGAAGACACAGTAAGTAGACTAGCCCGTAATGAAGTTCAATAGTCCAGATAAATAAGCGTGGGGACGAGCCTACCTTGTATCGCGCGTGCACAATCGGTGATTGACAGGCAGCAGAGCCCAGCTCGTAACCTGATTGGTTACCTTTTACCGGTCCGGTCTGCAATTTTGTAAACAAACCTGCTGGCTTTGGAGGGACCTAGCGGGACATATAGGGGACCTAGAGAACTCTTTTTTTTTGTATTGGGGTATTTAATGTACTACTTTCAGAATCCCCGGACAGTTCCAGGCATTATGCTTGAAAAAGAGTTGCAGACTGCAGCTTTAACCAATTCGAACTTAAGCTGGAGAATTCAACAAAAGTAAAACAATGGGATGTGGCAATCAGTCATCAGTAGTGTAGTGGTGTTGTGGAGCATGAATGTGCTGCAAAGGTGTTGTATGG
Organism: Odontesthes bonariensis; assembly: GCF_027942865.1. NCBI lineage: Eukaryota > Metazoa > Chordata > Actinopteri > Atheriniformes > Atherinopsidae > Odontesthes > Odontesthes bonariensis. Next base: position 33,821,379 of record NC_134525.1, read on the forward strand.
TGCGAAATATAACAAGAGGATAAACCAAACAAACCCAAAACACACTGCTGTTCTCACAAACCCAGCCAGGAACCAAAAGGGAAGAATTAACAAAGTAAGGCTGCTTAAATCCACTCCCACAGACGGCCAGGTGTACGAGCTGCCGCAATCACTGCTGCACACTCCAATCAGCTTCCTGGTCTGAGGGAGGAGACAAAGAAAGAGGGAGGAGAGAGACATGCCCGGCACAAGCCCCAGGGGCTGTGACATTGGACTGCTGTAATTCTTTATTATTGTCATAATAATATCATATCTTAAAGATCTCATTGTAAGATATTTTCCTAACAGAGCACTTCGTTCCCAAACTGCAGGTTTACTTGAGGTTCCCAGAGTTTCTAAAAGTAGAATGGGAGGCAGAGCCTTCAGTTATCAGGCCCCTCTATTGTGGAATAAGCTGCCAGTTTGGGAGGCAGAGCCTTCAGTTATCAGGCCCCTCTCTGTGGAACCAGCTGCCAGTTTGGGAGGCAGAGCCTTCAGTTATCAGGCCCCTCTCTGTGGAACCAGCTGCCAGTTTGGGAGGCAGAGCCTTCAGTTATCAGGCCCCTCTCTTGTGGAATAAGCTGCCAGTAAATGTCCGGGAAGCAGACACCCTTTCCACTTTTAAGACCAGGCTTAAAACTTTCCTTTCTGATAAAGCTTATAGTTAGGGATGGCTCAGGTGATCCTGAAACATCCCATAGTTAAGCTGCTATAGGCCTAGACTGCTGGGGGGCCTCATATGTCACACCTTTCCTCACTTTACTCTCTTTATGTATATGTGACATTATTGTGGTCATTAACTCGTGTTTCCCTGTTCCAACAGATATCCTTTGAATGGTGTTACAGTGCCGCCGCCGCCGCCCCCTCCCCCCCTTTCTGTTCTCTCAAACCCCAGCTGGTCGATGCGGATGGCCACCCTTCCTGGTTCTGGTTCTGTCAGAGGTTTCTTCCTGTTAAAAGGGAGTCGTTTCTCTCCACAGTTGCCTCAGGCACGCTCAGGACGGGAGATTGGACTGAAGACAAGTTTCGCTGCAATCTGTTGGTTTCCTTAGCTAGGAAATTATTTTTGAATTGGCTCTATATGAATAAATTGGATTATTTTATAAATAATTATGATTACACTGAATTGAATTCCAATTGGCTTGAATTGGACGTTATTATTTAAGTGCCTTGAGATGACATTTGTTGTATTTGGCGCTATATAAATAAAAATTAATTGAATTGAATTGAATGTGAAGCGGAGACTGGCTGCCCACCGCTACAGTGTGGCCAAAACAGGCGGGTGGGGGGGTGACCGACTCTGTTTGAACAGAGAGTCGGGGCAACTATGGGTGACACTGCTCTCTCTGGGGTGGTGGGAGCACATGTGGGTGACTCTGATTATCCCCAAGGTAAATGATGCTGTAAAGATGGGATAGAAATTGGGGGCGCACATACTCAATGCATGACACGGGGAATAATATTAGGACAATTACACAATAAAGTAACTCACCAAGAAGCCAACCATCGCGCACAGTGCCACCTTGTAGTCTGTTCCCAACATGCTGTTACTCAGAATGTATGAATCGTGCGTTGAACCAGGCCACCTCGCCACAATGCTGGTTAATTGCATTTACGCATCACATATGATCTGTACATCGATCGAATGAAAATGTTTCCTGTTAACATACAAATTCATCATGTGATGGCGCTTTTATAGCAATGTGTGTGCAGTCGATAGCTCCGATTACAAAACCGGCTCTTGCTTCAAATTGAGCTTTAATGTTGGCCTGTTCAACTGCATTGTGGGAATTTGATATACGTGGCTGAGATGCGGATAATTCTGTCCCACACGGCTGGCATGGCTCGGCTCAGGGTAGACTGGCACAGTCCCAATCAGTTGGCCAGCTCCCTCTGGAATGGCCCAGTTGCTCGGAACCTGCGTACGCCAGCCCTGAAGTTGGAGTGAGTCACCGCACATTTCCACGGTCTTTTCGCTCTTGATACATCTGATCGTTGACGTGAAAAGGTGCGTACGCCACTATTTTGTGCGTACGCACCCTTTGCACATGAGGCCCTAAGCGTGAGGTGTTTATTTCCTCCAGACACTGACACAGTACGTCTGCTGGGCTGCAGTCATCCGGTGACAGAGACACACTAAAGTTGTGTATGGTCTGCATAACTGTGATAATTAATATTAAAATTCTGTAATACCTGAGCCAAAGGGAGCATACAAAAGTTAAACAGCAGAGGTCCAAGAATTGACCCCTGGGGGACTCCACAAGTCATGGCCACTCGCTCAGATTCATAGCTGCCAATTGTAACAAAATAACTCCGGCCTTCTAAGTAGGACCTGAACCAGTTAAGGACTGCTCCAGAAAGTCCAGCCCAGTTTTCCAGCCTGTGCAACAGGATTCTGTGATCTACAGTATCAAACGCAGCGCTGAGGTCCAACAGAACCAGGACTGAAACATTACCAGAATCAGTATTCAACCTAATGTCGTTTAACACTTTGACCAGAGCTGTTTCAGTGCTGTGATGATGTCTGAAGCCTGATTGAAAGTTATCAAGACTTCCACTTTCATTCAGAAAGTCGTGGAGCTGTTTAAATACAACTTTCTCAATAATCTTGGATATAAAAGAGAGATTAGAGACAGGCCTGTAGTTGTTCATCATAGAGGCGTCTAGAGTTCTCTTCTTTAGGAGTGGCTTAATGGCAGCTGTCTTTAGTGACTTGGGAAAAATGCCTGATGCCAGTGAGCTGTTAACTATTCGTAGGAGATCACTTTCTACTGAGGTAAAAACAGTTTTTAAAAAGTCAGATGGTATTATGTCCAGAGTGCAAGTTGTTCATTTCAGATGCCCAACTGTTTCCTCTAGGATTTTTAAATCAACAATATTAAATTGTGACATAACGTCAGAGTTATTTCTAGGTTTTAGACACAGATTAGTTGAATGTTTTGTCCAATTGTTTTGATTTTTTGGCTAATAAAGTTGGCAAATTTGTTGCATTTCTCAGTGGAGAGGAGGTCTGGGTTTGACTGTTTAGGAGGATTTGTGAGTTTTTCAACCATAGCAAAGAGAGTTCGAGAATTCTTATTAATCATTTTAGATAAATGCAGCTGTCTGGCCTTGCACAGCTCATTGTTATAACTATGCAGGCTTTCTTTGTACAGCTCATAGTGAATCTGAAGCTTTGTTTTCCTCCATTTACGTTCAGCTCTCCTGCATTCTCTTTTCAGGTTTTTGACCGTAGTGGTGTTTCTCCATGGGCTTTTCTGTTTGATCAAGGTGCTCTTGATTCTTATCGGTGCAACAGCTTCCATTATATTCAAAATGTTTAAGTTGAAATGATCCAGCAGTCCTTCAACCGACTCTGCGCTGATTGTTGGTAACATAGGTATGGCCTCCCTAAACTGATTACTTGTTTTCTCATTGATGTACCTCTTCTTAACTGAGAAGCTGGTTGTTTGAACATTCTGAGTAATGTGTAAATAAAATAAAATACAAAAATGGTCAGACAAGGCCAAATCAATAACCACAACAGAAGAAATATCAACACCTTTAGAAATGAGCAGGTCCAGAATGTGACCTCGAAGGTGGGTTGCTTCTGTTACATGTTGCCACAAACCAAACATGTCCAGCATTAAGCGGGTATAGAAAATGAATGGATGGAGTATTTGTTTTGATTGGCAATATCCAAAGTACTTTCTGCCTTTACATTCCATACATGAAATATTCCACATGGTGGACCTGCTGTTAAAACTGAATATGCTTTGTAAATACATCAACTAGTTATCTATTTTGTTTTCAGTACTATTTCTGATTGAGTTTGAGCTGTGGTTTGCCACCACATGGGGTCTTTGTGCAAGTGTAACCTCCTTTATCAGCAAACATGAGCTGCCCATCAGTCAGAACACTGGACATTATGTACTTCCTTTCAGGCTGTGGCAGCAGGCTTTGTTTTTGACTGTGATGTGATTTGGGAGCAGGATCCAGTTTCCCAGACTGGTGGACAACAGGTGCTCTTGCCAGTTGTTCTTTTGTCCCATTACGCTTCTTACAGATTGAAAGTGGAGCCAACACCTGCTAACAGTCCTCACTTATTGTGACAGAAAAGCAGAGGGAATAAAGACACTGCGATGAAATACAAATGTTTCACACAGAGGTCACATTCCACAAATCTCATCAAAGGAAAGTCATATTCATTTTTAAGAATAGAAGATAAGTTTTTTCTCTCTCATCATTTTAACTGAACTGCAGTTCTCTTCAAAACATAAAGAAAATGTTTTCGATATTTTTCCTTGGCCTGACTTTTTCTGGGGGGACAGTAAGGACAGGGTGGTTCTTGGGTGTTGTTCAGCTGTGCTTGGTCCACAGCTGTGCACAACTGTCCAGAGGCTCTGATGTCATGCATGATGGGAGTCTGCAGGGATGAGGGGAGAGTGAGGCGCTGAAACCAGATCCTTGCTGTGCTCTGCTGTGCCGCTCAGACCGCAGGGTGGGGTTAAATGGGGAGCCACCTGCTGCATGCAGACTGCACGTCTGATACCATCCACCAACAAGAAGAATAAAACTGAGTGGCATGTGTGAGGGGAGAGAGAAGCGTGAGGGAGGCTGACACTTACCATGACTCAATACCACTTGATATTTCGTGGCTGGGGGAATGTGGCAGCACTCTCTGCTTTATGGAGCTGGCCTGGATTATTTAGCTGGATGGAGTCCTTCCCAGAGGAACAGCTGAATGATGTCATGCAGCACACACACACATTTGTCCATGCAGACAGTTGTGGACTGAGTAAAAGTGTTGCCCTGGTTGCCCAGTAGAGAGATATTGGGTGATTGGGAAGGTGAGTAGAAGAAAGGTGGGACTAATATGGGATGATTTCACATTGGGAGGGGGTGCTGGGATGTTTGGGAACAGATGTGTGTTTGGAGAGCTGGATGAGAGATTGGGGTGGGTGTGTTTCAGAGGTGGTTGGCTGACCTCACACAGCATATGGTTGTGTGTCCACACTCATGTGTGTTCAGTCTGCACATATGATTCACTGACTTTACTCTTCATGAACACATTCAGGTTCTGCCCTGCTTGGAATGGTGTGTTAGCATGCGAGGCCCTGGCATCCTTCTGAGAACCTAAAGAAGGAAACAGTGAATGGAAACTGTTTAGACAACTTGAAATAGTTATAGATCAAAGCAGAGGAAACATGAGTCATAATGTTTCTGTATGGAAACAAACACTTTGTCTTTCTTCTTTCTTCCTTTTGACACACACACACATACTGTTTGATCATACTGTACCTGACATTGTGCTCCCACAAGTAAAGTGTGTTGCATTAACAAAGAGAGCATAATCAGCCAGTGTTACTTCTGAAACCAGAGATGGAAACTCCAGATTTGAAACTCTTCTCCAAGACTCCAGGAGACTTTACTCTTCAGTCTTTGTTTTCTTCCTCTCCATAAAGATATGCAGGTCTTCTGGGCTGCAGAATCTATCCCAGGTTCTGCTCCTCACCACAGTGTTAAATTAGACCAACGTCTAAAGAGCATCCCTCACCTCCAGCCATCTCTACTCCACCTTGGGATGGAGCAAGAGAAACAAACTGCCAAAACACAAGCCCTTTACACAGTTGTAGTAGGTCAGACTTTAACAAATGACATGACTGAATGCACCATTGTCCTATCCCTGATGGTTGCATGCTTCAGATTTAAACCTTTTCAGATCTGCATGCCAGTCATTCCGATTCATCATCTGCTTCTCCTGTGAAATGGACAGAAGTGGCTGACTCACTGCTTTCATGGAAAGAACCTGTGCTGATGTCATCTTGACAGACAGAGCAGTCCAGTAAACACAGCAGGAATGGTGTCAGACCTCGCACACATCACTCTCAGGTGACAGAGGTGTGAGGTGATGTCAGCATATGATGGAATCATGATGTGGGCGCATCATCCAGCGGGGGATGTCAGCACCACCCTGGCATGCCTGAGCAGTGTGGAAACGTTTTCCACCCAACCATTTCTGAAAAATGGGGGGAAGCTTTGAAATACATTCGATTTGCTTTGTATCCTGGCTCCAGTCCCTGGTGCCATGATACTGTGAACAATAGCTGTCCTGGAGGAAACGAGGGAATGTGGGCTCTATCCATAACAGCCACAAATTTCATCTGTCGTCATTCAAGGGGTATTTAAACATTTTACTGTCAGGATCAAATTCAAAAGGATTGACTTTCACTTTTCTCTTTTTTACATTTATTTTCACTTTATACACATCAGACTAACAGTACAACCTAGGAGAGGATGTGGAAGCCATTGAGGACTACCTGGGAGTTTACTTAGACAGCAGACTGGACTGGAAAGCTGTCTACAGGAAGGGACAGAGCTGTACTTCATGTGGAAGCTTAGGTCCTTCAGTGCCTGCACCAAGATGTTTCATATCTTCTACAAGTCTGTTGTGGAGAGTTCAATCTGCTTTGAAGCATCTGCAGCCAAACCCTAAGCCTGGGGCAGCAGCATCAGAACCAGAGACTCAAAGAAACTGAACAAACTGATAAAGAAGGCTGTCTGATCTGGCTTTGTTATTCCTCTGCTGTCAGATGCTCACTGCAGCCCAGGAGTCCCTAGATACAGCTGGAGCTCCCAGCCCTCTGAGCTGACGTTGTCTCCAGGCCCGCAAATGGTCTCTGTACCGCTGGGCCTGCCAATGATGCAGAGCTACCTTTATCCCGGTCTGAGGCTGGCGCCCAGTCCGCTGCTTCTGCCTGCTGCTTCTCTCAGACCCCTGATGGTTCCTACTTTCCTTGACCTTCCTCCTGGACTCCACCGAGCACACACAGGTGGCGTTGCGCACACTAACCTCCGCCCGCTGAGACGTGAGATCAACCAAGATTAAGCACGCCAAGGTTGTGTCCGTGTTGTATGAGGAAACATTTCAGCCTGACAGCATGACAAGGGGCGGAGCTACCGACCACCAAACACCTCCGTCAGATGTGTTCTATAGAACCCAGAACAGACCCAGCTGAGGAGAAGGAACTGAAATGGTTCCAGGAGCTGGTGGTCCCGAGTTCCTGTATGTGAGAATGAGGGAAAAACGGCCCCGTTCCTTTTTCCCCTGTTTAATTTCTCAAATGATATTATGTACATGTGACATTATTGTGGTCATTAACTCGTGTTTCCCTGTTCCAACAGGTATCCTTTGAATGGTGTTTCAGTGTTTGTTGTCCCCTCTATTCTGTCTTCTCAAACCCCAGCTGGTGGAGGCGGATGGCCACCCTTCCTGGTTCTGGTTCTGGTGGCCACCCTTCCTGGTTCTGGTTCTGGTGGCCACCCTTCCTGGTTCTGGTTCTGATGGCCACCCTTCCTGGTTCTGGGTCTGATGGCCACCCTTCCTGGTTCTGATTCTGCCAGAGGTTTCTTCCTGTTCAAAGGGAGTCGTTTCTTTCCACAGTCGCCTCAGGCACGCTCAGGCCGGGAGATTGGACTGAAGATAAGTTTCGCTGCAATCTGTTGGTAGTTTTGGTCACTATATCATTCACTCATTCATCTAAGTTGACTATACACAAGTTATTTTTGTTAGTCTTAAACTGCATTCCTATATATATTCCTATATATATATATATATATATATATATTCCTATATATTCCTATATATTCCTATATATAATTCTATGTCTGAAGTATGTGACAGATTGTCTGTTTTGGAGTGCATCACTATGTGTATCCTGTCACATTACAAATTGTGATTATGATGGCGGATGATGATAACTTAATTGAAAATCTCATTTTGTGATTACAGATTCTGTCAGAAAAAAAGGGAGAGCCGTACAGCACAATGGATAGCAGATGAGATGAAGTACCCAGAGAGAACCCATGCATGTACAGGGAGAACATGCAAAGCACATACAGAAAGACCCCTGGCTGGATTCTAACACCTGCAACAGTGCTACCAACTGCACCACTGTGCAGCCTCAAAACTGTACATTTACTCCTAATAATAACCCAATTTTAGGTCTTAAGCAGCTTCACAATAAATCATTTTCAGGTGTATAAGGCTAAACTGGTGGGGTTTTTATGGAGTCATTTCTAGTTGGTAAGCAAGTTTTTATCTGTGTCTACTTTTGTTAATAAATTCATAATAAATAAAGGTTCTGGACCAAATGAGTCCACCTCCATTATAGGTATCATAAACAACTCCGGGCCGGATGTAGCACTTAATGTGTGGATCCGTGATCTGGATCTGTTCCGGATCCGCCCCGGACCCTATCCGGATCCGTGATCTGGATCTGTTCCGATCCGGGTCCGTTTTGCGGATCCGTTCCGGAGTCCGTTTGCTATCTGGGAAAGGACTTTCTATCTCTGATCGACTTTTTTAACTTGACCCAGTGGGTTTCTGGCCCAACACATGGAAAAGGTCACACGTTAGACCTCCTGTTGTCTCTTGGGGTGCCTGTTTGTGTAGATGAGATCTGTAGCAGCGCTTGCATTTCTGATCACCGGCCTGTTTTGTTCTCTGTTACTGTCCCCTGCTCTGTTGTTGAAACTCGTCCTGCTCCTCATCGTTACCGTGTTATAAACTCGGACACCACACTGATGTTTTCCATGGCTTTTGATGAGTTTGTAAACTCATCTATGGATGAGCTTGGTTCTCTGTGCCCTGAAGAGCTTGTGGCTGTCTTCAATTCAAAATGTTTTTGCATCCTGGACTCTATCGCTCCTATTAGGAACAAATCCTCCAAGGCCCCCTCTGAACCGGGGATAAATGACTCTACCCGAGCTCTCAGGCGCTCCTGTAGACGTGCTGAAAGGAGGTGGAAGAAGGACAAGCTACAAGTGTCTTTTGGAATAATGCGGGACGGTCTATTGGAGTATCAGAATGCTGTAAAAGCTGCCAAAGCTGACTACCTCTCAAACCTCGACTCTAACAACATCAACAGGCCAAAGGTTTTGTCCAATGTTCCGCTGAGCTGTTGGAGGCAGTGCAGAAACTACGCCCATCAGGTAGCCTTCCCCCGCGCTTCTTTAAAAAGGTTTTTTAATTCATTTTATTATTGTGTCCTACTTGTTTTAGCTCAGCCTGTTTCCCAGCTCCTTTTAAGCATGCCGTAGTGCAGCCACTAATCAAAAAGCCGAGCCTTGACCCATCTATCCTCGCTAACTTTCAGCCTATCTCTAAACTTCCCTTTCTGTCAAAGATGTTAGAGAAAGCAATGGCCACCCAGTTGCTATTATTTCTGGAGAAAAATTCCAATCTGGTTTTAGACCTCGACATAGTACAGAATTAAGATTAAGATCAGATTTATTTGTCATGCATACACACGAAATGTGTCCTTTTAACCATGCAGGTTGGCACCTGTTGACACACACTTGCACAGGGTCACACACTCATAGAGACAGATGCCAACCTGGAGCGGTGGGCAGCCAGTCACAGCACCCGGGGAGCATGGGGGTACGGTGCTCAAGGGCACCTCGGCCGTGACAAGAAGGAGGAACTGAAACCCCTCCAGCAGTCAGTTTCACCAATCTTTGAGTGGTGAGAGTGGGAAACGAACCGCCAACCTTCCGGTTACTGGACGACCCACTCTAACCACTGAGCCACGCCCTTACAGTCCATCCCTTACAAATGAACTGTAAAAACTGTCTGTATAAACGATTCAGCTTCCTAAACCTGAATGACAGTGAGACAGAAGTCACAGTGTTTGGGGGCCACTTTACAGTGACTGTGTTGATGCTCTGCCCCCTTCCCTTGGTTCAACACACTGCTCTGTCATGAACAGCCTCGGTGTCACTCTTGACGGTGATTTTAAATTTGACAGGCGAGTTGGATCTGTAGTCAGAAGAGCCTTTTTCCTGCTGCGACTTCTGGCCAGGGTAAAACCTCACCTCTCTCCTAGTGACCTGGAGAAGGTGATTCATGCTTTTCTTTTTTCCAGACTGGATTATTGCAACTCGTTGTACGTAGGTTTAGACCAGCGCTCTCTGCTGCTGCTCGGCTGTTAACAGGCACAGAGAGACGGGAACATATAACTCCAGTTCTGGCCTCTCTACACTGGCTTCCTGTCCGCTTCAGAATGGATTTCAAGATCCTGATGTTTGTTTTTAAAATTTTAAATGGTCTGGCCCCCGAGTATTTAGCTGAACTCATACATGTTCACAGACCAATCAGAGCTCTGAGGTCTGCTAACGAACTATACCTGCATGTACCTAAATGCAGGCTAAAAACTAAAGGTGCTGGAGCTTTTGCAGCGGTTGCCCCTAAGCTGTGGAATGGGTTACCATGGTTACCACTGCATATCCGGTCGTCTGAAACTCTGAACATATTTAAAACTTCTCCTTAAACCCACCTTTTCTCCCAGGCTTTCGGATCTGCTGGTTATTGACCCTGTTTGGTTCATGTTGATAACAAACTAGCAAACAAGCAGAAAAGCAATCTCCTCCTCTGCCAAAAGAAATTTAGTCACAATGAAAAACCGGCAATAAAGTTTTATTTATATAGAGCCAAAATGTCATATGAAGGCACTTCAAAGATACAATCCAATACAATCCTAATCTAATCAAATCCAGTAAATTAAAATCCAAGTTGGACAATTTCATACAGAGCCAATTAAAAATAAAAAGTCCTCTTGCTAAGGAAACCAACAGATTGGACCAAAATGTTTGAGGCCAAAGACACAGGATGGATGAGCTGAAGTGGTTACCAGAGGAGAAAAGAACTCCTCACTGCTGTGTCGGGAGAGATTGCCCTCCTGAAAGCATGCTCATATGCCCATGGCCCTCATTCATGCAGGCAGATAAGGTCAGCAATTACATTCAAAGAACATGTGACCTCTAGTGGTGGTAAGAGCAACTGCATTTGAAGTCTAAAACTGGTGTTCACGAGGGTTATGGTCAAGCTCACACCAGGACTCACAAAAGCTGCACGAATGTCTGAATTTGAGTGCTGTGTTCAAAAGCAGTGCCAGCTTAAAGTTAACTGAGTTAACTTGGTTAACTTTAATCTGAGTTAACTAAGATTAAGCCTGGGATAACTGAAACTGAAGGGAGGAAATAAAACAATGAGAATTGTCCACCAAGCCCACCCACAAGGTTTGGGCTTATCTGGGAGAAAGTCCCCAATACTCAAATGCAGCAGATGATCATAGTGGCCCTCACTGCACCTCAGAGCAGATCATGGTGGCCCTCACTGCACCTCAAAGCAGATCATGGTGGCCCTCACTGCACCTCAGACCAGATCATGGTGGCCCTCACTGCACCTCAGACCAGATCATGGTGGCCCTCACTGCGTCTCAGACCAGATCATGGTGGCCCTCACTGCACCTCAGACCAGATCATGGTGGCCCTCACTGCACCTCAGACCAGATCATGGTGGCCCTCACTGCGTCTCAGACCAGATCATGGTGGCCCTCACTGCACCTCAGACCAGATCATGGTGGCCCTCACTGCACCTCAGACCTGATCATGGTGGCCCTCACTGCACCTCAGACCTGATCATGGTGGCCCCACTGCACCTCATACCTGATCATGGTGGCCTCACTGCACCTCAGACCAGATCATGGTGGCCCTCACTGCGTCTCAGACCAGATCATGGTGGCCCTCACTGCACCTCAGACCAGATCATGGTGGCCCTCACTGCACCTCATACCTGATCATGGTGGCCCTCACTGCACCTCAGACCTGATCATGGTGGCCCTCACTGCACCTCAGACCAGATCATGGTGGCCCTCACTGCACCTCAGACCAGATCATGGTGGCCCTCACTGCACCTCAGACCAGATCATGGTGGCCCTCACTGCACCTCAGACCAGATCATGGTGGCCCTCACTGCGTCTCAGACCAGATCATGGTGGCCCTCACTGCACCTCAGACCAGATCATGGTGGCCCTCACTGCACCTCAGACCTGATCATGGTGGCCCTCACTGCACCTCAGACCTGATCATGGTGGCCCCACTGCACCTCATACCTGATCATGGTGGCCTCACTGCACCTCAGACCAGATCATGGTGGCCCTCACTGCGTCTCAGACCAGATCATGGTGGCCCTCACTGCACCTCAGACCAGATCATGGTGGCCCTCACTGCACCTCATACCTGATCATGGTGGCCCTCACTGCACCTCAGACCTGATCATGGTGGCCCTCACTGCACCTCAGACCAGATCATGGTGGTCCACACTGCATCTCAGACCTGATCATGGTGGCCCTCACTGCCCCTCAGACCAGATCATGGTGGCCCTCACTGCAACTCAGACCAGATCACGGTGGCCCTCACTGCCCCTCAGACCAGATCATGGTGGCCCTCACTGCATCTCAGACTAGATCACGGTGGTCCTCATTGCGCCTCAGACCAGATCATGGTGGCCCTCACTGCACCCTAGACCAGATCATGGTGGCCCTCATTGCACCTCAGACCTGATCATGGTGGCCCTCACTGCGCCTCAGACCAGATCATGGTGGCCCTCACTGCACCCTAGACCAGATCATGGTGGCCCTCACTGCACCTCAGACCAGATCACAGTGGCCCTCACTGCACCTCAGACCAGATCATGGTGGCCCTCACTGCGCCTCAGACCAGATCATGGTGGCCCTCACTGCACCTCAGACCAGATCATGGTGGCCCTCACTGCGCCTCAGACCTGATCATGGTGGCCCTCACTGCCCCTCAGACCAGATCACGGTGGCCCTCACTGCCCCTCAGACCAGATCATGGTGGCCCTCACTGCACCCTAGACCAGATCATGGTGGCCCTCACTGCACCTCAGAGCAGATCACAGTGGCCCTCACTGCACCTCAGACCAGATCATGGTGGCCCTCACTGCACCCTAGACCAGATCATGGTGGCCCTCACTGCGCCTCAGACCAGATCATGGTGAACCTCACTGCACCCTAGACCTGATCATGGTGGCCCTCACTGCCCCTCAGACCAGATCATGGTGGCCCTCACTGCACCCTAGACCAGATCATGGTGGCCCTCACTGCACCCTACACCAGATCATGGTGGCCCTCACTGCACCTCAGACCTGATCATGGTGGCCCCACTGCACCTCATACCTGATCATGGTGGCCTCACTGCACCTCAGAGCAGATCATGGTGGCCCTCACTGCGCCTCAGAGCAGATCATGGTGGCCCTCACTGCACCTCAGACCTGATCATGGTGGCCCTCACTGCACCTCAGACCAGATCATGGTGGCCCTCACTGCATCTCAGACAGATCATGGTGCCCCTCACTGCCCCTCAGACCAGATCATGGTGGCCCTCACTGCACCTCAGACCTGATCATGGTGGCCCCACTGCACCTCATACCTGATCATGGTGGCCTCACTGCACCTCAGACCAGATCATGGTGGCCCTCACTGCGTCTCAGACCAGATCATGGTGGCCCTCACTGCACCTCAGACCAGATCATGGTGGCCCTCACTGCACCTCATACCTGATCATGGTGGCCCTCACTGCACCTCAGACCTGATCATGGTGGCCCTCACTGCACCTCAGACCAGATCATGGTGGTCCACACTGCCCCTCAGACCTGATCATGGTGGCCCTCACTGCCCCTCAGACCATATCATGGTGGCCCTCACTGCACCTCAGACCAGATCACGGTGGCCCTCACTGCCCCTCAGACCAGATCATGGTGGCCCTCACTGCATCTCAGACTAGATCACGGTGGTCCTCATTGCGCCTCAGACCAGATCATGGTGGCCCTCACTGCACCCTAGACCAGATCATGGTGGCCCTCATTGCACCTCAGACCTGATCATGGTGGCCCTCACTGCGCCTCAGACCAGATCATGGTGGCCCTCACTGCACCCTAGACCAGATCATGGTGGCCCTCACTGCACCTCAGACCAGATCACAGTGGCCCTCACTGCACCTCAGACCAGATCATGGTGGCCCTCACTGCACCCTAGACCAGATCATGGTGGCCCTCACTGCACCTCAGACCTGATCATGGTGGCCCACACTGCACCTCAGACCTGATCATGGTGGCCCTCACTGCAACTCAGACCAGATCATGGTGGCCCTCACTGCACCTCAGACCAGATCATGGTGGCCCTCACTGCACCTCAGACCAGATCATGGTGGCCCTCACTGCGCCTCAGACCAGATCATGGTGGCCCTCACTGCACCTCAGACCAGATCATGGTGGCCCTCACTGCGCCTCAGACCTGATCATGGTGGCCCTCACTGCACCTCAGACCAGATCACGGTGGCCCTCACTGCCCCTCAGACCAGATCATGGTGGCCCTCACTGCACCCTAGACCAGATCATGGTGGCCCTCACTGCACCTCAGAGCAGATCACAGTGGCCCTCACTGCACCTCAGACCAGATCATGGTGGCCCTCACTGCACCCTAGACCAGATCATGGTGGCCCTCACTGCGCCTCAGACCAGATCATGGTGAACCTCACTGCACCCTAGACCTGATCATGGTGGCCCTCACTGCACCTCAGACCAGATCATGGTGGCCCTCACTGCACCTCAGACCAGATCATAGTGGCCCTCACTGCACCCTACACCTGATCATGGTGGCCCTCACTGCACCCTAGACCAGATCATGGTGGCCCTCACTGCACCTCAGACCAGATCATGGTGGCCCCACTGCACCTCATACCTGATCATGGTGGCCTCACTGCACCTCAGACCAGATCATGGTGGCCCTCACTGCGCCTCAGACCAGATCATGGTGGCCCTCACTGCACCTCAGACCTGATCATGGTGGCCCTCACTGCACCTCAGACCAGATCATGGTGGCCCGCACTGCACCTCAGAGCAGATCATGGTGGCCCTCACTGCGCCTCAGAGCAGATCATGGTGGCCCTCACTGCACCTCAGACCTGATCATGGTGGCCCTCACTGCACCTCAGACCAGATCATGGTGGCCCTCACTGCATCTCAGACAGATCATGGTGCCCCTCACTGCCCCTCAGACCAGATCATGGTGGCCCTCACTGCACCTCAGACCTGATCATGGTGGCCCCACTGCACCTCATACCTGATCATGGTGGCCTCACTGCACCTCAGACCAGATCATGGTGGCCCTCACTGCGTCTCAGACCAGATCATGGTGGCCCTCACTGCACCTCAGACCAGATCATGGTGGCCCTCACTGCACCTCATACCTGATCATGGTGGCCCTCACTGCACCTCAGACCTGATCATGGTGGCCCTCACTGCACCTCAGACCAGATCATGGTGGTCCACACTGCCCCTCAGACCTGATCATGGTGGCCCTCACTGCCCCTCAGACCATATCATGGTGGCCCTCACTGCACCTCAGACCAGATCACGGTGGCCTTCACTGCCCCTCACACCAGATCATGGTGGCCCTCACTGCATCTCAGACTAGATCACGGTGGTCCTCATTGCGCCTCAGACCAGATCATGGTGGCCCTCACTGCACCCTAGACCAGATCATGGTGGCCCTCATTGCACCTCAGACCTGATCATGGTGGCCCTCACTGCGCCTCAGACCAGATCATGGTGGCCCTCACTGCACCCTAGACCAGATCATGGTGGCCCTCACTGCACCTCAGACCAGATCACAGTGGCCCTCACTGCACCTCAGACCAGATCATGGTGGCCCTCACTGCACCCTAGACCAGATCATGGTGGCCCTCACTGCACCTCAGACCTGATCATGGTGGCCCACACTGCACCACAGACCTGATCATGGTGGCCCTCACTGCAACTCAGACCAGATCATGGTGGCCCTCACTGCACCTCAGACCAGATCATGGTGGCCCTCACTGCACCTCAGACCTGATCATGGTGGCCCTCACTGCGCCTCAGACCAGATCATGGTGGCCCTCACTGCACCTCAGACCAGATCATGGTGGCCCTCACTGCACCTCAGACCTGATCATGGTGGCCCTCACTGCACCTCAGACCAGATCACGGTGGCCCTCACTGCACCCTAGACCAGATCATGGTGGCCCTCACTGCACCTCAGAGCAGATCACAGTGGCCCTCACTGCACCTCAGACCAGATCATGGTGGCCCTCACTGCACCCTAGACCAGATCATGGTGGCCCTCACTGCGCCTCAGACCAGATCATGGTGAACCTCACTGCACCCTAGACCTGATCATGGTGGCCCTCACTGCACCTCAGACCAGATCATGGTGGCCCTCACTGCACCTCAGACCAGATCATAGTGGCCCTCACTGCACCCTAGACCAGATCATGGTGGCCCTCACTGCACCCTAGACCAGATCATGGTGGCCCTCACTGCACCTCAGACCTGATCATGGTGGCCCTCACTGCACCTCAGACCAGATCATGGTGACCCGCACTGCCCCTTAGACCTGATCATGGTGGCCCTCACTGCCCCTCAGACCAGATCATGGTGGCCCTCACTGCATCTCAGACAGATCATGGTGCCCCTCACTGCCCCTCAGACCAGATCATGGTGCCCCTCACTGCACCTCAGACCAGATCATGGTGGCCCTCACTGCACCCTAGACCAGATCATGATGGCTCTCACTGCAACTTAGACCAGATCATGGTGGCCCTCACTGCACCTCAGACCAGATCATGGTGGCCCTCACTACACCTCATACCTGATCATGGTGGCCCTCACTGCACCTCAGACCTGATCATGGTGGCCTTCACTGCGTCTCAGACCTGATCATGGTGGCCCTCACTGCACCTCAGACCTGATCATGGTGGCCCTCACTGCACCTCAGACCTGATCATGGTGGCCCTCACTGCGCCTCAGACCAGATCATGGTGGCCCTCACTGCACCTCAGACCAGATCATGGTGGCCCTCACTGCACCTCAGACCAGATCATGGTGGCCCGCACTGCCCCTCAGACCTGATCATGGTGGCCCTCACTGCACCTCAGACCAGATCATGGTGGTCCACACTGCCCCTCAGACCTGATCATGGTGGACCTCACTGCCCCTCAGACCATATCATGGTGGCCCTCACTGCATCTCAGACCAGATCAGGGTGGCCCTCACTGCACCTCAGACCTGATCATGGTGGCCCTCACTGCCCCTCAGACCAGATCATGGTGGCCCTCACTGCGCCTCAGACCAGATCATGGTGGCCCTCACTGCACCCTAGACCAGATCACGGTGGCCCTCACTGCACCTCAGACCAGATCACGGTGGCCCTCACTGCACCCTAGGCCAGATCATGGTGGCCCTCACTGCACCCTAGACCAGATCATGGTGGCCCTGACTGCACCTCAGACCTGATCATGGTGGCCCTCACTGCACCTCAGACCTGATCATGGTGGCCCTCACTGCGCCTCAGACCAGATCATGGTGGCCCTCACTGCACCTCAGACCAGATCATGGTGGCCCTCACTGCACCTCAGACCAGATCACAGTGGCCCTCACTGCACCTCAGACCAGATCATGGTGGCCCACACTGCACCTCAGACCTGATCATGGTGGCCCTCACTGCAACTCAGACCAGATCATGGTGGCCCTCACTGCACCTCAGACCAGATCATGGTGGCCCTCACTGCACCTCAGACCTGATCATGGTGGCCCTCACTGCCCCTCAGACCAGATCATGGTGGCCCTCACTGCGCCTCAGACCAGATCATGGTGGCCCTCACTGCACCCTAGACCAGATCACGGTGGCCCTCACTGCACCTCAGACCAGATCACGGTGGCCCTCACTGCACCCTAGACCAGATCATGGTGGCCCTCACTGCACCCTAGACCAGATCATGGTGGCCCTCACTGCACCTCAGACCTGATCATGGTGGCCCTCACTGCATCTCAGACCAGATCATGGTGGCCCTCACTGCACCCTAGACCAGATCATGGCGGCTCTCACTGCACCCTAGACCAGATCATGGTGGCCCTCACTGCACCTCAGACCTGATCATGGTGGCCCTCACTGCACCTCAGACCAGATCATGGTGGCCCTCACTGCACCTCATACCTGATCATGGTGGCCCTCACTGCGCCTCAGACCAGATCATGGTGGCCCTCACTGCTCCTCAGACCAGATCATGGTGGCCCTCATTGCACCTCAGACCAGATCATGGTGGCCCTCACTGCACCTCAGACCTGATCATGGTGGTCCTCACTGCACCTCAGACCAGATCATGGTGGCCCTCACTGCGCCTCAGACTAGATCATGGTGGCCCTCACTGCACCTCAGATCAGATCATGGTGGCCCTCACTGCACCTCAGACCAGATCATGGTGGCCCGCACTGCCCCTTAGACCTGATCATGGTGGCCCTCACTGCACCTCAGACCAGATCACGGTGGCCCTCACTGCCCCTCAGACCAGATCATGGTGGCCCTCACTGCACCCTAGACCAGATCATGGTGGCCCTCACTGCACCTCAGAGCAGATCACAGTGGCCCTCACTGCACCTCAGACCAGATCATGGTGGCCCTCACTGCACCCTAGACCAGATCATGGTGGCCCTCACTGCGCCTCAGACCAGATCATGGTGAACCTCACTGCACCCTAGACCTGATCATGGTGGCCCTCACTGCACCTCAGACCAGATCATGGTGGCCCTCACTGCACCTCAGACCAGATCATAGTGGCCCTCACTGCACCCTACACCTGATCATGGTGGCCCTCACTGCACCCTAGACCAGATCATGGTGGCCCTCACTGCACCTCAGACCAGATCATGGTGGCCCCACTGCACCTCATACCTGATCATGGTGGCCTCACTGCACCTCAGACCAGATCATGGTGGCCCTCACTGCGCCTCAGACCAGATCATGGTGGCCCTCACTGCACCTCAGACCTGATCATGGTGGCCCTCACTGCACCTCAGACCAGATCATGGTGGCCCGCACTGCACCTCAGAGCAGATCATGGTGGCCCTCACTGCGCCTCAGAGCAGATCATGGTGGCCCTCACTGCACCTCAGACCTGATCATGGTGGCCCTCACTGCACCTCAGACCAGATCATGGTGGCCCTCACTGCATCTCAGACAGATCATGGTGCCCCTCACTGCCCCTCAGACCAGATCATGGTGGCCCTCACTGCACCTCAGACCTGATCATGGTGGCCCCACTGCACCTCATACCTGATCATGGTGGCCTCACTGCACCTCAGACCAGATCATGGTGGCCCTCACTGCGTCTCAGACCAGATCATGGTGGCCCTCACTGCACCTCAGACCAGATCATGGTGGCCCTCACTGCACCTCATACCTGATCATGGTGGCCCTCACTGCACCTCAGACCTGATCATGGTGGCCCTCACTGCACCTCAGACCAGATCATGGTGGTCCACACTGCCCCTCAGACCTGATCATGGTGGCCCTCACTGCCCCTCAGACCATATCATGGTGGCCCTCACTGCACCTCAGACCAGATCACGGTGGCCCTCACTGCCCCTCACACCAGATCATGGTGGCCCTCACTGCATCTCAGACTAGATCACGGTGGTCCTCATTGCGCCTCAGACCAGATCATGGTGGCCCTCACTGCACCCTAGACCAGATCATGGTGGCCCTCATTGCACCTCAGACCTGATCATGGTGGCCCTCACTGCGCCTCAGACCAGATCATGGTGGCCCTCACTGCACCCTAGACCAGATCATGGTGGCCCTCACTGCACCTCAGACCAGATCACAGTGGCCCTCACTGCACCTCAGACCAGATCATGGTGGCCCTCACTGCACCCTAGACCAGATCATGGTGGCCCTCACTGCACCTCAGACCTGATCATGGTGGCCCACACTGCACCACAGACCTGATCATGGTGGCCCTCACTGCAACTCAGACCAGATCATGGTGGCCCTCACTGCACCTCAGACCAGATCATGGTGGCCCTCACTGCACCTCAGACCTGATCATGGTGGCCCTCACTGCGCCTCAGACCAGATCATGGTGGCCCTCACTGCACCTCAGACCAGATCATGGTGGCCCTCACTGCGCCTCAGACCTGATCATGGTGGCCCTCACTGCACCTCAGACCAGATCACGGTGGCCCTCACTGCACCCTAGACCAGATCATGGTGGCCCTCACTGCACCTCAGAGCAGATCACAGTGGCCCTCACTGCACCTCAGACCAGATCATGGTGGCCCTCACTGCACCCTAGACCAGATCATGGTGGCCCTCACTGCGCCTCAGACCAGATCATGGTGAACCTCACTGCACCCTAGACCTGATCATGGTGGCCCTCACTGCACCTCAGACCAGATCATGGTGGCCCTCACTGCACCTCAGACCAGATCATAGTGGCCCTCACTGCACCCTAGACCAGATCATGGTGGCCCTCACTGCACCCTAGACCAGATCATGGTGGCCCTCACTGCACCTCAGACCTGATCATGGTGGCCCTCACTGCACCTCAGACCAGATCATGGTGACCCGCACTGCCCCTTAGACCTGATCATGGTGGCCCTCACTGCCCCTCAGACCAGATCATGGTGGCCCTCACTGCATCTCAGACAGATCATGGTGCCCCTCACTGCCCCTCAGACCAGATCATGGTGGCCCTCACTGCACCTCAGACCAGATCATGGTGGCCCTCACTGCACCCTAGACCAGATCATGATGGCTCTCACTGCAACTTAGACCAGATCATGGTGGCCCTCACTGCACCTCAGACCAGATCATGGTGGCCCTCACTACACCTCATACCTGATCATGGTGGCCCTCACTGCACCTCAGACCTGATCATGGTGGCCTTCACTGCGTCTCAGACCTGATCATGGTGGCCCTCACTGCACCTCAGACCTGATCATGGTGGCCCTCACTGCACCTCAGACCTGATCATGGTGGCCCTCACTGCGCCTCAGACCAGATCATGGTGGCCCTCACTGCACCTCAGACCAGATCATGGTGGCCCTCACTGCACCTCAGACCAGATCATGGTGGCCCGCACTGCCCCTCAGACCTGATCATGGTGGCCCTCACTGCACCTCAGACCAGATCATGGTGGTCCACACTGCCCCTCAGACCTGATCATGGTGGACCTCACTGCCCCTCAGACCATATCATGGTGGCCCTCACTGCATCTCAGACCAGATCAGGGTGGCCCTCACTGCACCTCAGACCTGATCATGGTGGCCCTCACTGCCCCTCAGACCAGATCATGGTGGCCCTCACTGCGCCTCAGACCAGATCATGGTGGCCCTCACTGCACCCTAGACCAGATCACGGTGGCCCTCACTGCACCTCAGACCAGATCACGGTGGCCCTCACTGCACCCTAGGCCAGATCATGGTGGCCCTCACTGCACCCTAGACCAGATCATGGTGGCCCTGACTGCACCTCAGACCTGATCATGGTGGCCCTCACTGCACCTCAGACCTGATCATGGTGGCCCTCACTGCGCCTCAGACCAGATCATGGTGGCCCTCACTGCACCTCAGACCAGATCATGGTGGCCCTCACTGCACCTCAGACCAGATCACAGTGGCCCTCACTGCACCTCAGACCAGATCATGGTGGCCCACACTGCACCTCAGACCTGATCATGGTGGCCCTCACTGCAACTCAGACCAGATCATGGTGGCCCTCACTGCACCTCAGACCAGATCATGGTGGCCCTCACTGCACCTCAGACCTGATCATGGTGGCCCTCACTGCCCCTCAGACCAGATCATGGTGGCCCTCACTGCGCCTCAGACCAGATCATGGTGGCCCTCACTGCACCCTAGACCAGATCACGGTGGCCCTCACTGCACCTCAGACCAGATCACGGTGGCCCTCACTGCACCCTAGACCAGATCATGGTGGCCCTCACTGCACCCTAGACCAGATCATGGTGGCCCTCACTGCACCTCAGACCTGATCATGGTGGCCCTCACTGCATCTCAGACCAGATCATGGTGGCCCTCACTGCACCCTAGACCAGATCATGGCGGCTCTCACTGCACCCTAGACCAGATCATGGTGGCCCTCACTGCACCTCAGACCTGATCATGGTGGCCCTCACTGCACCTCAGACCAGATCATGGTGGCCCTCACTGCACCTCATACCTGATCATGGTGGCCCTCACTGCGCCTCAGACCAGATCATGGTGGCCCTCACTGCTCCTCAGACCAGATCATGGTGGCCCTCATTGCACCTCAGACCAGATCATGGTGGCCCTCACTGCACCTCAGACCTGATCATGGTGGTCCTCACTGCACCTCAGACCAGATCATGGTGGCCCTCACTGCGCCTCAGACTAGATCATGGTGGCCCTCACTGCACCTCAGATCAGATCATGGTGGCCCTCACTGCACCTCAGACCAGATCATGGTGGCCCGCACTGCCCCTTAGACCTGATCATGGTGGCCCTCACTGCCCCTCAGACCAGATCATGGTGGCCCTCACTGCATCTCAGACAGATCATGGTGGCCCTCACTGCCCCTCAGACCAGATCATGGTGGCCCTCACTGCATCTCAGACCAGATCATGGTGGCCCTCACTGCACCTCAGACCAGATCATGGTGGCCCTCACTGCACATCATACCTGATCATGGTGGCCCTCACTGCGCCTCAGACCAGATCATGGTGGCCCTCACTGCTCCTCAGACCAGATCATGGTGGCCCTCATTGCACCTCAGACCAGATCATGGTGGCCCTCACTGCACCTCAGACCAGATCATGGTGGCCTGCCCTTCCCCTCAGACCTGATCATGGTGGCCCTCACTGCACCTCAGACCAGATCATGGTGGCCCTCACTGCCCCTCAGACCAGATCATGGTGGCCCTCACTGCATCTCAGACCAGATCATGGTGGCCCTCACTGCCCCTCAGACCAGATCACGGTGGCGTTCACTGCCCCTCAGACCAGATCATGGTGGCCCTCACTGCACCCTAGACCAGATCATGGTGGCCCTCACTGCACCTCAGACCAGATCACAGTGGCCCTTACTGCACCTCAGACCTGATCATGGTGGCTTCACTGCACCCTAGACCAGATCTTGGTGGCTCTCACTGCAACTTAGACCAGATCATGGTGGCCCTCACTGCACCTCAGACCAGATCATGGTGGCCCTCACTGCACCTCATACCTGATCATGGTGGCCCTCACTGCGCCTCAGACCAGATCATGGTGGCCCTCACTGCACCTCAGACCAGATCATGGTGGCCCGCACTGCCCCTCAGACCTGATCATGGTGGCCCTCACTGCCCCTCAGACCTGATCATGGTGGCCCTCACTGCGCCTCAGACCAGATCACGGTGGCCCTCACTGCCCCTCAGACCAGATCATGGTGGCCCTCACTGCACCCTAGACCAGATCATGGTGGCCCTCACTGCACCTCAGACCAGATCACAGTAGCCCTTACTGCACCTCAGACCTGATCATGGTGGCCCTCACTGCACCTCAGACCAGATCATGGTGGCCCGCACTGCCCCTCAGACCTGATCATGGTGGCCCTCACTGCCCCTCAGACCTGATCATGGTGGCCCTCACTGCACCTCAGACCAGATCACGGTGGCCCTCACTGCCCCTCAGACCAGATCATGGTGGCCCTCACTGCACCCTAGACCAGATCATGGTGGCCCTCACTGCACCTCAGACCAGATCACAGTGGCCCTCACTGCACCTCAGACCTGATCATGGTGGCCTCACTGCACCTCAGACCAGATCTTGGTGGCTCTCACTGCAACTTAGACCAGATCATGGTGGCCCTCACTGCACCTCAGACCAGATCATGGTGGCCCGCACTGCCCCTCAGACCTGATCATGGTGGCCCTCACTGCCCCTCAGACCTGATCATGGTGGCCCTCACTGCTTCTCAGACCAGATCATGGTGGCCCTCACTGCACCTCAGACCAGATCATGGTGGCCCTCACTGCACCTCAGACCAGATCATGGTGGCCCTCACTGCACCTCAGACCTGATCATGGTGGCCCTCACTGCACCTCAGACCTGATCATGGTGGCCCTCACTGCACCTCAGACCTGATCATGGTGGCCCTCAATGCCCCTCTGCGGTCAGACCCTTTCATGGTCACTTGAACATACAGGGTTAGGGTTGAATGCCTTATTGGGGGACTTCCTGTATTGCTCAGCAGAAGCAGGCTGAGCTCTGATTGGCTAAGCAGAGAAAAGAATTGCTCAGCTCCATGTGCCTCAGTATCACTGAGGGCATTGTGTGCAGGCACCCCCATCCTGCTGCACAGACTCACGTCGCTCTGAAATGAGAGACTGGTAAAAGATCTATCAACAGGAAAATCATAAGGAAATGACACACTTAACCCGCTGGTGTGTGTTCAGATGTGTGTGCAGAAAATGTACCCGAGACCGCCCTCCTCCTCCACTCGCCAACTCTTGCCTTGCCTCATTTGCTCCACAGCGAAGGGGCTGATTAAATATTTAAAGCACGGAGTCCGTCCCTGGGCATCAGGTGTAAGTTACCCCTGTTATCTCGGATTGCCTGCTGCACGGTGCAGTAATTATAGTGGAGTTAAGCGAGTCTGTGACACACGAGGCTGCGCTGCTTGTGCCTGCTTCCAGTCGCTGCTGTCAGCAGGCGTGTGGCCTTTTCAATCCATTCTGTGGTTCCATGTTGCAATGCTTGTGGGAACATTCTTTGTTCACTCTGAGCACTAATTAATGAAATACTGGGCCTGTAGTGTACCCTGTTGCCCTGAAGCCGGGTGTAGAAGGTCCCCACACCAAATAAACAAAAATACTTTGTGACTTAAGAAGGTAACTCACATGATAAAACACTACTCTATCATTTGTTTTAGGGAAATACATATTGAGAAAGTTAAATAACAGCAAAGAAAATCCCAGATTGTAAAACTCCAAGGCCCAGGTGGGGTTACCCCCCCCCTGCTGTGAATCTTTTTGGACAGGCTCTTTTGATCTGTGGAAACAATGGATTTCCAAGTGTGCAGCACAACCCGAGAGCCTTAAGAAGAAGAACAATAGATGGCAGTGTTCAGCGCTTCCACACGTCTGAGCCTAAGCTGAGCTGAGCAGGCAGTTCAGCAGCTGGGAGAAAGTCCCAGTGGGCGGCTGGTTGCACATCAAAGCACATCGTCACAAAGATACAGACAAGAGGATATATGCTTAAATGTCTGTTTTGTACAAGGAGTGAGTTGTGACTTTAATCCATTTAGGTGCAGATCTCCTCCAAAAAGGGTCCTTTGAATGGAAGATGAGTAATAAAGCAGAAGAAGCCACATCCATGCTTTACCTTAATCCCACACACTTTTTTTGTCACTAATCTGGCAGATTTACACCCTTTTATTACCTGAATGTGCTGCCTTCTACATAATTCACCTCGTAGACAATCCTGTATGAGAAGGTTTAGGTTGGAGGAGCATTTCTTCATGCTTTCTGAGACCACGCTATCTCTCATATAACAGCTGAATAGACTCAGTAAAAAAAGGGAAACATGGCCTCAAGTGACAGCAGAATCTATTTAACTTTGAGCTCATGGCGTTTGTTGACGTGTCAACCCAAACGAGGTGTCATGGATACAGTTATTATTCCATCAGGAGCCATTTTTCAGTTTCCCACACAGGAGCTAATGCTGTGAGTTTAGGAAAGATGACAGTAATAACTGCTAATGCATAAGACTTACTGGCTTTATACTCACAAGGAACAAAATAACAGAGAGCGACAAGTTGGGCTTTCTTGTGTTGTGTCCATAAAGCGATTAGAGCAGGCCTTTCACTTTCTGTATTACCCTGTTTCCGTTACTAACCATGGGTTCGCTGTTCGTTTTCTGCACACTGATCTGTTAATCACTTCTGTTGCCAAAGATATTTATAACCTTTTGGCTGGTGATGGCCTTCCTTTCCTTTTCTACGGCAGGAAAAATTGATCAATGATGGTGTGGAGGTCCTCGTCATGCTGAGCTGTGCTGCGACATCCCACACTGATTCCTTCCATGTGCCTGACAAACTGTGGTTTCTGTTGGCCGCTCGGCTGTAGTTGTTATCCTGTAGATTGCTGAACTGATTTTAAGGGAATGAAGATGCTGAGGAATATGACCCAGCTCCTTCCAGTGGGAACAAGGAAGAAGCTTTCCTTCATTGTCTCAGCGCCACCTCTGTCTGCGTGGCCTCAGATGTACTCAAAGGAGCTTTTTCACATGTGCTTTGGAAAAGAAAATCTCCCTGCTCGTATTGAGTGGGTGGAGGTGAGTTTCTGTGTAACGGCTGTGTTGGAGGTACTTGTTTTCCCTCCAGTCTCCGGGGGATTCCCCTCTCATCTCTGCTATAAAGCAGCATCCCCGCACCACTGATGGACGGCTCTGCTTGGCAGGTGCTCGCATACTTGGCGCCTACAGTTGCCCACAGCGATGAGGCTGTCAGGGCAGGATGCCTTCCAAGAGTGCAGGAAAACATTATATTTCACATTATCTCAGAACAATAGGTCATTTCCTGCTTGCTGAAGGCCACAGAGTGCTGCCAAGCTCCAGGAAGGGAGCAGAGTGCAGGACAAAT